>NC_084606.1:28908126-29212876 GCF_033807715.1 Cololabis saira
GCCAAGAAAAAGCATGCGTCTTTCCATAAAATATGATATTTTCCTAATCTAAGTCATAGTAATAGACAAACACAATGTGTTTAACCTGATAAAATGCAATTGCAATTTTTTATGTCTTTACTGAACACACCAATTAAACATTCACAGTGATGGGGGAAAGAGTTAGTGAACCCAGGGACTAATTACATCAACAACTGCTAATGGGAATCTGTATTTTGCACACCCCAATTTCAAATCATAAAATTCTGCTGATGTGAACCATACCTCACAAAAAGGACATCACTTCAAAAGTCTGTATAAGATCGAAATGGGGACATTATAGTCCCAAAAATATCCATCAGAATACATTTAAAGCAGTATCCAGGAATGGAGACAGTTTAATATTGTGATTACTCTTCCAAATAAGTGAGTGCCCAGCCAATATGACTCCAAAGTAACAACACAGACTTTTCAGTGATATATAAAATAAACAACCATTGAAATCTAAAGGGCTTGAAGACTTTAGTGAAACTGGGTAACATCTCTCTTCATTAGTCGACCATACATAACTAAATAAACAGGCAGGGTGTCCATGTCAGAAGACTAGACGAAGCATTAGAAAACTATCCCAGTAGTGAAGTATGGTGGAAGGAGTATCATGATTTGGGCTTGCTACAGCACCTGGAACCCCTGTCGTAATCATTAAGTGGAAAATTACTTCTCAGATTTACCAGACTATCCTACATAATAATGTCTGGGTAGTTGTATTGTGTTCATTATGTCTTCAGGTTGATAGCTTTGTGGTTTTCTTTTGTTCAGACACGGATCCGAGGTCTTACCTTCCAACTTTTCTGACAGTTTCAGCAGAACTTCCGCCTTCTTCAGAGAGTGTCACGTGATGGAATGTGACACGTCTTATCAGCTGTTGTTACTATGGGGGCGTGGCCAACCTGTCAGATTTGACAGGTTGGTCACGCCTGTCCTCCCGCCGCTCCAAGATGCTGGTCCAGGTGTGTGAGAGCATGTATGCTCCCTCATCTCTGTTTATAGTATGTTGTCCATGTCTCCTGATCTCTATGGCCTCCATGATCCAGCGCTGGTGTCTGTTTTCTTCGGTGCGGATGACTCTGGCTTTTTCCCAGTTCATGATGGGATTTTTCTCTTTTGCAGTGGTCCGTTATGGCTGACTTATGGGTCTCTTGCAGTGCCTTTTCTTTTATTGCTCTTGTATGTATTTTTCCCATCTCCTTCTCGCACTCCTTTGGATGTTCTTTCCTTCTTGTGCTGAAGCTCCTTCCCGTTTCCCCGTTGTATGTTTTATGGCATGATTGACAGGGTATTTCGTACATATTACGTGATGGAATCACATTCCATCACGTGACACTCTCTGAAGAAGGCGGAAGTTCTGCCGAAACTGTCAGAAAAGTTTGAAGGTAAGACCTCGGATCTTTGTCTGAACAAAAGAAAACCACAAAGCTAATGTCTGGGTAGTTGTCTGCCAGCTGATGCTCAGTAGAAGTGGGGTGGTTCAGCAGGAGGCAACGACTTCTGGTGGTTCAGCAGGATACCTGCCCCCAAGTAAACCCCCCACAGAGAAGAAAAGCCCCCTTTTGGAGTTGAGACCTCAACTCCACAGAGATGCTGTGGTTTGAGCACAACAGGGTCGTTAACACCTGTCAGCCTAAAAACATGTCTGAGCTGAAACAGTTCTGTAAAGATAAATGGTCAGAAATGAAAATAATTGTTATTTTATCAACATAAACACATGGTATTTGTCAATTATCGTGACATAGAAGATCAGATCGCAGTTTATGGCAAATTAATGCAAAATTCCAAAGATTTTGAGAGATTTGCACTTTTTACTGCTACTAATATAAAGATTTACATAGGAGCTTATTTTCCTTCTCTAGCCTCAATGAATTTAAATTTGAGTTTGGGGATATGATTTATATGAAGTTGGCTGGCAAATTCATACTGTATCCCAAAGTTAAAACCATATTACCATAAGCCTTTTAAAGCAGGAGATGTTCCTTCACTTTGTAAAAACGAATTTTTATTAATTAGCATTTACACATTGATAGTCATTCTGTACTATATTACCAACCATCCAAGTTCATGTCATATTTTTCCAAAAAGTTGACTTATTCAGCATACCTAGATGCTTTCAGTTTTTAATTCTACTTTATGTATTATATTTAAAACGGTTTGTCATATCCTGTCCCCCACATATATGTTAAAGGGCTGCACATGTAAGTAATGAATGCATGAACATGTTTATAGAAATGAGTGGCTTTAAGGATAAATTTGGCTTTAAGTGAAATTTGAATGTCAGCCCTTCCGCTTACTTCTGGTTCAGGTTTGACATCACAGAGCCAGTTCAGATTAGAATAATCCAGCTTCCCCAGCTTTATCTCCACCCAGTTAAACATCTTGCTGCATTTGTTGTACATCTGAAGTGTGTAGCACAAAGCTGTAACGCTAGTTTAAAAAGGGGCACACCCGGAAGTGTAGAGGGTGTTGGAGAGGAGCTGGTGACTCCAACCTCTAAAACCAGCCGCGACAAATCGAGCTGAGAGGACCTGAGGGGGCTTTGAGGCTGTTTCTCTGTGTTATTTCAACCAAAACACATCACAGACATTTCATTAAGACCTCAGGAAATTGTGTCAGCTTTTGAGAAAGGGCATAATATGTCTTCTTTAAGACTCTAACTTATCTGATTTACTTTGGCATAAGAGATAATTAAACAGGTTGGAAGTGTGATGACGGTAACAGTCTACTATTGAAAGCACTGTCAATTTATTTTACTGTGTTCATTTGTCAAAGTACATTGGAATTCAGTGTGCACATAAATAATTCACACGGTGACATGTCAGTCACTGAAGTCACACAACAGCTTTTTGTCATTTACGACCTTACGGCAATGCATGTTTTCTAATTCAAGTTAGCTGATTAATAGTTAATGATGGTATCTGACTGTTCAGATGTTTCCTGGTAATCTGCGTTACACTTACAGATCTGCCTGTTTACTGTATAAGTTTACACCTAATGATGATTTAAAGTACCAAGAACTTTGCTGGGTGTCTCAAAGAACTTTAAATTTCATTTATTTCTCATCTAGTGGTCTAATATGTGTAAATGATGACAAATCTTTGCTTTACTTGCATGCTTTGAATGGAGTCTGTATCTCATGAATAAAGATGTGGCCAGTCGTACCGCTGGAGGAAATTAATGGATGGTAAGGGTTTCAGAAGCGGCATCAACATGTAGTTTACCAGTTCTCAACTCTCACTCTGTGCATCTTTCCACTTTTGCATTGAATGCTCATGTAAAATGTATCCAAACTTGGCAACATGTTAGTTATTTTTTTTCTCTCTCTCTCTCTCTCTCTCTCTCTCTCTCTCTCTCTCTCTCTCTCTCTCTCTCTCCCTAATCTGCATGTTCCCTTGCGTGACCGTAAAGTAGTAGCGGATCTTGGAAAAAAAGATGAGATCATGAACTGGGAGAGAAACGGAGGACTCGGCGTAGGCAGCTGATGAAGCAACTGGAACTTCTGTTTCCCTTTGCCCTGGTAGACTCTGCCAGACCGCGTTCTCCACCCCCCTCTCGGCCCCCGCCCCTATTTGTATCCTCGTCTGCTGCCAAAGTGTCACATCACTCGCCGCGTTATGTGGCCAAATGTTTGTAGGCGCGTGTGAGAGCGAGCGTGTGAGCAGGGGGTCGGGGTATTAATTCCATCACTATGAGTTCTTTTGCTGCCTCTTTTTTTCTTTCTTTCTCCCGCTTTACTCCACCGCTCATCTCCGTCTGGCTTTCTTTCTGCTGAGCTCGAGCGAGCCAAAGTTCAGCTGAAGGGCAAACCGACTTTACAGTTGTGGGTAAGAGAGTCATGTGTCTCACTGGAGCTGGGAGGCTACACTTCTAATTGACCCCCCCAACCGCTGTTCTTTCTTGCGCACACACATACTGATTTTTTTTTTTCTTTTTTTTTTTTTTTTTTATCTGATCCATTCCACCAAAGCTAGTGTTGACAGCACAAAGCGGTTTATGGGAACAGCACGTCCATTCTTCCTAACGCCTCCTAATCACTGGCACTCCTCCTCGCTGCTAAACTTGAGAGGGGAGAAATGAGGAGAGACAGAGGGAGAGAATCAAGGAGTGTGGAATGAGAGTACAGAAAGGAATATGTAAGGACTGAGTGGCAGGGAATACTTGCAAAGACTGAGAGGGGAGGGGGGGGGGCAGAAGAGTGCTGAAGACGGGGGAGATAAAAAGGAAAGGAAATTAGCATGTCCTATTTGTCTTGGTAAGGGGCATTCTTTGTGGAGTCATTTAAAGTTGGGGGTGGTTGCGGGGGCTGCACGTGCGTGTGATCAAGACCTTGTCTGTCTCTGTTATAGCTCCCTCCTCTGCTTGCCTATTCCCCATCCCCAAGCCAAGTGGTAAAGCCAAACCACCAGTCAATCTAAACAGACACAATAGCTGCGGGCCAAAACAATGCACAAAGGGGAACAAAAAAAGAGCGGCGTAAGTAGGCAGAGATTGGGATTATGTGCCAGGGAGGCTGCTGTGAATTGCAAAACGCACCCCGATATGCACGTAAATCAAAAGAGACACAAAAAAAGCAGTCACGCAGAAACAAAAGCTACGCCCGCTCCAGCTGAGCTGGGTCCATATCAGTTTCACCTCGATACACGAAGAAAGGAAGAAGCGGTTCAGATGGACTTGCTTCCAACAAGGAGCCTGCTATAATTGTGGGGCTGCTTGTCAGCAGGTTTCTCATGAGTCTGGGATAAAGTACAAAGCCGTATGATAACACACTTTGGATGTAGAAGGAATGGTTTGTGCTGGAGTTGGTTGTTTGGCCCTCTAGTTTTTATAACATGGGTCAGAAATCTTGAAATTAGGTAACAAAAAACATCAGAAATTGTAATGTCTTGAAATCATGAACCCCTTGATGCAGTCAGAGTTTGTAGTATGACTGAGTGCTATAATTACCCTCTTCAAACTAAGTACTGTAACACTGTAACATGAAAGGGGACAGGTTCTATGCAGTTTGCAACTTGTTTCCAATATTTGACCACAAGTTTTAAGAATGTTGCAAATGAGAACATACTGTCAAGCTGAATTTTGAGGACATTATTCAGAATTCTGAAAAGAGGGAAAAAAAGACAATTTTTTAACTGTTTATTAGAAAGTTACCACAGACAGTTTTTCAACACAGGACACTCGTTTCTGCCCTTTCATCCTTTGTTTTGTCCAGGTGCTTTAAAGCTTGCAGACGTCCTTTTCTGCAACGACAGATTGTAGTCCTCCGGAGTCTTCTACTGGGATTTAAACCGGGACTGAATGGTGACGACTTTGCAATAATTCAGTTTCTCTTTCCAGCCATTCCTCTGTGCTTTTGTTGCCTGCTGAAAGACTCAAAACTTCCAACTCAAAGGTTCTGGCAGCAGGATCCACAGCTGGTTCTAAAATGTCTCATTAATTTTCTTATCATCATCTCATCATTTCCTTGATGCTTTTAATTATCAGAGAAGCAAATGTGCCCAAAAGTATCTTAGGACTCCCACTTTGGTATGAAGGTGTCATTTTATCAATTTTTTTCTGAGTCCTTCTTTCTTCAAGTTAAAACTTATAGTTCTGATCAAAACAACCAAGACACACTGCAAACATAACCTCTCTTCTTCAATTTCTTTGGAGGTACATGTAACAGGTTTATTACTGCAAAACTGCTTGATGACACAACAAACTGTTGAAGCAACGACTTTAAGACATTTTGCATTTGCCCTGTTGTCTTAAAAAAAGAAAATGTAGGTAGAATATTCAGTAGAATATTTTTAAATAGAGTTTTTTGCTAGATTAATAAATATATAGTTTTCACCCCAGACATTTGCTCAATGCCGCAAACCCTACACATATGGGCATGTCTATGTAAAAAGGCATTTTACTTTTGTTGCAGAACACTATGATTTAATTTCCAGGACACTCTCAAACTTGGTCATTGTAACGAATTCATTAGGCTCTATAGATGCATACTGATCTTGCGTTGATGCCATGGCACGAAAAACAATGGTTTGCCATCACTAATCTGGCATTAGAAGCCAGCCAGCAAATTCTGCAGTCCTGCGATGCAGCTTATGTTCTCTCAACATGGGGTTCTGGCTGTGCTTTTCCTCTCTGTTTCTCTGTATCTGTCTGTTTCTGTTTCTCCCTCTCTGAGCCTCACCAAAACAAGCCAAGGCCAAAAATGCTGCAGTCTTGCATTGTTCTTCCAACTAATTACAAGGCAATGCATACACAACCTTCATTTATCAGAGGCAAAAATAACGACAAAATAGAGAACCACAGCGCTCATTTCGAAAACACATTGAAACAAAAGGGAGTTAATTAGAACATGGGGGGAGGAATGGAGAAAATGTGAATGAAACAAAAGGCACTCATCAAAACTATCACTTCCTTTGACTGTGCAGCATGAAAAGGACAAGTCACACTTTTGGGGGGGGGGGGGGGGGGGTCACTGATCACATTTTTTGACTGGTATCTTTTAAGGAATTGAAAATCCATATTTTTTAAATACTTCATGAGGTTTAACGTGTGCCAACATGAAAAGTGAGCGTGTCATTAATGAAGCCTGTATTATAAGGAAAGTAGCAGACAAGAATCTCATCTCCTCCCCAACAAGAAGAAGTTAATTTGACCGACTATCTCCCCAGTTTAATCTCCATTTGCTTGTATCTTCCCTCATTTCTCGCCATCTCATAATTGATTACTTGGATTAGTGGTTTTATGAGTCTGTGTTTTTAGATGTCAATCTCAAAGAAACTGGAAACATAGAGGAGGATTTGATTTGAAAATGGTGGTGTAAAACGAAGGGATTGTCTGCATGTAAACGTGAGCCGCTTGTACTGTACCAGCATGTTTTTCTAGAGTGACCAGTCCCTGTATCAATTATTCAAACTGACAAATGGCCACGGGCCGCCTGGTGTTTTGGCCAATTACAAACGGGCACACTGCGGGGCTAAACAGGGCCAATATTTGCCTCCAGCGCTTCACAAGGACGCGTTTTTGTGCAGCGTGACAAGTCAGGACCCAAAACGGAGTCATTGCCACGGGTGTACTGTAGCTGCTGCCTAAAGTAGAGCAATACCGACAATCAGGAAATGTCAAAACAATGTGCGTCCCACACGTACGAACAAAACGCCTCTGTCTTTGTTTTTACGTGTCACATTGCAGTGGTAAAGAACGCATGGGCCATTCATGGGTCATTTAGTTTGTATGCAACTATGTGCACAAGCATGCTGTCACGTGTGTAAGATCTCAGCTGGAATTATTACTTTTCTTTTTTTCTTTCTATACCTGATATTTCCATCATTCCCTGACATTTTCACGAGCATAGCTTTAGGCCTGTATTTATGTTACGTAGGTGTAGGCTCATTGACATTCCTTTACACAATAACAAAACATAACTGGGCAGAGAAGCTCAATTCTAAGGAGGAAAAGTGAAACAAACGTCTGTATTGCTTTGAGTTAAAATAAGAAAGGCTTGACATGACACCCGGTACTTCTGTGTAATATAAGCTACGAGTCCTGACAGGGGTCACACGTGAAAGTTATTTCAGCTGCTTCTCGTGGATTATATGAGTTATTTCTGACATCAATTCTTAAGCAAGATGAAACACTGTGCTTGGCGGAGGCTTCATTCATTCCCCCCTCTCAGCGTCTTCACTTAGTCTGCATTAAGCAACGCTTTCCAGCCCACCAGCTCTGGTCAGGTTTAGCGATCGCTCCCCTCAATCCGTAACGCATGGATTTGCAAATGAGCGAGCGACGCGGGGGTGGGAGTGATGTGACTGGATCGCTGATCTAATTTGCATAAAAAACCCCTTCTGTGTGGTGTCATCATCTCGGACCCTGCGAGAGACAGAGCCGGAGGGATGGGGATGGAGAGAGGGCTGAATTTGTCAGTCATCCCGCGAGGCATGGGAGAGGGGATGTGTGGCCCGCCATGAATCACCTCGCATTCGACATCACAATGAAGTGAGAGCCCCAAAACAGCTGGCCCTATGATCAGTATTGATTTTCCTGTCCTTCTCACTGAGTGTGTGCGTGTTTGTGTGTGTGTGTGTGTGTGAGTGTGTGTGTATATGTTGGGGTGTGTAAAGACATGCAGTTGTCGAGGAGTGCAGATGATTTTCTTCCCTGTCACGTCCAGTACTGTGTGATTGTGTAATTGGCTGGTGTTCCTCGGGCTCCGTGTACGAGCGCACTGTATGCTTGTGTGTTCATCGCTCCACTACAATGTTTGCATAAGCCCGCTACGAGTGACGTCTGTGAGAGGTCAGTTCTCGGAGGCCAAACAGCCTGTTAGCCAATAACTCAGACAGACTTGAGGCCGCTGTGGACTTTTACCAAAGGGACTCTCAACCTCTGACCATGCGTGAGCTCACACACGTGACTCTGCATAAGTAAGGGGAAAACCTCTTGAGCTTCTTCTGCTTTGTGCTTTTTTGATTTATTAGATTTTTTTTTCATAGAAATGTTTTGGGATTACTGAGGACAAAAAAAGCCAAACACCTCTTCTTGGTTTATGAATATTTAAGTCCTTTCACGAGTCTTGGAGCAACAGACTGCTACAAAGTCCTTTCAAATAAGCATCACTTCAGCATATTTTATTCTTTAAATCTTTCATTAGTTTAATGTAATTTTTACAGTGCGTAGTTGCAGGCTATCAGCGAATGAGCTGTAAATGATAAGTAATTGCTCATTCTGCTCTCGGCCCGCTCGATGGCTGTCATTTGGACCAATTGACTGGACTGGTTTCAGTCTGCTGGCTGGTCGAAAGACAGTTGCTTCCTAACATAGTCTCTCTGACACGCAACACACACACACACACACACACACACACACACGCAGTAATGAGTAAACTCTGGTCAAAGGGTCAAGAACCTTGTGTGTGGAAGATAAACTCAACACGAGGGTTAATGACTGCCGGATAGAAGGAATGCAGCAGAGGAAAAGCAAGAGAGCGTACCAATACAACTCTGCTCTTCTTTTATGGTCCTCTGGGAATGGATTTGTTTTATTAACGTCGCCGCGACCTTTTCTGGTAAAAATGCCAATCTTGTCGAGACTGTTAGATCTCATGAAGGCCAAATGCCAGTCCTGATGAGGCCAAATGTTTATTCTGGTGTCCTGGTTAGAGCTGGGAGTGTGGAAGGATTTGGCATTAACAAGCAGGGTTTGAATGTGTACAATTGATGGCATTTGTTGTAAAGTCCCTATTGGAATATCTGTGTGGTAATAATTGCAAATGGGTGTCTTTCTGTCGATAATAAGCTGATAAAAATAGGCCTGTGCCACTGTGTTCTTCTTAATGCTGCAGAGTATTCTCTGTTTTTTTTCCTTTGTGACACTAATATACATTATAAACCCTTTTTCAGTGGAAAATACAGCAGAGCTGGTAGAAACACATGCTCTCTTAATTACAACTAAGGTACGAGTGTGTCAGGTGTGTGTTTTGGCCAGAACCCATCAGAGCTCCATGCAGTAGAGCCTTTTTAGGTGGAGGACCATGTGAAGTGTACGTCAACAAAAAAGGCCAGAAATATGGTGGAGACCACCTGCCCTCCCTCAAGCGACAGATGAACCAGCACTGTGAGGAAGTATCTCTCGTGTCCTCGGAACAATGTCCCATATTCCCGAATTACCAATGTGACGCTGATGCAGAAATCTGCTCTTAAAAGTTCAAGCCTGTAAAAGCATATAATAGGATTACATGATGTAGATTCTTAAATCATTTTCCATGCCTAAGCAAGAAGGTAAGATTCAGGCTCTGGCATATCTAATAATAGCTCCGTCACCCTACCCTGCAGGGCTGTATCTATGGGGAAATGCGTGCCAGCGTGTGCATTGAGATATAGCATGAAGCATTGCCTACCGTCATGCGAAAAGCACTCATCTAAATAATATCCGCACAAACAGAGCTATGATACTTCAGCATTCCCAGCACACACACCAGTGGCATGCACACTTCCCAGCGCAGTCGGAGGGCTTGTGTGGAGTTTATTTGTGACAATGGATGCACTGTTACTCAGAGCGCCTGACTTCAACATGAAGACAACACAGAGGAGGGAACATTTAAAAAAAAAAAGAAAAAAATCTTTGATGTGACCACCAACGTGTATGAGTTCAGACTGGGTGGAAACAGAAAGCGGCAGAAAACAGAGCGGCACTGTTAGTGTCTTGTCGACGTGGATTTGATGAGTTTGCCTTTGTTTTTGCTCTCACGGTGCAAACTGTGCAGCCTTTATCGGATAAAATGGGCTCAATCTAAGCTTATCTCCTCGGCTGGCGACCAGCTTTGTCACATTTCAAGATGTCCCGTCCTGATGGAGTACTTTTCTCATCCGCTGCTCGATTTTTACCCCCTCTTCAAACAAATCAATACCCCCATAGTTTAGCTTTTCATAGGAAAGATTACAGAGAAATGGCTATTAAGGGCTTAGCCTCTATCACTTCTCTCATCTCAAAGCCACTTAAAGACTGTGCTAGTCTCGGGTTAGGACCCAGGCCCATGCATGCCGTCACACTGCAGGAGTAGTGAGTCAGTGTTGAGGGTCATATGGACTTCAAAAATGCCGCTGTGTAGGAACAGCTAACTCAACCCATGGTCTAGAACTTTGATTAGACATCTTTCAAGGACAGAGAGGGGCAGGAAAAAGGATCATAAATCTGGGAAATTAGCTTTTTACTGTAATACGTATTAAGTCAGTAGCTTTTGTGTTATTTCAAACACTGAAACTGACCACTCCTTTGATATGGCTTCCACTCATATCTGGATCTCTTGGACGGCACGTGACTGGAATTAGCAGCAGGTCGTCTGGTCGGAGCAACCAGAGAATCAAAATAGCCTCCACAATCAGTGCAAAAAGCAAAAGACAAGCTGCTGCAACCATCAGCCTTTCAAAGCAAGCACCCCGAGTGATTGAAACAAACAGTGTCATTATTCTCATATCAATTGATGTGCTACATAGCTAGCATTAATAAGCTACAGCAATGCACGGTTTTTCCAGGCCTCTTTATGATTGTGCTGAATTTTTGTTTATTTTTCAACACAGAAGAATAGCCTCTGAGAGTTCCCCACGCATTGGCAGCGCATGCTGCTGCTCATACAATTAGCCGTCCGTAAAACGGCTTCATCAGCTCTTGTATTTGTAGCAGAGCGATGGGGGAGAGCATGAATAGCGTATAATTAGGGATGTTGGCATTGCATCCCTGTCTTCTAACTGTGTTTGTTCTATATTATGCTTTATCACTTGGCAAAAAAAAAAGACTTTTCATTTGAACAAAAAAGATTTGCGTTGTTTTCGGAAAAATTGCTGTGGCTTATTTGCTGAGTATTTCTTCAGTAATTCTGGCACTCGTGATTGGAATAGTATTGTGCGCCGTCTTTCTATCGCTTCTCTCAAACTCTCACTCACTTATGCACTTAATCCTCATGATTTAAAGTGAAGCAAATTGGTTTTTCTCCCTCTTTTTCTCATTTTCTCACATAGAAAATGTGTTGTCAGAAATGAAGCATAAATGATCACCACCAGAAAGCAGTGAGGGGTAAAATGAAGCTACTGAACCACACTCATGGGCGGGATTAGCATGCAGTCAATCATTCACTGATATAGTCCAATGAGCAGTCCTCAATCAATAAATGGCCCCGCTCGCTTCGGGTAAACTTTTAGGACTTCCACCTCCAGTGACCTCATCACCCAGTTAAGTGATGACCCTTCACAGAAATGACCACTTTGAAAAGCTTTATGCGATTATTTCTTCTTAGAAGAAGGTTTTCACACCCAGTGGAGCTCACCAAGACTGAGCCTTTGCTCATTTTTTAAGACGTCAAAAAGAAAAAAAAGGAGGGGGGGGGGAAAGCATGATATTACGGTTCAGGTGAAACTGTAAGTATATCTGTTTCAAGTATGTCTCCATCATGTCTGCAGGTGCAGCAAAAAAATTATATGATGGCAATAAAAATATTATCTCAATGTTCTCGGTTGATTATAAAGTACTCAATATATTTGATTGTTCTCTTGTATTTTATCTTATCAGGCTTAACTGATTTGGTTTGAAGTGTCCTCCATAGTAAACCAAAGTATGAAAAATAAAAAGATTTCAAAGGGTGGCTAAAAAAAAGAAATCAATACATGTACTCTCTTGCCAAACATCAGATATGGCACTCATGTTTTTATGATGAATAAGAGGCTGGTTAGCGTCAAATCATGTTATAAAAACTGTAAATGGTGTTGTCAGAGAAAACACCAGGAAGTCCAGGAATTCCTGGACAAAATGATTGTGAAGCAGAAAAATAACACAACAAATTGACTTTTTTTGTAAAGGCTTGCATCTTTGAATCTATAAAAGAGCCATACTTCTGAAGAAGTAGCACAACAGCAGATTTGACGTTAATTGCTGTCATGTTTATTTTTGGTTCTTTTTGTTGCTTCATTTCTATTTGGATTTTGTGCTTGGGTTTGTGGCGGGTTTTTTATTCTTTATTGTTATACAGATTTTCCTTGTTTCTCATCCTCTATGATTTCCTTGCCCTTTTGGAGTTTGGTTTGTTTTATTTTGGAATTGTATTTCCCTGTGCAACTTAGTTGTAGGCTATACTCTTCAGTAGAATTTGGCCATCTCTGAAACTGCATTATATACATACAACATAGTATGCAGTACATACTGCACACTATTACATGTTCATCAGTATGTCGTTTGGCATCGTTAAAGCAACTTTGCTAACGCAAAACCTGAAGCCATATGATTGGGGTGACTGGCTTTCCCTGTAGCCACAATGCATTGTAGGATCCATCCATCCATCCATTTTCTATACCCGCTTAAACCTGTGCAGGGTCACGGGGGTCTGCTGGAGCCTATCCCAGCTCATTACAGGCGAGAGGCAGGGGTTCACCCTGGACAGGTCACCAGTATATCGCAGGGCCACATACATACATAGACAACCAGGCATACTCACACTCACACCTACAGGCAATTTCAAATCATCAATTAACCTACTACGCATGTTTTTGGACTGTGGGAGGAAGCCGGAGTACCCGGAGGGAACCCACGCAAGCACAGGGAGAACATGCAAACTCCACACAGAAAGACTCCTGCCGGGCCAGGGAGTCGAACCGGGAACCTTCTCGCTGTGAGGCAACAGTGCTAACCACTTAGCCAGCATTGTAGGATATGGTATGTAAAGTAGTGTGCAGTTGCATACTGGATTGCATACTGCATGTTGGGAAAACCATTATCTACCTGTAGTGTATGGTTTTGAAAATAGTCCTTGTTTTCTTGCAAATTCTCTTTAGCTAATTCCTGTTATCTTTACTCTCTGAAGTGTTTCACGCATGGACTGCCATTAATGTGCATTTGTTATTTCATGTCTTAGTGTTTACCGCATGGTTTTCTTTGTCCTTAGTCAACTCCTTATTTTCCCCTCCCTCTCTTTCCTTTTGCCTTGGGACTGTAGCCAGTAGCTTTGGACTACATTTACTGGCTAACTTCTGGACTGTCTTTTTAGATATCTCTCCATGCAGCCCCATTGATTTATTTGCTTTCCGTCTAATCACGTACATTTAGAGATTTAGATGATAGAATATTCTACTACATACATAGTTAGCAGAATTTAGCTAATTAGCATATTTTCCAAAATTCAAATCTACTCTTGAAGCTTAACCTGACATGCCAGATGGTTCATTACACACATCCATCCAGGAAGCCTTTGTTGGAGACTGTTTGGATTATTGCCTGCACTTTCTAGAAAAACCTGGCAGATAACTGGATGAACCATCTGTCTTTCAAAAACCATATTGGGTTTGCTTCAACCAATCAGATCACAACAGTGGAGCCCCTTGCTAAAAATCAAACTCTTTCCAAAGCCAAGCATCAGGACACGAAATGAGAACAACGAAAAAGGCTTCATTGTGTTTATTGGTAGCCTTTTTAGAGCCTCCAGTTCTTCTTCGTACCTAAAGCAAAACCATAGCTTCCAGTGGGAACCATCAGTTGATCCAACAGGGCTTGCTTCAACATTGAAAGCAACGCTTTTAGCCTGGCACAAAGGGTTTTCTCATGATCATGATCTTCCAAATCTCATGAGTATTCACTCTGCTCTCTCATGTGTCTTTTAAACCCTAAAAGGAAGAATAGGTAATGAACAGAAATATCTTGGGGTTTTCAAACTGAGCTCTAGAGCCAACATTTGCTTCTAATTGGACATATTTTAAAATGTTCTGTAGAAATATTACTGCAAATGGATTTTCAAAAAGGGGAATCTTGCACCTGCAGTGTTCCTCATTTGGCTGTATTAACTCTTTGGTTAGCTGCTTTATTTAGTAATTACATGCTAATCAACGTTGTTATCTCTCCTACCCCAGTTACGATCATTTAGATATGAAACAAGTTGAAGGTTTCTGAAAATGTTCAACAGTGTTACATGAAGTGACTGACAAAAACCCTGCTATGAATATTTCTCTAATAATATTCCAGCTTCTCAGCTGAAACCGTGCCATTTTGATCCAGTTCTCTTAGATGGCAATATAAAGCAAGTCTATGGAAAATTGCGCCCTTGAGCAGTACACCACTGTAGTGTTATGGCAGCCGCATTTACAATTGGCGGATAGGTGCGGATGGGGGAGAGCTTTATGGGCAGCTTCACAAAGAAAGTAAAATGATTTCTTATTTTAAACAGGTTTTTGAGCAAGGGTAATGTCACAAAATGGGTGCAAGCCCAGCTTGACTTGTTCTGATCCATGATATTGCCAGAATATATGTAATAAAACAGAACATATATCTACACACTGTGGGAGAAATTTTATTCCTATCAGGTCAAATTTAGTTGGCATGCTTTTCTTTTTTTTAAAAACCTCTTGGCTCTCCCCTCTTTTTTTCTTTTTCCCTCTCGGTCGGTAGCTGCCTCTCTGGCTGCTTGTGGCTCTCTCTGGCTGGGGGTAGCCAGGAACACGGGTGCTGTGATATGGACAGCTGGTCGCTCCATCTCCAAGGGCCCCAGAAGGTGTGAAATCTGGGATACCTTTCATAGCACATTACCCTCATTTTGGCAAAAAAGGGAAAGACAGCACAAAGCCAGAAGAGCAAAAGAGGGTGAAAGGCAGTTATTTATACTGGACTGAAATAGCTTATTTCTTTAAAGACCCCTGGATTATGCATCCTGTCACTGATAGTCTCTCATTGACTAGTTTTCTTCATTGACTGCAGGAAAAGAGGGCTAATATTTGTCATTTTGACATGCCCATTATGGTAGTGCTGCTTTGTCCACTGGAGCCTTAGATGTGTCAATAGATGAGAATGAATACCAAGTAATTCTGAGCACAGAGCCAACAAGCATTGGACGTAGTGTCTAGTTAAAAGAGGCTTTCAAAAATGCAATACCTATCCCCTGGAATTGCTGCTAAAATTGAATTTTAATAAATGCAATTTTTCTTCGAAGTATGACAACTATGATTACTTTTTTTGCCACATCTTGTGGGGTTTGATGTTCTGGATTAGGCCGAAACAGGCTTTCAAGTCAAATTCACTCTTAATAGATTGCTGAAGATATTAAGTTGTCTCAACCTTTAAAGACTGGTTAAGGATGGTGTTAGTTCAAGTTCACCCAAACGTTTAAGCCAGTTTTATTTAAGAAAAAGACATTGATTTTCCTAGTTTTTCACCTATGACACATTTGTTCACTGTATTGTATTCATACTACGCCATTCCACTTCGCATATTGAAGAAATTTGCTTTGACATGTGTCGTCAAAATATATTTCTCTGCATTTAACACCACACTGGCATCTCCACTGGCTGTGGTAGTGGCAATATAAGGCAATGTAATCCCACAGTGAACAAACACATGAAGATGAATCCACCTTTTCCCCATCTAGTCACTTCAAACAAGATATTAGAGACAACGTTGGTGGTGGAGAATGCCAAATAGAAAAAGTAAAAAATAAAAAGACCAAAGTTTGCTGATGTGTGAAAGCAGATAGAGTCTGGAGCAGCACTGTAACTTTCTCTAATCTGATGGCGGACCTTTCTAAATGTATCAGGAGCGTCCTTGGATCATTGGCTGTCTGGTGCGAGAGAAACTGCGCAGAGATTCTGCTGTCGATAATAGTCAGTTCTCATTCAATTAGTTGGCCCATCATCCTCGTGCTGTATTTGGATTAGTGGCTGCACCAGAGAGGGCGACTCACATGTACAAGGGCTCCTGCGTGTTCCATCCACAGCTTGTCAGTATGCGCGGAACACGCTGGATCAGTGTTTATTGAATCATTTTCCAAACAGGGGAAACGATAATTACAAGAAATGGCGGCTCTGCACATTATGTAAGTGCTGTGCCATGACTTTGGAGCCAAACGGGCCTTTTTTATTAAAGGCAGCCGGGCCAGCGAAGCTCCTAATCTATTTCCAGGATTTCCGAAGCTTCAGCAAGCCAGGGATTAGACATTTTCTCACAGATTTAGACACCTCCCCTCAGCCCCACTTCCTCCTCTCTTCCACCCTTTCTGCTCTGCCTCCCTCCACCTCATGCCCCCACTTTAGCTTTCTCACTCTCGTAGTGTTGGCGTCTGCAGTTTGTCAACTTGAACCCTTTCAAATTTTTGCTCATTTACACACCAACGCACACACTTGTACACCAACTTAGACATATTCTTTAAATATGGCACACATACTGTCACATGCCGACTTCAATTTGTCTGTGGAGTCAAGCGGACAACCAATTATGGACTTTTCGCTCGCAGTTTCAAAGGCACAAAGTACTGACCTGTCTACTGATACTGGTGCATCCTGTTAAACAATGTGCATATTCAATAAAAATGTGCCCTTCTCCATTTTCTTTATATCTCACTTCCAACACATCCGGATATTAATAATCAAAAACTATCAATGTTTATAAATTGAAACTATAGTGTTCTCACATTGGCATTGACACATGATGATATCATATTATAAATAAGAATATTTTAATAATTTGCAAGCTTGAAGGTTCTAAACAATATCTGAACTGTTATGACTGTGATCTTCTGGACAGAAATATCCAATGTTGTTCCTGGAAACTTGTATCAATTGTCCCAGTTGGGGGGTCACAACCTGCAGTGCTCCAATAACCATTGGTACCCAAGTTGCCTTCTTTTACCTTACCTTCTCTATTACCATCTCTATTTTTTTCTGCTTCCTCTTTTAACTTTTGCCACTTTTCAAGCTTCTTCTGTACCTTGTTCTTGATGTTATTACTTGCTGAGGATTGCTACATCTATCACCACTCCTTTCTTCTATGGCGTGTTGACCACCTTTGTGCCTGGTTATGTAGCTATCACCATTCTATTAGTCTGAGAATGGAAATCCGACAGGAACTTTGCTCTATCTTTCTCTAACAGCCTAGCATGTCCCATCTTGACTTTGGAATTCCCATTCCACACACAGCACAGAGGCTCCTATGACACTATCCACTCTATGTGGTTATGGCACTCTGCTGGAATAGGCTTGATTGACTGGAGGACAACCTTGCAGAGATTATACTTGGGGGACTTGTTCAGTGTAGTAGACTCTGGTCTCTACTGATCTTGTTTTCAGGTCTAGTTTTGTGTTTCTACGATTAGTGATTTGTTGCCATTTTTCAGACCACCCTTTTTTATCCACTGGTCGTATATATTTCGATGTTTCCTTCTCTTTTTTTCTACTAGCTCATTGGGTTTCTGCTTGTGTAGAGATTACATATACATTATATACTATAAATGCAGCTGAGGTAGGATATACGCTACTGGCCTCAAGTTTTAGAACATCCCAATGTTTACAGCTTTTTTTCTTGATTTAAATTCAAGCTGTATAAGTCCAGTGACTTTCTTCCGATGGTACAAAGTTAAAAGCTGAACTTCCAGAAGTTAGAAGAAAAAGATAAAGTTACCCAAAACTAAAATATATTTCATACTGATACATCAATCTGTGACAGCAGCTGTCAACCATGGAGGAGAAATTGTGATGGTCTGGGGCTGTTTTGCTGGATCCATTCTTGGTGACTTCTGCAGAGTGAAGAGTACCCTCAACCCTAACACCTACCACAGATTTCTGTAGTACCCTCTGGTATACAGTACGTCTGGTTGTGTCAGGGCTTCCTCCTAGGGCAAGATAATAATCCAAAACATAAGTCCAAGCTTTGCCAGATCTACCAAGCAGTAAGTGGCCAGCTCAGTGTCCTGACTTAAACCCATCGAGCTGGTTTGGGATGAAGAGTGAAAGAAAAGCCACCTACAAGTGTCACACATTTATGAAAATCGGAAAGAACTTTCTGAAGAATTGATCTATTGTAGAAAATTTTTTATCCCTGCCAATGATGGCTACTATGATGAGTCATCTTGGTTTATAAATCTATTCCATGATTTAATTTTTTTCATTTGTTTATGCTCTATTCAGAGAACCATGAGACGATGCAAACATTTCAATCAAAAACTAGAAAATGTAAAGTGTTCTCAAACTTTTGACCGGTAGGGATCATCTAACCGTAGTTTTAATCAAATGCACTCATGCTAAAGTTTGGGTGCAGTTTGTAGTTTGTCACAGTCAGGCAAGTGAATATAAATGTAAACAGGGATGTAAATATGGACACAAATGCTCTGGCAAACAAACAAAGCACGTATGCAAATGTCTGACAAAGATAGATTCATGCACAGTGTCAGGTATTCCTGGTTGTAAACATGAGATACATGCTTGTTTGAACTGATGAAAAACATATTAATTCAGCTTCAGTGCTCTCACATTTACATGCATGAGTTACCTCCCGATGGAGCTAGCCTAACTCGGTGTGTCCCCATAAAGCAGATATAAAATGGAAAGAAAAGAACATTGTTTTTGATGGTTCAAGTAGTTGACTCCACGTCCTTAAACCAGCTGCTATGGACAAAGTTTTGATGGTATGGTGGAAAAGGGAACTTTAGTTCTGTATCTCTGCATGCTTTGACAAAACAATATCCAAAACATAAAATAGTATCACTTCAGAAATAGATAATCATATTTATTCTTTAACAGATGGCTACACGACCCAGTCATGCCCCTTTTCCGGTCTTCCTCCCCTGGTTTCTGTTTTACCAGTGAGCAAGTGAAAAAGGAAAGTAAGAGTACTGGAACCCAGCAATTTAGATGCCAAACAGAAGAAGCTTTTCACTTTTAGAGGTTTCTCTTTCCTTTTGGTGCTTGCTATCAGCGGGGTCAAGGTGTTCACAAATGGCAGGAAAGACATTAAATAGTTGGCATTTATACCAGCTATTGTAATCTAACAATGGAAGAGTTAATCATGGCCTTTGCTACACCCCCACTTATACAACACACAGAGGTCCAGTGGAGCTTGAAGGACTCCCAGAAATGGTCCAAGTAAGACGTTCTGGACAGGGAAGTTAAGATATTCAGGTTCTAAGATAGAAATGGGTTGACAGTTTATAAAATGGAAATTTAGAGAACAATACTATGTTGAATGATTACGAGAAAAAGGTGTAGACTGAAGAAATTGGGGAAATTGAGGTGCAGCAGTAACCATTGGAGGTGATAAGCTTATCTAAATTTGAAGCATTGTCATTCAACAATGGAAGCAAACTAAAAGTACATTTGATGAAAAATTGCAGAAGTGGGATGACCATTTTCAAAAGAAAGCTCGGGCAAATCCAGACTTCATGTAACAACCTACTTCTGAGATGCTGACTGAATGTAACCAGATGAGACAGCTGCAACACTCTCCCCCTTTGCCGAGGACAACCCCCATCAGAGAGCTCAGGTGGGATATGGCCTTGGACGAGACATGTCACCGCTCGCTTGAACGGATCCACCAAGCGGAATAACCAGGTTGGACAAACAGTCCCCCATCTTCCAGTTTTCCTGCCCTTTCTCTGTTATCCCAGGCGGCCTGCTCCAGAATAGCTGTGAGACCTTGGTGAGGAACCCTTGGGATGTGGGGCGGTGGTGGTGGTGTTTGGGATGTGGTTGGGGGGGTGTTTAGATTAGACCTGATCCCTTCATCTTTTAGTCACGAGTTGGAGGAAGGCTGGAAAAGCAGGCATTCTATCAGCGAATTAAACTAAGATTCATCCAGGGCTTATGTGATTAAAAGGGGAAGAGGACAGCATCAATTAACAAAATCCCTACCCAACATTTTCGCCAATATTTGTTTGAGGACGTGCTGTCTGCGATGTAAGCCCCTTTTGATGCCATGTACAAATATTTGGACTTTATTTGAAGGGGGTTTCTCATGGAAAAAGGAGCCTGTGGTTTTGGATGAGTAATTTTAAAAGAACACATTAATTCTGTCAAAACCCTAAATCAAGAAGAGTTGAGACGGTATAGAAAATGTGCATAAAAGAAAAAAAAAACAGCTGTAATTTTTAGATGTGCTTTAGATTGTGTTTCATAACGTATGCAGACAATATTAATGTGAAATATGTTTTTTGTCTCATTAGTTTAAATTCATTTGCTAGTTTACATCCATTTCAGGCCTGCAACTCTTTCCCAAAAAGTCCAGATGGTGGCAATTTAAGGCTACTGACAAGGTGAACACAAAAAGTTCATATTAACAATATTTCAAAAAAATGCTGCCAGTTGGTGGTTGTAAACATGATTTGGTACAAATGAAGAGTCCTTGAAAGACAGAGTCTTAGAGATGCAAAGATCAGCGAAGGAAATGTAAGCAAAACCATGAGAAAAGCACAAAAAAAATGTGAAACAGTGTTCCACTAAGGAAGAATGCAAGTGATCTCTATACAATGAAAAACTTAAACAATTCTAGGAATCTGGAGAAAAAGAGCGAGGGTGGAAGTCAAGGCATGGCACCTGTGATGGCTGATGCGTCACACGGCACTGCATCAAAAACACATTCCTTTGTAAATAACGATAACCCTTTACTTTTCTGCACCTGAAAGCAATGGGGCATAAAGCATCTAAAAAAATGTCTTATTGTTTGGTCTCCTAAATATATCAGAATGCTTTGTGTTTTGAGAAGAAACCGGAACATTACAAAGTAAGTAAAAGCTTTACTGATCCCTTTTATTATAATAATAATAATAATAATAATAATAATTTGCCTGAAATTGGAAACTGATGTATTTTAACAAACAATATGTAGCTGATACATTTTTTTCCCCAATTTTCTTTTTTTTTGTCTTTTACAAACTCAAACAAACTGATGATTCTGAGTAAAACTAGCAACATAACACTACATTTGACTTTGTTATTATCTAACTGTGTAAATGTATAAAATCTTTCTGGAGCACTTGCTTCAAAAGACAATCCTAGTTTACAATTTTTAGAAAGCTGGCTAAATCCTGCGACCGTGTCAGTGTGTCTCACCTCAGAATGACCCCATTTGAAATGTCACAGCGAGCGAGCCTTCACACACAGAAGAATCTCCAACACATTGGTATACAGCATGTCACCGTCTTATTAGCCCCACAATATGGTGATCCGACGTCCCCGAGGGCTCTCGCTGCTCCACGAGATGTTTGTAATCTCAGCTGACACTCTCTGTTCATTGTTTCTGGCACCATTGTTCACCTGCCACATCATCAGCTAGATAAACTACATACATGTCACTTACAAACAGATCCACCTGATTAGCCCAGCCTTCAAAAACTGAGCATGCACACAAGCCTCAGTAAAAGCGCTCTCAGAAGACGCGTGCAAACAAGTGGCAGCTCATAACCGCAGCCTTTATTTCTGCACAAGTGCACCCTTAAAAGTTGCTTCTTCGACTATTAATCCTAATTAACGGCCTGGTGTGGAAGGGCGATAACTGCTGAACAGAGATTATCGGCCAGCTTGACAGTCCAGAAAGAGCAGCGCTGCACACAAAAGCCTTGGCTGCACTCAGTGGTGAGTAGCGGTGAGGAAAAAGGGAAGAGGAGAGCAGAAAGGGGGGGAGTGTATAAGAGGAGGTGCTGAAAGGGAAGGAGTTAAAAAAAGAGTGAGTGATGGGGAAGCAGTTAAAACAAAGGTTGTTGAGGGAATGTTCGGGTGGGGAGAAGAGGAGGGAGGAAGAGCGGGGTTGACAAGAGGAAAAGGGTCCTTTATCCCTGATCCCCAGAGTGTGGACTCGAGTGTGAGCAGCCAGATCAGAGGGCTCTGCCAGCCAACAGGGGGTTCACGCTAGTGTGGCTGCAAAGCACAGCCTTCTAAGACACACAAAAGTGGCCCCTGGGTGCATGCTGGAAATAAGATGTTACAAGCAGGTGCAGCGGATGGCTATGAAAAACCCTTAGTTTCAGCCTGTGACGACAGTCCATCCTCCCTAATGACATACCCCAGCTTCTTTTCCTGTTACCTTATGATAAACCATGCACAAGTTTCTGTTTTTATTTTCGTTTTGCTCTCTTTTTGCTTCTGGGAACCAGTCGCCCTTTACACATAGCTCCACTTTCAGAGACAAGTCCCAAAGCGACAGCAACAAATCTAGATCTATTTGGGTTTTGATCAGTCTGTCCCTTTTGCTGCACAGGAAGACGTGTAACTATTGTCTCTTGCCGTGGCACCCGAGTAAAGGTCTTTGACACAAGCTATACATAATTACAGGAAAAAGAAGAAGAAAAAAACAGATTACTTGCCCTCATTTTACTTTCAGCTGTTTTTCCAACTTTTTCTCTGCCTATTTAAGCCCGTTTTTTAATTTGAAATTGTTTTGCTACCTTTTGTATTTACTCAATTCCTTTCCTCATGAAGGAAAGATGAGAACATTTATGTTTTTAAATGCACATAGAAATGAGATGAGTGTCGTAGAAAAACAAAGGCTGCGATAGCAGGAATGGCAATTTGATGGTAGATTAGATTGTCACATAAACTTATCTATACGTTTTGTTTTTTGCAGCATTAATTTTGATGCACACGCAGTTTGAGTCAGCAACTTACCGATGTGGACACGGCTCTGCACCCAGCATTATCTGAAACGTTAATATGCTAAATCAGTTGAGGTAAATGTGTTATATTTTAATTTATTCTCACGTTTAAAACTTTTACACAAACTCTATGTGTAGTACGAGGCAGGACTACTCTACCGCTACTGCAAACAGTTGAGACGCAAATGAGGTCCATTGTCACCGGAAGTTGCACTGCACTGATGCTGCGATCAGGGGAGTACTTGCTGAAGTCGCACAGAATCGTCAATTAAAATGCATGGATACAGTAAAACATCATTATCAGATAAAAACGTCAGCTATATTTATTTATTGTGCATTTCCCCTGGCTCCTGTCAACATGGATACTAAGAAAAACCAAATGAAAATCTATTGTTCTGTCATTTCAAGTCGACTCACATGTGTCAGCAGATCATCTCCTGCTTGCTTGTTGGGGACGGAAGACCCGCTGTCAGTTTACTGATGTCAGAGAACCAGCGACACATTTCTGGAGTAATCACTGGCACATGTCATGCTTAATAGAGCAGAAGTGGATGCTCATTACAAAAGGTGTCACTGAAAGCAGGACAAAAAAAAACAAGGATTTCATGGATAATTATTCAGTGATCGTTTCATTTGAATATCAGAGTATATAACATGTTTGTGTTTTGTTTCAGCTGAATGAGAATTTTTCTTATATTATTATATGCACTAATCATTGCAAGTTAATTTCTTAATGCTGTCTCTCTTTAATTAGTTTTTGCATATTTTTTCCAATGCAAATGGGTTTAGTCATAGTTTCAAATTAGCTTTAGAACTTTTGTTCTTTGTGGGAAAGAAAATGCATCTGCAATCCCTGATTTCCATCTGGCGTCACCCCAGCTGACGCATGCACAAACTTTATCTAACGTCGGGTATGCTTGATGTGATAAAACATGAGGCTTGTTGCACAGTAGAGCGTCACGTATTTCGTCACTTTGACTAGTAGTTGCCTATGACATTACATCCTGTGGCATTTTGGTATCACACTTAGTGTTTTGGGAGTGAAAACTTTTTGAGACGACGTATAAAATATATGTGCCATGCTTTGATTAAACTATTACAATAATGCAGGACACACTTACAACCATGTCTTTACGACTCTAGTGATAGAAACTGGTAGAAACACATAAAAGTGCAGGGTTGTTGTATGTGCTCTCGAGAACAGAATTATTGATTATGTTCAGAATACATCCCAATTGTGTGTGCGTGTGTGTGTCTGTGTGTGTGTGTGTGTCTGTGTGTGTGTGTGTTGGCCTGTACTGAATACATGTTGATTAAATCAGAACATATTTTCGTTGTAAGAATATTTTTTTCCATTTGGTCCAAAACAGCAAAAAAAGAAAAATAAAGAAAACAAACATATTTTGGAAATTGGTGTCACAGCTTTGTGCTTCTAAGGAGTTGGATGGTGAAAAAGGATGGTATAGTTGGACAATTCTGCTTTGATCTGGGTGTATGTCACAATACTCATCAAATCTGAGCCATCACTTACACATTTTTTTTTTTTTTAAGGCCAAAACGTCCCCAAATAAAAGTGCAGGATTGTTGTATGTTCTCTCAAGAACAGAATTATTGATTATGTTCAGAATACGTCCTATTTAGGTGTGTGCGTGCGAGTGTGTTGGTTTCTACTGGATACATGTTGGTTAAATCAGAACATATTTTCGTTGTAAGAATATTTTTTACATTTGGTCCAAAACAGCAAAAAAAGAAAAATATATGAGACAAACATCCATCCATCCATCCATTATCTATACCCGCTTTATCCTTTGCAGGGTCACGGGGGTCTTGAGACAAACCCATTTACAAAATATTAAAATGGCTTTTTTTTTCAAATAGTTTTTTGATTGTTTCTAAAGATCATATTAAAATACTTAAAATGACATTGAGAGAAATCCTGCCAGCTGAAGTTCTGCATGTCACATATTTTAGCATCTAGTGTTTTTGAAGGGCAAAAAAATTGATTCCAGTTTGGTGAAAATCTTTGCAGCATATAAACTCATAAGTCTGAACATGTATACACATTAGTGGGGCTGTGATATTAAGGTACCTAATGTGTGAAAATCGAGGACAGGGGAAGATATTACAGAGGCTGAGAGGTGATATGACACATAAGCATGATTGAAGAGACTAGTCTGAATATGAGTGTGTCATTGGGGCGAAAAAAAGGAACTCCATCTTTAGCAGGATGTCACAGTCCATCAACAACTTGAGGTGTCGCCTGTCCCTGGCATTCTCTATTCAAGGTAGCTTTACATTCACCCTGTGACAAAAGGACATATAAAGATTCCCTCACCTTATTGGGTGTGCTGCTAAATGCTATAGCAGCATTGCATTTAATTGGGGAGGGTTTTTTTTGTTTTTCAAGAGCTGGAATCTCATGCTGCCCAAACAGGGCTGAAACAGACAGAGATGTCAACTATTGTTTAAAAAGAAATTCTAAAGGCCATTTTCTCTTCTTGGATGATTGCCTATGCCGTGCAGTGTCAACGCCTCATGTAGCCCCCGGACTCGTAGTTAGCGATTACATGCTCATCACAGTCCAAAGCAGCTCCAACTTGCATGTGACGTGACCCCTTGACTCAGGGTTGCCAGTTCAGCAGATTCCTCCAGCCTTGCCACAGCAGAAGAAGCCAGTTTCCCTTGGCTTTATATTTATTAACCCTGATCTGTGGGAGCTGGCAGCATGAGCAACGAAACCACAGCGTATACAAACCATGCTTGACGTGGTCATCTCATGTGGAAGGCGAGAATAAATACGGTTCCAGCAGGGAGGAAAATGCACAATCATTGCCTGGAAACCCGGGCCCTCGTCCCATCATGCGATCCATGCAGGCTCCCACTCAAATTCAGCAGTGAGAAAGAGTCCTTCCCCTGTTAACCATTCTTTAATGGATAAGAATTCACTTGAAGAATGGAGCAGCTAGTTTGGGTCAGAGGTATCTATGTCTCTTTGCAACACCGCAGGTCGTGATTGAGAAATCCACCACTTTCCTCCCCCCTCCGCTTCTAAATGTCAGCCTCCACAATATGTTCCATGTACAGAAATGCTGCCCTTCAGCATGACTGAATTCTCTCAGGGAAAGATGTGAGAAGACACAAGGAAATTCTCTGCCATCAATAGAAAAGTGTCCTGTGTTATTAAAACACTGTGTGAACTCATGTACTGGCTAAAACTTAATCTTCGTGAGGAAATGGTGTTTGGTTCATGGGAAAGAAAGGTAATTTGCAACCACAGTCAGAATTGTGACTTTAATAGAGGACTTGAAACAAGGTTACTTGATATTGAACGAGTCTAAAAATCTAGTTTCCCAGCTATCTTGTATGAAGACCACATGTGACTTAAAATAGCCGGCGGAAGGGCTAATCATAATACTATATTTTGAGAATGTAATTTTCTCATGCCTTGCCAGTAATTAACCTCCACACAATAAGGTATTGGAAGCGCCACAGACACAATTCCAGACTCAGAATTTGTTTAAAAGAGTAGCCTATATGATAGGTTGTGTGTAACAGGGGAATGGAAGAAGAGGGAGAAAGGGCCCAAGATTTGACTTTATCTTCTGCAGGGAACCTTTTCTTCTGCATTCTCTGCCCCGTTTTATTCAAAACTGCTGTTTCTTCACTTCTGCTGAATTAGGTTTTGTTCGTGGCTAATTCCAGCCCCGTCTCAGTCTTGGGCTCGTGGGAACTGCCGCGATCACTTACAATCACTTCAGTCAAACACCTGGGAGATAATTGACTGGGCTTCGGTCAAACTTGTTTTTTTTTTTTTCTTTTTTCACCTCTCTCTCCCTCACTCGCTCTCTCTCTCTCTCTCTCTATTTCTGAGTCTTCACAATGGAGACAAAAAGAACGGGCACAAAAAAAGATCAGAATCACTAAATCAATTCCCAGACAAGACGCCGTGGAAGCCAAGCCGAATTGCCTTTTGCAACTGAATGTAAAAATGAAGGGTTGAGGAGCTGTTCTGGTTTGAGGTTGGTGGAACCAAAGAAGATGTAAGAAGATGTTGAAGAGCACAAAAGAAAATCACTGAAGACACGTATGCTGTCTTTTTCAGGCTTTAAGACCTCAGTTCTGAAATGTAGAACATGTTGCAAAGCAGAACTATGTGCAATGAGATGATAGCAGACATGACGTTAGGCAGGTTTGTCACAGCAGGCACACGCACAGGTGAGTGATAGTGTTGTTTTGAATGATCACTGTGCAGAAGTCTTCCAACACATCCTTACATATAAATGATGGAACTGTGGATGTCTTTTTTTTTAACTATTTTTAATCTTTGGATACATTCAGTGTCTGAATGACTTAAAAGCTCATTTACAAAAGGTTCATGAGCTCTTAGGTTGATCTACTTATAAACGTCAAGCTTCATCAGCTGCGTAGTAGATGGAAACATTTTTTCATCTAGCTGCTCCTCCATTTTCTGGGTCTCTCCTATGTCGACAACCTGGCCTTTCCTGGAGAAATGGGGAGGGAAAAAAGGATGAAAATTGATTAATCTTCTTGGTCAAGGTAATCCTTCGTTTGATAAGTAAGAGATAACCTTGGTTATAATGTTACGTTGGTTAAAGCACTTAAAACGTCCTTAAACAGTCACTCTGTCTTGTCGCTTTTCGCATGAGCTCTCGCCCAATTATTGGCCGACTCAGTTTCTCACTGATCTGTCGTGCTCCCCCAATTGTTTGCCCACATTTCTACAGAGGAACGAAAATGAAGTAACTAATCATTTTTGAATTAGCGCATGGCAGCAGGACCAGTCATTAAAATCACACTGGCATTAGTCATTATACAGCAGTCACACATTACAATTTTACTGTTAAACATAATCACGCTTTAGTTTCATTATCTATCACAAGTATTTATTATGAAACCATTCTGCAGTGTTCTCTTATCAGTGACTGCAATTTGGTGAAATCATGTTGTTGA
This sequence comes from Cololabis saira, assembly GCF_033807715.1. Classification (NCBI taxonomy): domain Eukaryota; kingdom Metazoa; phylum Chordata; class Actinopteri; order Beloniformes; family Belonidae; genus Cololabis; species Cololabis saira. Next base: position 28,935,995 of record NC_084606.1, read on the forward strand.
CTCAGTAATTCTATCCAGGGTCACGATCCACCATTAATATAATTCAAACCCACACACGTTAGTGTATATATATCTACATCTATATATGTATAATTATTTAGCAGGCAGCATGTAGTATATACTAGTCTGGCAGACATTGTTAGTGCATAGTATGCCACCGTAAACCATAAGCTATTCTGAGGAGCTTCCATTGTAGTGCCGCATTGCATTATGGGGTAAAATCCAAAGTACACTGGTCATTTACACCCAGAAGCAGTAAACTACCTGTGTATGTCTTCCATACTGCACATTCTGCAATTGATTGTTTCCAGATTAACACTGGAGGAAGATAACCTAATCATAAAACTTGATTGTACAAAAAGCTTAAAAAGTTGAAAAAGAGGGAAAAGAAACCAAATGCATGCAGAATTTCAGCTGTTATGTTTTATGCTTAGCTGTGTGCAGCTTATTCTAAACATAACGACCAGTGTGCATGCTTGTTACCGCGATCCTTGAGATATGTTTCACTGCCCATTTCAACATGTTGTCACTCATGAACATGAACATGAACATGAAACACTCCAGTGCCCATAAAGTGTGCAATATCTTTATTACGTAAGGTCTTCTTGCTGCTTTAAGAAGAAAACGTTTGGTCACATCTACATAGTTCTTGCATAATTAGGATCTGCCTTAACTTAGTTAATTTGCACGTTTCTGAGCTCACCGACAAAATAAACCCTTGTTTGGTAGGTGCGTTGGCAAGTGATCAGCACCCACTATTTGGCACTTGATCACTATGTGAAGACCTCTTAAAGATGCATCAAAGAGGCTTGCTGACACATTGTCATGCTACTTTTAATACTAAACAGATATGTGCCATGAAAATTCCCGGAGACATCTATGACTCCACATCCAAGCTGCAGGCAGATGTGAGCAAGGCACCAGGGGAGGTCGCAAGGAAAAAGGGAAACTCAGGAGCTCTGCAAGCATTCACTGAGGAGACAACAGCAAAGAAGAAGAAATAACATGGCAACAAGAAACCCTGCACTGCACTTTTGCATGTTTTTTTCTTGACAACATGGAAACCAGATAACCATTGAGTTACCGAGTCCTTGTCACATCAGGTAGTGTGTTACCCCTAGCTGTCAATCACGTACTGGGAACACCAGGACTCTACAAAACTTCATGATTCCCGATTACAAGATGGCAAGTCGCGGTCTGTTAAGTACAGCCATATGCAAACATTTAAATTTGTGTAGTCTTAAAAGATTTGAGCTTAGGCCTGGTCTGGTAATCTCTTACGAGGTGGTACTGTATGTGGGGCGAAAAGAGAAGCAGAGGGGGCTTCTTGAACGTCAGGAGCATCAAGAGAAGGTAAAGAACGGTGTCACGCATGTGTTCTGCTGCAAAGGAACTGAAAAATGAAAACATTAATTTGAGGAGTCACCAACTCACATTATATAAGTGCTTTTCTAATATTGACCTCCATCCTCTCTGCCTGCTGTTTACATTAAAATATCCTCACTAAATGCTTGTATAGACCAAAAAACTTTTACCTCATAGCATTGAACTTTGAAACAAGACAAGGTGGAGAGTTTTTCTTTCATTCCAGTGCTAGTAAGAAGCTCTGTCAGCTGGATCTTAATACCTTTTAACTGATTCCTTACATGCTTTTCCAACCCAGAGACGTTTTACAACCTTAAACTAACCTCATCGTATATTTCAGTCTTTTGTTAAGCTACACCGGCATAAATCAAAGAGCATTTCTATATCGGTGCAGCCTTAAGGCATGAGAAGGGAAAAAAATGTTGTTGCTATGGGGTAAGACAGTGTGAGCTATTCTCTCCGTCCCTTTGAGCAATCATCAAAGTGTTTGAGGGTCTGCTGCACATGTGATTGCTCTGCGTTGTAACCTACTCAGGTTTCAGTTGAAAGCATGCTTCAATTGCCTGCATCTTAGCACTTCCCCTTGACCTCCCCTAGCTGGCAGAAGTACATGCAACAGTCATAATTGTGTCATGACAGATGCCGTTTACCAGTGCCCTTAACCTTGTACCGCGCAGAGCCAGCATGCTGTCCACATAATACAACACAAATAAACTGCTGCATGTTTTATGTCACTGGAGTTGTTCATGTTCATGTGCAGTTGTATTTTATACCTCCTGCCTCTTTTTATCACTATGTTAAATTAAATATCCTTTTCAACGGTGATACCATTCTATATTAGGATGACTAATGTCTGAAAGTAGGCATTGATACCTCAGCGATGACTATCTAAAACAGCTTCACTAGAACATTACAGATTTTCTTGTCATTATCAGGGCTGGGCGAGATTAAATCATGTCATCTTCCGCTTCGATATCTAACTTTATGCTATGTGCAGTATCTCGGCTGCTCCCATGTGGCTCTCGGGCTGCTGGAGGTATTTTTTTCCATTTCAGGCCCATTACACTCGGCTAGGCCTTGATGAAGCCAAAAGTACCTGTTTTAACTGCTGTGTTTTATAGACTGTACACAAGGCTACACTCACTAAATACAGCATGCTTAAATTAATGGGAGTATTCAGCGTTAGTGCATTTTTAATGAGGACTGGAGGCTTCCACAATCGCTTTCTATACCATGAGGCACGCTTTCCCCTTCATTTGTGCCACTGGCACGACGCGTTGCGGCGCCCCAGCGCCTGCCAGCTGGTATCCGTCGTGACGCCAGGCGAAGGCTGGTCCGCCCGGTAAACTATATCCCCACCCAGCAATGACGAACAAATGGACAAGGCTCGGTTTTGTTAGGCAAGCGGTGCAACTCCAAAACCACTGTCTGACATGCAAACGGGCGGGTTCACGGACACTCCCTCACGCACAAATACACACACACACACACACACACACCAAGATAGTTCGGTATTTTTCCATGTTCGTACACAAGAGTGCACCTGTTGTTGCTGTACACACATGCACACGCACACGCGCAGATACAGAGCTTATCAAAGAAAAACAAGAGTTTAGAGCGTTATATGTAGCGGGATACACGGTGTGACCCTGATTTACATTTGTATGTGGAGTGCAACGGAGTACAGTGAGCAGAAACGGCAGTCAGCAGAGAAGATAACCCCAAAAACATTCATTCTAAATTTATGCCAGGATCCTATTCCCTCTCACTGAATTAATGCTTTAATCTCTGCCTCTTTGTTGCATGTGTACTTGGGCTCAGTATGTGTTTGTGAGTGTGTGCGGTGAGAGGTTGGGGGTGGGGGATTATATTTCTCAGCTGCCACTGTTTTAGTAGTTCTTTTTGGAATCAAAGAATTTACCAGACAAGGCCGGCGCCGAAGAAATTGCACCTTTTGCCATTTCAGTCTTTCCTCTATTCCAAAGTCACACCAATAGTCCCCATCAGTTCTGCTGTCTTTGCACTTATCCTGCACAAAGAAATAGCTAGTGTTCTTTAATGGAAGATTACCTTCAAATGCAAGCTTAAAAGATTATGCTCTTTCATATATGTCTTTGAGGTCCATTATTCGACGTCATTTCTTGAACAATCAGTGCTCTCCCTCACTTTCCCCCATCTCTAACTCTTTTTTTAGTTGTCCTGTGCATCTTTAATTCACTCCTTTATCTATTCAAATGATAGTCACTCTCTTTTCTTTCTTTTTTTTTTTGCAGAAAATCACATCTCTGACTTAATGCTCTGCATCTTTGATCCTGCGGCTCACTCTGCATGCAGCACCACCAAGATGTCCACTGACAGAACGTATCCATAATTTATTCCATTCTAAAATGAAAAATCACACGTATGCTGGAGAATATTCATTTTTCCCCATAACCGTCCTGCCACCTGAGTCATCACTTTATGAATTATATTGACAATTGGTAATGATGTCCTGTGTTGGTAGGCCATTACAGGAGGGGAACTTAATTCACCCATTGTTAATTAATTGCTTCATTCTTAGCGGGAGTAATAAAAATGCTATTAAGTAAAATACCTCTATCATTAACCTAACTTTGTTAATATGGGTATCAGTGGGGCTCGATAAACAAAAGCTGTAGTACCTACTGCCGCATAGGGGTAATTAAAAATGCAGTGCCATTAATTATGTTGGTTGAAAGATTGTCCAATGAGTTTGAGCCTTGTTGACTATTCCCCTCCGAAGCAAGATCTTCATCAAGCACTCAGTAGAAACAATGAGTTTTTATCAGACTTGGACTTCCTGCTGTTTCTTGTGCGTGCACAAAATTAAGTACTTTTTAATAACTTTAACTTGATTCAGAGAAATTATGCTAACTTTTCTAATTATGCAAGCATCTTAAATGTGCAACTGTATCAGTGGATGGTTTACGGTTGGGTCACGGCGGTGCAGAGCACGTGGTGCGTCTCGGCCTCAGACAGATGAAAGACAAGACGGCTGTAAAATGTGTTTGGTCTGGAGACCGTAAAGTCATTCCCAGGTTAAATATCTGTTATCTCGGTTTAGCAAAACGGACGTGTTTGTCCCGTAGATAAAACCTGTTCCTCCAACACCTTTCTGGAATTTAATGGAAGATTTCCTTTTTTTTTCAGCACTCAGTACTTTTCCTTCCTGCCTGACACAGGTGGAAAAGGATGTACGGATGGAAATTCTTGAAAACTCTTGCTTCACACACTTACAGAGAGATAAATTGTGTGGAAAAACAAAACGTTCCTAGGTAACAGAAGGGGACTGATATTTGTTTATGTGTAGAACACATTTTCTTATTGACTAAAGAAAAGGAGCATCAGTGTTTCTAGGGAGGTACAACAAGAGTGAGGTTGTAGTGCAGGCACAGTAAGGAAGAACACGGCTAAAAAGATTCGAAACCTACACTAAAAATACTTACCTTTGAAGGTTCTTTCATTTGTTTACGCTCAACACAGCTCCGACAACAGTCACCTGCGCCCAGAGCAGCCATTAAGTTTAACATTACCCGTTTCAAGCATCTCCAAGTTCATTGTTTTCCCTTCATCCTTTTTACTACTCTTCTTTTACTCGCCATCTTGTCATATTTCTGTACAACTGGCAGCACAGGCGGGAAGTTGATGGGATGAAATACAACTGGGATATCTCAATGAGCCATTTGCATCTCCGTTATGGCCTCGGCGTGGCTCTGGGCTTCTCGTTGCGATTGAGGGCATGCTGCAAATTAGCCAGCAGCTATATCAGAGGTTCCCAGCCACGTGCGCGCTGACCTCTCTCCTTGCCATGCGCAGCCCTCCTGCACCCAGCTCCATCCCCAAAACTTAGCCGCGCTTTTGCTGGAATTTCTGCATCTGACACGTTTAAAATTCTTCACAAACATAGCACGATGATTCATAATATCTATTTGCCTTGTCACACCTTTAATAATGCTGATGAAATTGAATTTGCAGAGAAGATGCAGTGCGAGTTCGGAGCAATGTAAGTTCTTGCGTTAATACGATTTTGAATTGCATTTACACTGACAAATGGCTGCATATAAGTAAGAGTCGAATAATAAAAAGGTTTGTGTCTTTTCTGCTTTCAAAAGAACCCTTAAAGCTTACTGTTGTTGTTTTTTTCTAAATCAGTGGTTTTTCTGAGAAAAGGAGGAAACATAAGCTGCATGTGGAGATAATAAAAAGGAAAAAAAAAAAGCCTGTCCACTGACTTATGTTCATCCTAGACTCACGTGATCCATGAAATCAGGCTCAGTCTTATCCCCGAGCTTCCGGTTTACAAGCACAGATAAGGGCAGTTCACGCCTATTGTTGCAGCCAGCCTGACCCTAAAAATGAAAGGGCATCTTGGCCCTCCACCACTGTGTGCAGCTACTCCGTATACAAGCCGGTATAAAACCAGCCTTTTGTGCAATCTGAAAAGAGAGGGGCCTCCTAATTAAGCAAGCGAGAATTTAAGTGACTTCCCACGTGCATAAATAATTGCTAAAGAAAGCAACTGTGTCATCCTGGATGTAGATAAATGAATAAGTTTCAGAATGCAAGCAGCAGTAAGTGGGTTAGCATGTAAATAAATGAATAAGTTAGCAAATTAGTGTTTAAGTGTGTTAGCATGTAAATAAATGAATAGGCAAGTGAATTAAAGTGCCAGTGAGTTTGCAGGGTGAATAAAGACCTTCAGTGAAGTGAGTGTCAGCAGGGAGAAGGAAGTTATCTCTCTTCTAAAGGCCTTTGGGGATGCAGTTGTTGGAGCAGTGCTTGTCGAAGGGCTGCACAGCATGTGCATCTGGCTCACGCATGTCATATTTCCTCATGTACAGATGACACGCCAATTACTCCTTAATTACACGCGTCATCTGGACCAAAGTGCCCAATGCCAGAGCTGATTAATCCTGTTTATTGTGGCAGTGATGACAGTCCCGGTGGACAGTCGGCACGACAGAACGCACAACAAGGGATTATGAAGCGGACCTGGGGAAGGCTGCACGAACAGGGAGGCATGACTCTCCGTCTAGCTCTCCTAAAGATCAGATACAACGGGAAAGAAAGCTGAGGCATGAGAACACTGGACTGGAATAAGAGACATTCCGACATTCCCTGCTCATAAGGAAACACCAGCATTGTTGCTCAGCACAATCTGAAAAACGCTTACACACTATGTCGTGTGGATGGATGGCTGCCAAGCCAGTCGAGTTCCACGTCCTGTTAAAATCCAAATTCTACATCCGCCAGAGGAAATTATTTTCCGTCATCTTTGAGACCACATCTCATTATCTCATAGCCTTGTTGTTACCAACATGAGAGTGCAATCGAAACTGTGTGTTGAAAGGGCAATGAGGCCCCGATGGCTGTTTTGATACGTGGAAAACCTTCCTACTGTAAACTAATACTTATCACATGTGAGCCACATTCCCGTCGTAAGCAGAAAGATCTCAGACCATGACTGGAATATGCGGAGGATGGGAAGGTGGTAACAATTAGATTGAGATGAAGATAGCGGCTAAGCTGGTCCTGGGTGTCATCCCCATAGAAGGAGACTACGCTGTGGGTGTATCTGCAGATGAGAGAGGGAACATCCCAACAGCTCAGAGAGGTGCTAGCTAGCCTCACATCTCTCTGTCCCTTTTGTTGAAGTCGACACTTCCTGTCCCTAATCATTCCTTCCTGTACTTAGCTTCCATCTTCCTTCCCCTTCTTCCATATCTGCCTCTAATTCATGCCGCATCTTTGTCCAACTCTTTCTATCACTCACAGCAGCTTTCTCTTGCTTTTGTTACTCCCTGTCACACGCTCTTTCAGCCATCTCCATCCATCTGCTCCTTTTGTCTCTTTGCTCTTTTTCACTAGGATGTCTCGGCAAAAAATGGGTATCGACTGTGCCTTCTCTTTCCTCTCATTCCTATGCTGCTTATTTTTTCCCCCCATCCCAGTGTACTTTAGCAGTACATGCTCCTTTTAGGTGATGATGTGAAGAGTAGTAGAAATGCAGCCTGTAAGGGGAAAAAGGTGATGATACAATCAGTTTTATTGTGCTGTAAGGATTTTTTCTCAAGGCTTGTGGTTATACACCCCGTATGCAGGCTATATGAAAGAATTGCAATTCACATGCATTTTTCCCGCTCTGTCTCTCTCCCTCTCTCTCTCTCATTCCCCTTTTTCTGTCTCTTTTCATTGCTGAAAGTAATTAGGCTGCAGTCTGGACTCAGGGGTGTAACGTTTCTGCTCACGTTTCCGTGATACAAGATTTTTCTCCTTTTTTTTTTCCTTCTTTTATAAAGGTATTGCTGCTCCAGAAATTTCTACCTGTCACCAAACACACACCCCTCCCCCCCACCTCCATCCCCCGCCCTCTCTTTTGCCTGATGCCGTTTTAACATGGAGTTCCACCAGGCACAATGCACTTTAGCTGACCTAATTCTTCCCTGGCACTCTTCCAGTGCTAAGAGTGCACAAGGACTGCGCTGTCAAGGTATTCAGCCCCGCCGCTCTATTATTTTAGAAATCAAGCAACATCTGTTGTGCTCTGGGCCTTCCTTCTGACTCGCAGGAGGGTTTTTTTTTTTTGCAGTTTGGAGAGGAGTGCACCTAATTTTGCCCGTGGCCAGTGATCACATCTCTGCAATGTAGGTTTCACATTTCAAAATGAATTTTGATACCTCTAACTACTTAGTTTTTTCTTTAATTAATGAAAATTGGGTGTTTGTGGGATATTCACATGGAGTCCAAAAAAAATATGTGAAGAATAAAAACAAAAAAAGAAATAATAATAATTGGTGACACAAGGCAAAGGTGTGAACCTGAAAAATAATATATCAATGGATATTCAATATAAAAACAAGAGCTATTTTCATGTGCTTTTTGAGTAAAGTAAAAAAGGGACATTTAACTGCATCCCCTCCCTGCAACTACCTCTCATTTCCTCTAGTTACATTGGCGGGCATGTGACATCTGTTCGAATTTTACAGCAGTTTCAAAGTTAAGGTTTGTAGCATTCCAAAGCACCAGGAGTGTGCAAGCCTTGTTTATGTATGTGCAAACCCTCATGGTTCATAAATTTTAATATTCCTTGTGAGTGCTATACCCAAGCAAAACACAAAGTGCCTCACGAGTCCCAGCCCAGAGCGCTAGTTTAGCTCCACCAAGATGCGTTACAAACTGGGCCTGCACTCCCTGTTCCCGCTCTCTCCGCCAGCCCTTTTCACATGTATTTTCAATGACTTGCTGCTTGTCTTAAACAAGCCTAGTAACAGCCCTCCAACACACGGCTCCGGCGGGAGAATACAACTCACCTCAGCGTGTGAAATTATTCAAATGTACTTGGGGAAGGTTGCGCGGCCCCTGCTCTTGCCGAGCTCTACCAAAACAGAGCGGAGTGCAGAAAGGGAAGGGTGGTCCTGTGTTGCGCCCCAGGCTCCTTTCTGTGTTTACTAGTCCCTGCGTGGGACTGATGCTATTTTCAATTCCAAGTCTTAGCCATGGCAAACTGGCCCCAGCCTCTTCATGCCATTTGCCTTAATAATGTGGGCCGGACTCTCTGCGGGGAAAGTAGCCGCCATCCTGAGAGCAGCTAAATGACACAGTGGAGTTCATTGATGAAAAGGATTACACGCTCGCACGCAGGGCAGCCAAGCAACGGGTTCTCTGAAGGGCACTACAAAGAGAAGCGATGTCAAATCTTCACAGGCGAAGAATAGAAAACCCCAGCTTACTGTATGTCAAAGAGCGAGTCGCACTGTTTATCATGAATGCATTTGGAGCCTATGGATGAAATGTAGGCTAATGATTAAAGACACGTCTGTGGCAATGACAAGTAGAAATCAAACGCTAGCATCGATATTAATACTTGTGGATCACTTTTAAAGCAGTCTTGTACTCGACGCCACATTTGAACAACATATCCATTTACACTTCCTGGAGCCAGTTCTGGATGGCATTACATCCTATGTTATTGTAGAGCGTTGGGGCTTCTGTGAAATGTAACCACTTCCTCTACTGTCCCCAAACAGGGAAAAAACAAGATGAAGAATCAAGTGGAAAAATGACTCAAGCGCCAAAGATCTGAAAGCACATCAAAAGACAACTGTCACAGCGAAGCATAAGCTGTCTTATTATAGTCCTGAAGGATACATGAATAGATGCAGCACTCTGTTTTACCTCTGCCCTCAATTAATTCTCATGAATCCAGCCACCATGTATTAAAATGGCCAGATGCTAGGATGGATTCTGTTGGGAGCAATGACATGCAACAAAGTGATATGAATCATCCCCCACATACACAAACACACACACACACACACACACACACACACACACACACACATCGTGGAGCGACGCACTCTCAAAGGGCCAGCGACACAATTTATGGAAAAAGCAAAACAAGAGAGAGCCACTTCAGAATGCAGACACTGTTTAAAGAAACGGCATTTAAATTGAACATGTCCATGTAATTTCTACAAGATCTATGCAAATTCTGCTCTTTAAAAGAAATGTTAATATTAGATTCAGTAAAACCAGAAATGTGAATGGGAGCCTCTGTGCCATGAGTCAGGCCGCCGAGATAATTATTAAACAAAGATAATTATCTGTGGGTTAGCCTCATCTTGGCTTTGAGAATTTGCCCTCGTCAACTGATTCTTTATAGAAATGCTTTAAACATTAAGATCCTTGTAACACCCTGTAGCTCAGCACGTGAAACCCAACAGTTGTCAAATTTATAGCTTTATTTTGGACTCGGACGACCGCTCACGAGTAGTAAAATGTCACTTTTGATTTGCATATTCGCTAATAGCTCATTCTGAATCGTATTTACAGGGTTATGCTCAGCAGTTTTCCACATCCGAGGCCTGAGAGGGGGACTGAAAAAGTTGGGTCCATCCTCCAGTATAACAACGTGCTGTGCATGAAATGGGTGCGAACAAATTTTCACACTCCATCCCATAGATTCAGTCCCCTTGAGAGGTGATGTCTATACGAGTGGCTAAATGAAATCCCTGTGTGAAAGCAAGACCCCGGGCCATTTTTGGGAGCAGGATGATGGAACATGCGGTGATGTTGGCCCTGTAGCTCGCAGTGCTTTGGCCTCACTATGCTCTGATGTTGGAAGTGCTAAATATTCCCTATTTCTCACTCTGCACAGCCAGTCATTATCAGCTCTTTGCATCTGAAACAAAGCCGTGGCATTTCAAAGATACCTGTTCTTGAGTGGGATAGAAGAAACCCATTTTTCGACTACACCTCTTTAAACATAAATATCCAGCCTCCAGCAGGAAAGTGTTTTGCAGGAAAAAAAAAAAAAAGATGAAATACCATTCAAGGAAGGGAATCATAGCATTATATCTATATTTAGCTTCTGTTGTCTTAATTGGCATGAAAAGTACAATCAGATAAGCTGTCTGGCTGTGGCTCCACTGCATCTCCAGGAGAGAGATATTTCATTTCCATCATATGCACCCTGCCAAGATTTCCACGTCATTATGGGGAGATGAAGTCTCTATCTGCACTTACAGCTCTATACACACGGAGCCTCTAGACTTTTCCATCAAAGTATAAGTTCAACCTGCTGTTGTTGTGTGTTTCATCTCTGCCACAGCCACTAAACCAGCTACCGCCGAGCCCCATGCGGCGTCCGTGTTGCCCCTATATTGCTATCTGTGCGGTGCTGGTCCATCTGGGCTGTGTGAGGTCACTGCACACGCCACCTGCTCCGATCAGGTTTTGCCTTGGCGTCTCTGCCGCATCTTTGGGGCGTGCGGGGGGAGGCAGATGTATAGATTTAGCTGCACAAAAGCTCTGTGATATCCGTAAATATAACACACACACACACATTCACATGATGTCTAACGGTACGCCGTGAACGCACACTGAATAATTTACATTTCCAGTCCCAGAACCTTTTTATGGGTTTCCATGCAATTTTGTGTTTAATGAGACTTACTGTATGTGGTTCACTAATTTAGTGAGACAATTGCTCTTTGCATGCTCAGGTGGACTTAATAGGCTTACAAGACTAAAAATTGGATTAGGGTTAGTTTATTCCGTGGAGTGAATCTCTCATTACACAAATGCATTGTCAGAATTTAACTTGATTTGTTTTCATGAAAACAATGTTCACACAGCAAAAAGGACTGTCATTATTTTTTAACAAGCAGTATTTGTTCTTGCAGAGACGCTAACATTTAGCAATGAAAAGACAAATTGCTCCTGCAGTATACATTACCTGCCAGTGCCCCCAACAGAAAAACCACTGTGTTTGAAATGTCCACAAAGCTCCTGTTTTCATTTTCCTGAGGTAGTGTTGCCTATACACATCCTGTTGACACTGTATACATGGTTGATTCTGCCACCTGCCCTTTTTATTGTCTCTGAATAGACAAAGAAATGCTCCTCTGAAGGACTGAATTACCTTGTTTAATTTCCAAACACAGCAAACGAGCATTTTTAGGTCGCAGCCGTGGCTGAGGGGGTGAAACAAGAATGACTCAGGCGGTAGAAAATATCTCTTAGTGAAGATAAATTATGTTAACCGGAAATGTTGATGTGTCATAGAGCAGAGAATTCATTGAATTACAGACCTGAAACTGAGGTGATAAAGTGCATAACGTGCAAATTCATCAATAGTCCTGAAAGACAACAAGTTTGTCTCATTTTTGTCTAATTTGGGTTGACTCTAATTATTCCAACCAATCCTTTTAACAGAAATGGCTTTGTAAACTTTTTTCAGTCACTCTTTTGGGATCTGGAAAAGATTAAAAGCTTCAGTTCAACAAAATCATACAAAGCTCCATTAACTGCTACAGTACAAAAAAAAAACGCTGGGATGCAGTTTGGCAATTTGCGAGCATTTAACATTTGCCAAGGAAGCAAAATCATGATTTCCTCAGAGATTTATCTGGCATATAAGGTAGAAGTACTTAGGAATGAATGAAAGTTGACTCTGTACATGTTTTTTTTTCTATGTGAAAATCCACCAATCCGTGTGTGGAATGTTTTCTCTATGTATTAATGTGCATTATGTATACATGCGTTGACGATAAAGCGGTTTAAGTTGGACATTTTTTGCAGTGCACGGACTAGTGTGCGCAGGCAGACCCCGCCTGCCGGCCGCGTCACCGGGAGCAGCGTGGACGGAGTCACTCCCCTGCCTACTTTTAATAGCTTTGTCATGTGATGGAAAGCAGTTGTAAGACAGGTGCCCTCGGTTCATTCTCGGCGAGGGGCAGCAGTTGCCTGTGTGCGAGCGAGTGGGAAGCGTGTGTGGATATCTTTTCTACTTGATTTGTTTCCCCCCCTCCCCCCTTTTTTTTCTTTTTTTTTTTTTTTCTTTTTCGGACCGTCATTCAGTGGCTGGATGGCGTGGGACAGGTGTAACCAGGACTCGGTGTGGAGAGAATTAGAGGTGAGCGCATCTGAAAAAAAAAAAAAAAAATCCACTTCTTTCGTCTCTCTAGCCCCTCTGGAGTTTGTCTTTTTTTTCTTTCGCTTTTTTCCCTTTTTTTTTGGTGGTTCTTTTTGTGTGGACCGACGGACGGACAAGTGTGGGCTCTCTCCTCCTGCTGCTTCCACCGGTGCGTGTGCCGGGCAGTGCGCGCCTGGACGCGGCCGTGGATGCGAGGGATGTACACCCCGGAGATGTGTGCCAAGCGGAGGGAATGTGCGGACTATTGCTGCTCACATCACTTGTTAAAGGTGTAGTTGTTGTAATCCCCGTGCACGGGGCTCGGGAGCACCGTTTCCCTCGTAGGAGCTGCTCAGTCGGAGAGTTTTTTTTTTTGCTCGCAACCTGACGGGAATCTTCCCAGCGCGCTCCGGGTGCAGAGAGCCGAAATGACTGAAATGTCTGTAAGCCAGGTATCTCGCTGACGCTAATAACTCCTCTGCTGTGTCGTGTCGGGGTAGAGCATGATATTTTCAAAGGCAGGTGCAAATATTTCCACACATAGGCACCGCTATCTGGCATTGCGCAGGAGCATCCTAATCTTATCGACTGTGTGCCAACATCCCGGCCGGAGGCGCGCATGCAGGCTGGAGCGCGACGTCCAGCCAGTCGATCACTGGTGTTTGTTTGTGCGATTTTAATTTGACTCTTTTTTTATATATAAATATAATATATAAGTTCGCTTTGTCCAAGCATTTGCTCACTTTCGCTCTTTTCTTCTGTCTTATCTTCGCCATCCCGGTTGAAGTGCAGCCGCTGATAAGCGGAATGAGAGGGTGCATGTTGTCCGCCCAGCCTGTTAGAAGCGCAGCTCCACCTGGGGAGACGTCTGCATCCAGACACACTGATGCTCCCGACAGCTTTTACTCTCATGTGACTGCAGTCTGGCTGCACATTTGTGTTTATGTCTGCTATTTCATCAACTTCCATGTATTTATTCAAAAGTGCGTCTGTTTCTTTTAGTGATGTCGGGATTTTCTCGCCTTTCTGCTGTCCCCCCTTTTCCACTTTAATCCACGTGTGCTTTAAGAAGGGTTCCCTGTTTGAACAATATTAGGTGTTCAGGTTGAAAACAGGTCACGTATGGGGAGTCTCGAAGCTTATTTTCGATCAATTCTCTGAATCCTTTGCATGTTTACATTAAAAGCTGCTCTATTAACAAGAGAGCCACGACGAGGGCAGCAGTACTCCCTCTAATAATCATTCTAGCAGGTGCGTTTGTGTGCATAAATCTCTGGAGCTGTGGTGCATCCTGATTGTCTTACTGGCGGCGCTATTTCATTAGTTTTTCTAATTTCCAAGAAAATCATGTAGTAAATGAGCAAAGGACTTCCAGCCTCCGCATATCTGAACAGCTTTGTTACCATTTTGATACGTCGTGCCTTGTCTGCCTGGATCATGTCAAAGGGAAGCCTCACATGCAAGGAATCTGTCCCCTTCCCTGTTGCGCTTGCAACATAAAGGATTTGTCTCATCACAGTCCAAGTCATAGTCTATTCGTACTGGCAAATTTCTAACAAATGAACTGTGACACCTGCGTCTGGGGACTTTTTTTCCTTCTTGGCACAGCATCCTTCTCTCAGCTTTGCCACGAGACAAATCCGACTCTCAGCCCTCCTCAATCTGTGGACCAAATACCCCTCAGTTTCGCCCGAGGATATCAATCTTGCATCTTTCTTAAGGCCTCCCTGTGGCATTCTTACAAGGCCTGGAGCGTTGTCAACTACATTATGAGTGTGTAGCATCACAGAGCTCCTATAAAACTATTTTTCCATGATGTGCGTGCGGGCGTACATGTTTGGACTTTAGGGGTGTTTTTGCCTTTTAATGATGACTGATTATTAGAGCTTAAAGCTCTTGAAATCCACCTTTTTCTTTCTTTCGTGCATCTGTGTGAGGTTGCCCACAGAAGATGACCATACCTCATGCATGCATCTGCAAAAGCATTGAACCATGTGAACCTGTTGCCTCATGTTTCCCCTCATCAAGGCACCTCTCCAGATCCAGTCCACAACTCTACTTTGCAGCTAGGTCAGAGCTGATGATTTGTGTGTGTGTGTGTGTGCGGAGGAAGCAGGAGCAGCTGCTACAAACGGTACACATCGCTGGATTACAAAAATGTGGCTGGTGAATAACAAAATGTCAGCAGGCGGCATTTAGTATCCAGAAGGCCAGCACCGATCACAGTGTACACAGTGTAGCCTACTGGAGGTCGAGCAGAAGCTAAGTGGTTACAGATTGTACCTTTGCATGTTCTTCTGCAAAACCAGCTGACCTGCGGCCTTTCAAATAGTTGCATTGTTAATAATCAATGAGGTAATAGTTAGGTGAGTCAAAGATTAGTTGTAGCTTCTAGGACTTGTGTCGCATGAAGGCGGTTGAGATATTTCAGTGAAAGGATCAAATCGGCACATTTAGAAGTACATTTTGTATGTAATGCAAACGTCCGATTTTCCTGTTGCAGGTTAAGAAGACTTTTCACTCCTGTCACGATTCCCAATCAATGAATATGTTTCCCCTGCCGGCTCAAGTAACCGGCCGTTTGATCTGCATTATGAACTATGTTTGTGTCTGACCTGCGCTTGTTGTTTTATTTTTCTCCAGTGTGCTGCCTTGGTTGGTGAAGACCAGCCCCTCTGCCCAGACCTCCCCGAACTTGACCTCTCAGAGCTGGACGTCAGTGACTTAGATGCAGACGGATTCCTGGGGGGCCTCAAATGGTATAGTGACCAATCAGAGATCATTTCCACTCAGTATGGGAATGAAGCTTCAAATCTTTTTGAGGTAAGTGTAACTCGCGCAAATGTTTCGCATCGGTTTAAAAATATACTTTCTTCGGTTTATTTATAACCCGACAAGTTGCTGTTTGGTGTTGTGGAACATAGTTGCACCCATGGCGATATCAGCACTCCAAGGAATCAGGAGTGAGCTGGAATGAGAATACCCCCCCCCCCCAGCAAACACGACACGTTCTTGAATGAGACCCAAACAAATTGTACAACTGTTACCAGTTTACAAACACAATTTTACATTGCTCCGAAGTACAAAAGAGGAGATAAGGTGAAGCCCGATAAGCTCTGGAGGACCTTTGTCCCCTTGTTGGGCTGCTGGCTGTGACGGTAGGCAACCTTATCAAAGCTGAGCATTTACTTCAGCTTAAAGTCAGTAATGCGGCACAGATCTGAGGGAACTCTGGACATGGCAGCCGTGTTGCAAAATTCTTCTCAAAGGTCAGAGTGTAAAACTTTAATCTTTGCTCCCCTTTTCGGTTTCCCCCTTCTACCCCTCTCTGTCCGTCTGTCTCCATCTTTCTGCTCTCACCTGGTGGCAACCAAAGTCCAGAGAGGGTGATGATCTAACCGGGGCCATAACGCCATTGGTGGCTCAGTCCCCCAGTTCGTTATGAGCCTTTATCAGTGCCAGAGATAGACGAGAAAGACGGAGATCGAATGCTTTAGCGCAGTCTGAGGAGGCAGAGCATGTACTTGCCTCTGGCCCTGTCATGGGCTGAGATTTCCAGGGTCTGTGTTGTGTGTGTGTTTGTCCTCAGTGAACTCGCAACAGTTGATAACAACCCAAATTCTTTCCACGTTTGGACTCCTCCTTACACCCCCTTTTTTCAGCATCTCTTCCTATCACCACACATTCTACCTATTGTGGACCACCTCAAATACACACACACATGCAGAACAAGGGGGGCCTTAAGTACTCGCTGGTGTGACCATGGCTCCTCTGTCGTCTGAGAGTGATATGGCTTTCAGCCACCGAGTGGCTCTGGGGACGGATAAAAATACCGCGGAGAATGTATGCATGTACTTGTATGTGTCTGTCATTTTAAAACACAGTGGAGGTTCTCACCCACTGAGGATCCTGACGGGTGAACTCGCTTTGAGCACGGCGCTGTGTGTGACTCGCGCGATGTGATGAAGCCCGTATATCTACAGTATGTGGCTGCGCGTGCACGTGCTTCTGCACACCAGGGCACGTGTTGGCCTCCACACAAATGCTGTATATTGCAGTAAGCGGCTGATGTTTTCACACGCTCAACAAGCCAGAAGCTATTGTGTCATGTTGAGAGCATGGAGAGACTTTTAATTAAGCTGTGAAAACTGCTATATATATTATCCAGACCAATATTTTGTTTAGTTTTTTTTTTTTCATTCCCTCCCAACTTTGGAAAGTTACTAGTCACCATTTGAAGTTCTCAGTTCATCATACAGCCGAACCCGGCTAATCCTACTTAATCTGACAGAGGAAAGTTTGCTGCTTGGCAAGAATCAGAGGTCTCGGGCTGCAGCTGTACTTCATGCATCCCCCAGACTGGCCTCCGAACAGAAAGGCATCCGCTCGAAAGTTGATGATTAGAGAAAGCGTTAATAACTTGCCAGATTTGGAGCCTGCAAGTGTATTCTCTGTTTTTCTTGCATTTTTTCCTTCCTGTCTAGAATTCTACCTGTATTTAGCAGTTTCAGCAGGTAGCAGATTATCACGGCTGTTTTGAGTCACATGTTTAACAGCTGGATGCAGCTGTCACGCTTGAGGCCCCTCTTTTGAATGTCCCCCATCGTACCATTTACTGTGCGGACGTTTGAACCCTCATTCGCCGGTTCAGTAAGTCAACTGCTGAAATGCTTTACAGCTCTGACAGAAAGACACCTGCTGTTTCCTTTGTACTTGGCATTTTATTTGGGGTTACAGTTTTGTGTGACACGTTAGCAAATTAATGACTTGGTCATAAGGCACAGGGAGGCCTGAAAATATTAACTTCCCACCTCTTTACTGACTGTTAGCCTGACATGGGAAGCCGTCAACACTTTGTGTAAGCATCGTGCGTTCGTATGAATGGATGTCACCTTATGTTGCTATTTGTGTACCTGTGTGTTCTCTTCCATATGCAGCATACGAGCTTAAATCAAAAGCTTACCCCTGGCTGGCCTTTAGCTCCATTCCTGTCTCTGTCCCATCTGTCCCTGACACAAAATGGGAATAAGGGGACACCACACCAAAGCTCCGTCTTTGCCGTCTTTTAGCAAACACACTCACACATAGAAGCTATTGCCGTCGGCCCAGCGTGTTTGACACCTCTTCAAAACAGGCCGACTGTGAAAGTCCGCAGTCTATTTTGGGCTGCAGTTGTTAAGGGGAAGTTAGTCCGTCGAGTTCCCTGTGTACTGCCAAAGATAACAGCATAGAGGTGTGATCCAATGTCTTTTTAACTGCAGGTCTCCTCTCACATTTCACGTGGAGTTTCAACCGTTTGAGTGATGGAAATGCGTCTCCTTGGTTTTGGCTTTTTCGGATTCCTCCGTGGACGCCCCGATGGCGGTCATGCGGGGACGTGTCACGGCCACATTGCACATACACAGATGAAGGCATTTACAGCTGCTGTTGGCTGTGAGTCAGCATACGTGATTTTTGAAAGAAAATTGGCACTCGCTTTGCCTTTCGGCATGTTAATGTTGCTTTGCCTCGTCCTTTTGTGAGACGCACTGAGGATAGATGGACAGGATGAAGACACAGACAATGAGCAGGTAGAGGAGAGTGAAAGAAAGGGGAGGCACAGCGGAGAGAAAAGGCCAGCGAATGACAAGACAGACAAACAGACTGACAGGAATGGGGGACAGATGGGTAGTGAAACAGACCATCACATAGACAAGGACAAGCTTGGACTGGAGCCAGCCCAAACCAAAGCCCATGGATTGGAAGTAAAAGGTTGTAGGCTTAGTAGGTAGTAAAATAAGATGTTGACGCTTAAAGCATTATTCTCATATTGGACATGCCGTGAGTGCATGCATGTGAGTGCACATATGTGTCTTCATTTACAAAAACCCAACAGGATGTCGAATGTGTTGGCATCAACCTTCAAAAGGCATTACTATGCTTTGTCTTGCTTGTTTTGTGCCTTATTGGACAGATGCTCGGGCGCTTATTCTTAAGCAAAGGCAGATTGGATTGATTGGATTGCGTTTTGCTGGCTTTGATGAAATATGCCGGTGAAAAATGTTTTCCTTAAGCATTCTGCCTTTCCGCGCAAACACATGTAAGCATAGATTAGCTCGCACACTTGTTGGCAATATGCTGTAGTTCCTGTGAGCTGAGACAGGAGCGAGTGGAAAGTCACACACCCTTCGAGAGGGATCGTCATGCACACACTCACACACGCACACGCAAAACAGCCTAAACCCTTATTGTCCCTGCTCCCACTCCCTGCTGAATGTCGCTTGCGTTCATTTTGCAAATTTATGCTGACATTTGAGAGTACACCACCCGCACCAGTTCACTGCTCCAGCAAAGGGTGTATGAATTATCATGCTCTGCTGTATAATATGATTTTCACAAGTGAGTCTTATTAGAAGACACAATGCTTTCCTCATTTCAAGTTCCCCTTCAGTTTTACTGTGCTGATACATTGTTTGCACTATCTGATTTTTAAAAAAAAAAGAAGAAAAAAAAATCTCCATTACTGTCAAAGCACACTATCAGACAGCAGCGCTGTTTCAAGATCCACAAATGAGAGGGCATGTAGACAAATAGGCGCAGATGTATGGTAGAGAGATGCAGACATAGGCTGTCCAAGCTTGTGTCATCTTGGAGCGTCTGTCAGATCCACTCCACAACAAGAGCTCTCAACCTGCTGTGGGCACTCTTCTATTTCCCTCTCTCTCTCTCTCTCTCCTTCTCTCTGTCTTCCCACTCCCAAGGCAAAGCATGTGTTGTTGGCTGATGGGGAAGTTGGAGCAGCAGCAGCTAAACAAATATATTCTGGCCCACAACAGTCGCTTCTGGAACGAACAGCTGGAAGGGAAAAAGGGATGTTGGGGGGGAAGAAGAAAAAAAAAAAGGATAGTAAGCAGAGGGGTGGATGTGGCCAGAAAAGAAAAAAAAAGAAGTTCCTCTGGGGAATTTTTGGAAAAAGAGCAAGGGAACATCTTTTGGTGTGGTGGTGGCTGCCTGGCTGCCCGTGTAGCTCACTTGCACACATGGTCGAACCCTAGTCCCACCGGACCACTGCTGCTGATTGAGGTATGGATTGGTGTTGCTGCCCCAGCTGATCCCATGCCCCCAGTGGATACCCATCTCTCTTGTCACCCCGGAGTGCAAACACATGATTCCCTGAAAGCTTTGATGCTCCTTTCCCAATGCATGGTGGGATAAAAAAAAAATGAAAAAAAAAAATGCACAAAGCGCAGGTTAATACAACTGAAAGATAAAATGCACTGATAAAAGACTGACAGAGGGAGATCTACAAAGAATAGAGTGCAAGCAATATCTAGTTGTTGGAAAAGGGTATGAATCTCAGAGCAGTAAAATTATACAGAGAGAGAGGGTGTAGAGAGGCTTTTAGTCAGAGAGTGCCATGATTCATAGCGAGGCACAGTCGGTCTTGGACGACAGGCTGGTTCGCTTCTCCAGCGAAAGCCGATCAATCCCAGGTGTGTGTGGATTCCATGCCAGTAGAGGGAGTTGCCTTGGCCAGTCCTCCTGCTCTGGGAACCTGCCATCTCCTGTCAGTGTCTGCAAGTTTTTCCTACGGCTTCCAGAGAAGTTTTATTGATTCTTAATGATAATTAATAATTCATTGCAACATTGAGGTCTATTACCCAAACCTGCCAAATTAGAAAACAAAGGAGAGCAGAAGCACTGGAAGAACTTTAAGTGGAAGTTAATCCCAGACCGTTTGGGTCAAGGGTGGCTGCTGTGATCATCACTTGACTGGTGGAGTTGGGCTTTTTTTTTTACCCCGACTATAATGATGCTTTTCGTACAGAAAGTTGTGCATCCGGTCATGTCTTGTCTGAATTCCCCCTTATGCTGGAAGAACGAGTTCCCCTGGTTTTTGAGTCAGTTTTGAGCCTTGTCATCGCAATTCTAACTAAGCTTTATATTGAGCGCCGCATGCCTATGGCTCCGGCTTATCCGCCCCCTCTCCTGAAGCACAGGCCTCAAATAGTTCAAGAGGCTCTCTTAGGCTCTGCTGCAGCATGAGTGACTTCATGCATGGATGAGTCACTTACTGCCCAATCATGAGCTTTCTGAGTTTAAAGTGAAAGCTTTAACAGACATTTTGTTGCTGTAAATAGAAAACATTTCCTTTCCATAAAAAAAAACAACAACAACACACACACACTTATGTATGAAAATGAGTTGAGGAAAAGTCAGCATTAAAGGAATGCCAGTGTGACAGATGTAAGTGGGACCGGGCTGGGTCTCGTAAATCCATAATGTGAAATAATCCTGATACTGAAAGTGTTCATTGCAGGAGAATCGTGGCACGTGTGTGTTGTGAAGCCGTGAAGTGAACTTTCTGCGATAAATCTGCCGCCTCCGACATGATAGCGCTGTTGAACTCAGGAAGTCAAGAGCTCTAAAATTGTCTGGTTGTTGATCAGCTCTTTCCCGAGGACCATTCTCAGGCGATGCTCGGGCTAGCCAAACCTCTTTTCATGTTGAAGGAGGCTTTGTTGTATTATAAGTTGAGGCTCAGAATGGAAGGGATTATCAGTGTTTGATGCTTGTCATCAAGTGGTCAGCTGCAATTGATCATTTTGCGTTTGGCAGGCATTTCCCTGTGCAGCAGAGAGCGCAGGTGTGCCGGGTAGGCCTGGCTATATGGAAGCTGGAAAAGGCGATGCCTTTCCACACTAAAGGCAACATATCAGTATTCCACGGAGAATAGATCTAAGATTACAATGAAATTCAGTTCAACATTCAATGTTGCTGCTACAAAGAAAGACTCTGCAAGCTTTCATGTCCCGCCTCATCCTTTCCCATAGTAGCCCTGCCTCATGTCGATGAGCCGGGATTGCATCGACTTATGTGTACAGTTCCTTTGATGTGTTTTTCATTTTCTTACTTGTAAAGATATGTGCTCCCCCATGTCGTTACCACTCTCAAAACAAGCTTGTGAAGTCCTCTGTGTTCAGCCAAAGCTACCTCGTGAGCATCCCATAAACATATGGCACTTGGAAGTTTTTTGCACGGAAAATGAGGGGGGCTTCAGATAAAATGCTCACTGTGTCACGACACGAATAAGAAGCGTGCACACCGTGGCAGCTGTCCTCTCGCTGGTTCCAGAGGCAAACAAGGCCCCCACACACAGAGAAGTAATGGGTTTTATTAGTAATCAGCAAATTGCCTCTATTGCAATGGGTAAGTGGTGAAGCTTGTGAGGCTGCGATAAGATCGTTTTCCTTCAGTTGTTTCTCTGTCGCACCATGCGTGGCATTGAGTGCAAATTGAATAGGCTTACCTTTTTGTTTGTTTGTTTCGCTGCGGAATGAAATTGACTGTATTTCCCCTTAAAATAAATAAATAAATTTAAAAAAATCTGCCCTTCCAATTACAGCACATTTGTGTTCTCGGTTCCCCCGCTATGTGTGCGAACCGCAGCATGTTTAATAAGACAGTGATATAGAAAGACACCTTTGTGTGTCTATTGTTTGAAACACTGTACACCCCAATATCTTGTCCACTCTATCCTGCCTGCTCTTGCTTTGGCGTCGTTCCGACAAAGACATTACTTTGACAAATGAACCGCCACAAACCGTCAATGGGCTTGGCAGGGCCCGAAAGGTCAGCAGCCGCTCTGTACAGGTGTCCTTGCGTGTACGTGTGTGTGTGCGGAGGCCGCGTCGCTAGCAGATAATAACAAGAAATCCTGGTCCATTCTGCTCTCGTCACATACCTATGTAAATGTCAGAACCAGAGTGACCGGCCCTTTTTCTGTGTGTAATTGTTTTATGGATAGCTGCACTTGACTGCTGATGACAGACTTTCATTCTAGCTGCGAAGTGTGGCAGCGAGATGGACAGCGGAAAATGTCTTTTTGCTTCCCCCACCCCCCCCTTTTTTTTCTGTCTCTCTCTCTGCACTCAATCTGTCACCTTCTCTGTGTTCCTTCAACACATTATCAGCAGTGTAACAGTGGGTTCAAAGGCCCCTTGCTTAGAAGTGCACATTCAGAGCTGCCGACTTAAGCAAATAGCTATTTGCATGCCATTAGGAGAAAAAAAAGCAAAGGGAAGCACCATTCTTCATCCCTGCGCTGCATCTAGCTGAATTTTCCTTATTTGAGCCTCCCAACCCTTTTTTTTTTTTTTTTACCCCCTCCTACTCCTGCTGCGACCGTCAGAGCAATCACAGCAATCAGTGTTTCCTCGCGCCAAGCCGATTGGGAAGTGGCTGCCAAAACAAAAGAGTGAGTGTCCAGTCATCATTGTGGCGTGTGATTCGGTGGTGTTAGCAAATGGCTGCTTGGACAGTCTGTTAAACGGCTGCAAGTGCAGAGCAACTGCAGCTTTGGGGCAGGTCTGTGGATGGGGAGACACCAGAGCCATCTGTGATGTTTTGAAAAGTCCACATGCATGTTGAGCTTTGTTCTGACAGAAGTTTCGCTTAATATTTATATGGCTTCCCAAGCCATTTGCAAGTTTGCATTTCGTTGCAGTTTCTTGCTTATGTGGAAAGGCACATGAGTTCAGCCCCAAAGTTGGACAGGGGGGCTTTCTGACGGCCTCAGCAGATGAGTGACAGAGGTCAGACGGTTGGTTTAAGGAGCAGGGTTACTGGTTAAAGGATTTTTTTTTCTCCCAGACAAAAGTAGAAAGTCAACATCTCTTGAGTGGGTGTCTCAATTGGATCTGGCCTGTGTCAGCAAGTGTAAGAACGGTTCTCTTTCTCTCTTTGGCTCACTCTTACATCATTTTCCTCTCACTTTTCCCCTGTTAACTCATCTGATAGTGTTGTAACAGTCTCAAATGGTTCCCGAGAGATCTCTGCACCCACGCGTCTCCTAGTTGTTCATTGATGGGCCGAACCGCTTCCTCTCCGATTTTCTAACGGACGCAGACTTGGAGCCGGACTGTAAAGAGGCAACTTCAACGGCAGCGCTTCTTCGTTTACTCATATTTCTGCATGAACCGATGTACAAAATACTGATTTCCTGCCTGATGATGGAATTATCCAGACACGTTGGCATTGCATATAAACAGGACGTGGAAGCCTGCAATCAGCTGCCTGCTGTGTACACTTCAAGCCATAATATCAAACTAGATGCTAAGCCCAGAATATGAAAATTGAAGTGTGAATCTGAACTGCAGACGATCGATGCGAGACAGCCAGCCCCCTCCGTCGATAAGGGTGTACACCAATGGCTACCAGCGCTGTGATTGTTGTGTCAAGAATATGTAAATGCCGACCACAGGATCATTTCCTGGGGAAATAATTTCAGAATAACGAGATGCTCTATTGACTCGGTAGTCATATGGAAAATGACAAGAGCCCTCAGTTCACTGCTCCACCGTGTGGGCCATTCACAGTCCTGACCACAATGGAGGTTTAACATTTAGCGCCGTGATTTGGAACAGAATGTGCGCCGCCTTACACACAGAGGAACTTAACAGCGTTATGTATGGTTTCGAGGCTCTGTATAGGCCATAATCACCCTTTCTCCATCTCAGTAAGCTCATGCTAAATGACCAGACGTCTCTGGTGGCTGCCATGATTTGTCTCTCCGTCGTGCCCCACGTCGTACCTCACCCTCGCCGCCTCTGTCTCCTCCCTCCTTCCCTTCCACCATATGCTGTGCCTGTGTGACCGGCCGACGTGTCAGGCCTGACTAACGCCTTAACGGCAAGGTTGACTTTGATTTATTTCCTCTGAAATCTGGGGGCTGAGGGTAATAACACAGAATGACATTATTTGTTTATCAAATCCAAGGCTGCTTTTCTTGGCAGAGTCGAGATGTGATGACTTGATACCACCACCCCCTTTGCGATGCACGGATACCACCCCCTCTCCATCACCGCTTCTGATTGCACTATTATTAGAAGGTCTGGCAAGTTGCTTAACCTCATTCAGGGGAATGCCTTTGTAATGGAGAAGAGCAAGGAGCAGTGGAAATGAAATGACAATTAAGATCAAGCGAGGCAAAGTCATTTTGAGGGTGCAGATTTAACCCCAGCACACAAATGTGTGGCCAAATGAGCAGAAAAGACACACTGAGAACAAACAGCGCTTTAAATACCAGATGACCCATTTAATGAGAGCCGCTGTATTTTCCCACATCCCGCCTGTCCGTGGCATGTTCTGCCTCTCCCTTAATAACAACAACGAGGCTTTTAAGTCAGTTAAAACGTCATCTTTTATTATCGTTTCGCAAAACATTTGTTACGTTTCAGCATGTTAATAAGGAAATAATAGAGCTGTGTTACATTTGATCTCCAAGAAATTGGCTCAGGAGCTTGGAATCCTCAAGATTCCAATTAGTAGATCTAATTTGACTGTTTGCCTCAGTGTTCAGAAGTGGGTGTTTGTTTAAAGCATCACCTTCGCCTTCTGTTATCAGCTCAGAGAATGGTATCTCTTTGCACACAATGCAGTGCTGGAGAACCCAATAAAATAGTAAAAAGGCAAGGACATTCTCAAAGACTGGCTGATAACAAAAGAGCCTAAGCTAATAATGAACGACTGGGGTTGGCTTTCCTTTCTCGGATGCGGTGAAGCCTGGGTGAAGGAGACGGGGAGGGAACCTCTGCCAGCTCTTGCCAGCGTGTTTTATGGCTAATTGAGGCATTTGGAGGAAAACTGCTGCAAAAAAAGCACCCTTTAGGATCGGAGCTGGGTTAATATATAGTGATCCCACAATTAGCACAGGATTGTTAAGATCTCTTTAATTCTGTGAGGTCCATTAAGTGGGATGGTCAAGAAAGTGCTTCCATAGAGACTTTTTTTTTTCTCCTCTACTCTCTTTGTTCTTCTCGTCTTCTTTTGCTCTCGGCAGCTGCTGTAGTAATCAATATGAGCGGACATGGCTGTCAGCAGGTTACCAGTTTATTCAGGCACCCGCGTGCCGTAGAGGTTCTGTTTACAAACCAACAAGCAGCAAGTGAGGTTAGGTTCGGGGAGTTGATTGACTTTGGTGCAGAAACTCTGGGCGACGCGGCCCTTAAGCTGGCTTGGAAAAGCTCGCCCTCCGGGGACAGAGGTATTAGATCATTTTTCTCTCCTGGGTGGAAATTATCACCAAGGTTTGCTCTTCACCTCCATTTCTCAAATCCCCACTTGGCCTATGAGCACCTTCACCGGAGCCGCAGTAGTGATTGCTGCCTGACCGTGAGGATTGAACATTTTACAGAGTATCCTTTGAGTTATCCTTTGAGGAGATATTATTATTTGGTGAAGACTTTTGAACCAAAACAGAAATCACCACATTTAAGCTTGCCACACTCCCAAACTGTTCCAGTCTAAACTTTCTTTCCTTTTTTTTTTTTAAATAGCTGCCATCAAAGAGTGGCATCAATTCCAATTTGCACCAAATGTAGATTTATAGGTTTAAGGAGGATGGGAGAGGTTGATAAAGCCGTGACTAAGAGCAGCATTGATTGGATGGTTGATGAGCATGAACCTAAACAGATGGCTGGCTCATTAAAGACTCATTTGTGATCATCTAAAATGATCCTAAATTTAAATTTCTCACGCTAGGTTGCGTATTTGGGCTAAGCCAAAGCTTCAGCTTTTATCAGTAATAAATACCAACCTGCTTAGTGCTCAGGTAATGATTTGGGGGGCTTAGAAAGTGGTGAGTGTTTCAACAGCACGAGGTTCCAGCACAGTGGATTTTGAAGCTCCTTGCAAGTAATTAAACAGCACGCCACCTCTTACAGAGCAATTTCCTGCAAGGCATTCAGTTGCCAATACAGCACCCGGTCTGCATTGTCTTATCTAAGTGAAATATGTCCTTTTTTAATCATTTTTAATAATGACCGACTGTTTATGTTGTTAGGAGAAAATCTACTTAATGAGCATTAGATGAACACTTTCCGCACTTGCTAACTAATCTGCGTGGTCTGTAAATGAAGACGGGGACAGGGAAGAATTAAAATGGCTGCTGTGTCATTGGTGAATCCAACATTTCTCAGAAAGTGCCATCCATGGTTGGTGAGCAGTTGTGCAAAACCAGCAGGGAAGACAGACACAAGAAGGTGTGCCTGAGGGATTCAGAGTCTTCTGTGCTTGTGGCGTCTGTATCCGAGAAGTTGGTCCATGCCCCGTCACTGAGCGATGATAATCCTACCGTGTGCATAAAGGGATTTGTTCTTGTTGGACTGGCCACCGAACATCTCACGGTGAAAACACTGTTTATCTTTCCGCTCCCTTCAAGTCCCTCAGGCTTTTTATGGCCCCGAACTTGTGCTTTGTTTTGAGTTGTCGATGCAAAAAGGCACACGTTCAAACACGGAAACGGCCACCTGTCATGGATGAGCCTCCCATCTCACTTTTCATACATTCTCTTTTCTTGTTCTGTTTTTTTTTTTTTCCCTTTCTGCACACATGCACAGCTTTTATCTTCCGTAAAACTTCCCATCTCGCATCTCTCCCTCGATAGCCGCCTCTGTATATTCATTGCTTTTTGTCTCTCACACAGTTATAATCTCATCCGTAAAATAGCCTGCTGCAGCGAGCAACGCAGCTGAGTGGCAACGCCGGGCTTTATCATCAAATGTTCATGGCAACTTCCTGCCCCGGATATCAGCTGTCAGGCCAACATTTTAGATATATCACATTTATCCAGCATTAGTGGGTCATGATTCTCCTTATCTGAGAATTACTCGCAAACATCTTGTTGACAATCCAATTGCCTCACAATTCTGTGGATGAAAAGTGAGGAGAGAAAACTTCTGCATGTTTTTTTTTTTTTTTTTTTTCCTGTATCCTGAAGCTCCTCCATAGCACAGCCCACCCCAACTCGTTCAGTCTTCCTTGCTACTTGTCATTCCTGGTAATGGGTTTCTTGTTGGCAATATTATTTTGGTCCAGTAAGCTGTATGCTTAAAATATGAGTGACAGGCTTGACTCATGCACATGAGGAGAATTTTCTTTCTCTGAAGCCTGTCAGACGAGAGTGGACTCCGTGCTGCACAAGAAAATTGAGCAAAACCCTTCCTGCTATATTAACAGTGGACTTCTGCATGCAGCCAAACACCCGCTTTACCTCTCTGAAAGAAAGATATATGCAACCTCTCTTAACTAAAATGCCCTATTTTTGCCATCTTTCTCTCTTTTTGTCCCTTTTCCCCCCTCCTAAGAAGATAGATGAAGAAAATGAGGCCAACTTGCTGGCAGTGCTTACAGAGACCCTGGACAGCATCCCGGTGGATGAGGACGGATTGCCTTCGTTTGAGGCCCTGGCAGACGGGGACGTGACCAATGCCAGTGACCGGAGCTGTCCCTCCTCTCCTGACGGCTCACCGCGCACCCCAGAGCCCGAAGAGCCGTCACTGGTAACACCAAACCCTTTCCGTTAAATAATATAGTCACCCAGTCCCTGGGTTTTCAGAAGTGGTCATTTGCCTGTTAGACTTCTGTGATTGGCCAGGCCCGACATCATGTTACATACAGGCATCAGGCACAAGCAGAGACACTGAGCTGAGTAAAGGGGACATAAGGGCGTATTTGCTTCTCAATACTGAAGTAGGGCTGTTCGATTAATCGATTTTAAATCGTAATCGCGATTATGTAATTGGAACGATGTTAAAATGTGAAAATCGTAAAATCGATTTTTAAATTTTATTTATTTATTTTTTTTTTAAAACCTTGTCTGCACACATATTAATGATTGATACCATATTAATGATTGATGGAAATACCTCTCAATACCTGCGACAAGTGCCCTATTGGAGAGGCTCTTTAGTGTAGGAGGGGGCGTTGTAACATGCCACCGGGCATCCCTCAAGCCAGAGCGGTAGACTGGCTCGTGTTCCTTGCAAAAAACTTGCAAATGTGAATAGCAAATGTAATGACTGACATTACACACCTCTACCTCCTTCATGGGTTGCATTATTATTTAGCATGAAAAGACCCAGTTTAGTTTAATTAGAAAATGTCTTGTTTTATTTAATTGGAAATATAACTTACTGTATGTTTGCAAGTGCTGATTTGCTGATTTTTTTTTTCAGAGATAAAACTTTATATTTTATTATATTTAAAAAAAAAAAAATTCAACTTATTTTACAGAGTTTTGCACTTTATTCATTCATTTTTGGTTTAATAAGAGCAAAGTTTGCACTTAAAGCCCAATGGGGCAAATGTTCAATAAAAAAACAGCATATTTGAAATCATTTCTTTGCCTTTTGTCAATTCACAAAATAATCGTAATCGAAAATCGTATTTTGAGAGAAAAAAATCGAGATTTTATTTTTGGGCAAAATCGAACAGCCCTATACTGAACACATGAAGTCCTAATGTGGCCTCAGTTCAATGATGTGAACAAGGCCGTGGGGGCAGCTGTGATTGACATATTGCCACAGACCTGCAAAGAACCCACTACCTAATGAAAGTAAGGAATAACAGAAATGCCTCTTAAATTATATCCTCTCAGTTGGTCTCAACTAATCCCCATGTGCCCAAGTAATCTTTTCTCTTTTTTTTGGGCGGGTGGTTGGGGTGATTAAAGCCAGCCCTCTCATTGTGAAGTCAGCATATACTTTTGCAGTTATTTGTACTCATGACCAGACCATCTGGACATTCCTCCAGCTCTAGGGCTTTCACCTAAAATGTTATGTTTTTTTATGTTATAGTCCATTTTATTTCATGCTGGTCCCTTCCAAATGACCTTTAGCGAAAGGCTTCAGTTTATTTATGCAATCACATTACCAGAGGATGGTTATGTGTACCCAAAAACACCTGTGCAATAAAAAGAAGAAAAAAACTTTTCTTTCCACTTTGTATACTATAAACTGCTAAGACTTTGTCTTTTCTTTTCAATGTGCGATCAAGTTTACTTTTACCTTTTGCCTAGTCTGCCTATTGCACATTTATAAATCACAGATTGTATAATAGAAAAGATTTGCCTAACGGTCCCCCCTCCCGTCAACGTTTCTGTTTCTGTTCGGGTCCATTTGCAGCTGAAGAAGCTCCTTCTGGCGCCCGCAAACTCCCAGCTCAGCTATAATCAATACACAGGTGGCAAGGCACAGAACCATGCAGCCAGCAGCAACCACCGGATCAGACCACCACCTGCCATCGTCAAGGTAGGCACACACACACACACACATTGCAGACACAAAACACACCAATTGCCTCGCTATTTAATTCAGTCCTGTGCACAAAAATACGTCTTTCAATTTGTTTGTCTCTCTGAATCGCCTCATGTTGCGTCTTGTTTCTTTCTCTCCCTCCTTCTGAGTTGCATCTCTCTCTCTCTCTCTTTTTTTTCTTTTTTGGTGGCCGCCTTTCAACAATGTAAGACTACAGCTTTAGCAGTCTACTGTCCCAGGGGTCGTCTTGTAATGAAAACAGGCTGATTGCTGTTGGGCTTTCTTGGCGAGGCATCAGCACCATTGTCTCATTAGCTCCAACACTTATCCGACTTGGTGTGGTGCCTGTTGGGGGTGGGGGGGAGGTGGTGGTGGGGGCACTCTTGCAACAAGATTGATGCCTTGAGACAAGAAGATCAAAATATCTGTCTTGACATTCCCATTAAATGCCCCAAAAAGAGTAATTTTCCCTCTCTCAACAGGGGTGGGGTTGATTAAGATGTTATTTCGATCAGTGAGAGTATCAAAAGTTTTAGAATGTGAAAGGTAAATAAAATATTCTGATTCACTTTACGTCAGTTTTCCTTTCATACCAGAATGCAGCAGCGCGTATTTTCACTGCCATATACAATGTATAGCATTTGTTTGCTCTTGCTGGGCAATAACATCTGTAATTTCCGTTTTTTATGCCTTTTTTTTTATTATTTATTTATTTACAAATAATAAAAAAAAACACAAATACAGATAATAATCGAGGTTTGTAAAATGGGACTCCCCAGAAGCTACTGTAGCTTATGAATAAGGGGCCTTACCAAGTGCTCAAATCTGCTCCGTGTGAAAAGCATCAGGATGTGCTCATAATGTGTGGTAAACACAACACAGACATATTTGTACTATGTTTGCACATACAGTGCGCCAACGTTCCTCACTAAGTCTATTTTCATACCGTGCCTTTGAGTCATCCGTTTCTGGAGCAGAGTGAATAAGGACTCCCAGAGGACGCGGTGTGCGTACAGAGTGGCGCGGTGCTGCTCGGGGAGCCACGCAATTAAGATGATGGGCGGACGGCACTCCCACCATTGCCTCCTAGACACTTGGACACAAACTTATCTGTGGCTGTTTGAGTCACTCTCTGAGCCCCGCTGTGGAGACATCTCCTTTGATTTCCGTTTCATGTTTAGTGATTAATGTTTTATCACATTTGGACCTGCTATACCGTAGTGAGAGTGAATAAAACGTTTAATTCAGTCATACTTAGCAACTGTCTCTCTCTCTGTCTTACTTTTTGTGCAGTCGGAGAGCCCCTGGAATGGCAAAGCAAGAGGGGGCTCCAGCCAACAGAACCGCCCGGTGAGGCGGCCATGCACTGAGCTGCTGAAGTACCTGACGGCCACCGATGACATCCTGCTCCACACCAAAGCCAGTGAACCCAAGGGTGCCTGGGGGGGTGCCAGTAGCAGGGACAAGAGTGGCCTGGGTCTGGGTGCCTCTTCCTCCTCCTCCTCGCCGTCCTCGTCATCCACCTCCTCGTTCTCCTCCCTGTCATCCAGCTCTTCTTCCTCTTCCTCCACAACCTCCAAAAAGAAGTCAGCTGTGCCATCTCAACAACAGCAGCAGCAGCAACAGCCGCAGCCGCCGCCGCCGCCGCCGCAGCAGCATCACCAGCGAGGTGAGAGCCGGGCTGCAGGCGAGTGTAGTATGCCTGGTGTTGGGGCTGGGAAGTGGCAGCGTTGCGCTCACGATCACGGGGTTGAGGATTCGGAGAGTGCCTCTATCCCTGTTGGCCACAGAACCTACACCTGCGGCCATGCCCGCCCCAAACTGGAGCATGGGCCGCCCAGTGAAGAAGGAAGGCCGCCGGGCGATGTGGGCCGGCTGGCTGCCGCTAGGTTTATTAGGTATATGCATTCTTATTCCCTCCCTCCCCGAGAGGGGAGTCATAGCTGTGAGCATTGCCGAGAGGCTGCGGGCGCTACTCAGGCTAGCGAGGGCGTTGGCAGGCGAGGCCAGAGTTACTTCAGCAGTGCCAGCCGCGCACCACACAGGCACATCACAGTAACGATAAAGAAAAGAGACGAGAGAGAGAGGCCGGGGCACCCTTTACTTAGCCAGCTGCTCACCTCCAAACAGAGGCCCGCTCAATTCCGGGCCC
This sequence comes from Cololabis saira, assembly GCF_033807715.1. NCBI lineage: Eukaryota > Metazoa > Chordata > Actinopteri > Beloniformes > Belonidae > Cololabis > Cololabis saira. The sequence goes on from NC_084606.1 coordinate 28,968,021, forward strand.
ACGTACCCCAACCCACCGCTACCCGTTTACCCAGCTCTAAGAGCAAATCAGCAGCTAGGCGTCGTGAGAGCGCAGCCCAGGTTTCCTCAAAGGTGGAAGATAAGACTGTCAGAGAGGCCACTGAGCACAAAAAGCGGGGAGTGAGTCTGGCTGAAGACTCGCACGCAGGGCTCCTTCTGTCCCCCCTCAGCCTAGACCTAGAGAGCTGGGTCAGCCACCTAGATCCCGGGCTAGACATGGGTTTGGGACTGGAGCTGGGGTGGCCAAGCCAGGGCGGCTATGGGGAGGATGTTGACCATGTTGTCGATGATGATGGTGTTGTTGATGATGATGATAATGACCATGTCAAGGGCAGCCCTGCAGCGGTGCTCAAACAGGGCCCGCCGAGCCCGCTCATCCCAGATACTAGCTTTGCAGAGCCCACCCCTCCCTGCATCATAGAAGGGCCAGGGCACCCACACAGGCAGGCACTCAGCGAGCACCCCGATGACCAGGGCCACCCGTTGTTAGGTAATCATGACTGCATCCCCCCAATGGCCTTATCTCTGCTCTTTCTTCTCCTTCTGCTCTAACCACTTCCGAGTTTGATTTCTTAACTAACCCGTATCCTAATTTGAATCTAACTGTCCTCTTGAGGACATAAACACCAATGACTGCAAACAGCCTGCTCGCCAATGCTTTTTGCTAGTCCCAGAAGCTTTTTTTTGTTTTTCCAAATTCAACGAGAATGAAACTTTAAAAAAATAAATAAATAAAGGAGGGTGTGGGGGGTGAAAGGGCAGCGCCTTGTCTTGCTACTTTGGACGTTGATTCTGGAACCTTTGGCTGATTGAGCTGATTGTGCTGACCGTGTACAGTTAGACTCAGAGCCCGGGTGCTACCATCGTGCTACTAAAGCCACATTCTCTTAGCCCAAGCACAAGTTGGCCAGAGCCTCGGGCAACTGCACAAGCTTCCTTGACTCTCCTTTCTTCCTTCTTTTTTTCCCCCCCCTCCCTCTTCTGCTGTTGGTGCATGCAATTATAACGTTGTGTAGCAGGGGTCTCACCCTCTGTCATATGTGGTGTTTGTGGCGTTGTCTCTTTGTGTTTTTAATTCATGATGATCTTTTTGTTGTCTTGGGCGTGTTTTATCTGTGTCAATACACTTCTGAAACCATCACTTCATCCTGCCTCACAGACTTAACAATATATCCTAAGAGAGTAAATTGTAAAAAAATGGGGTCAATTAAAAAAATCTGTACTTTGTATAATAGTGTCCTTAGAAACACTTTCTAACCAAGGATGTTTTTTTTTTGTAGTAATACTTGCATTTTTTGAGCCAATTTGAGATTAAATGTTGCAGAATGTGGACCTTTTCTCTTCTGCCGTGATTGTCATACCTAGATCAATAATTACCCATGCTCCTTTGTGTTCTGCAGCCAAACCAACCACCTTGCCACTTCCTTTGACCCCAGAGTCTCCAAAGTAAGTGTGAGAAGTTTTTCCACATTATTCTAGGCAAAAGAGCAAACACAAACTACTGCAAAAAGACAAAGCCAAAGAAAACTATATAGACTAGAATCCAAGTGGAGGCATTTGTGTGACTCATTTCCATTTCTAAGATCACGAAAACATACGGAACATTTCACATGAGAATTCAAACCCTGTCATTTTTTTTGTCTTCCAGTGACCACAAGGGATCACCGTTTGAGAACAAAACCATTGAACGCACATTAAGTGTGGAGATTGCTGGAACCCCAGGTGAGCACACTATTCCTGACTTATATGTGTTACCAGTTATGGATTAGATTAGGACTAGAAGATCACTTTTATCTGCCTGAGTATTGATTAGCCTTCCCAGTTTCTCTGGGTTTATTAGTTAACCCCCCCCCCCATTACTCCCTGATCTTTTTACTGAAGAGGTAATATGCCCCAGATCCTAATGCTCTCTGATTGACATCTTACTTAGCCTATACATCATGGGGAAATTGAAATGACAGTGATACTACTCTAATTGGTTTGGCTTTATAATTTAATCTTTCCTGTATGATCTCCGTCTACCTGGAAATGCTAGTCATGCAGACAGTTGATCAGTTGACCGGGGAGCATTTTCCAACATCAGGGACTCTTTCCCAAATGGTACAATGATAGCGATATCTCTGCATAATCACTGACATCATACTTTTGTTATAATGACTATGAAGAAAGCATGTCCTGCAAGAGCTTTAAGACAAAAGTGAAGACATTTCCCAAGCTAAAGCTTAAATATTGGGACTCTCTGCTTCCTCTGATTCTTTGCAAGTTGGGTTAGTAGATAGTAATTACCACACATTTACTTGAAAATAATCATCTGAGCTCAATAAAAACGAAATGAGTGCCCTTTAGCCCGTAATACTGGCCCTTTTGGGTTATTAATTTACCAGCAAGGGAAATGACCCTTGTATTAAGTTAATTTCTGTCCTTTGCACCTTTTACTTGTGCGAGGAACAAACCCCAACAGGTATACAGGTATCCCTGCTTTGGTTAGAGTGCCCTTTAACCCTTTCAGCAAGCTTTTGAGGTCAAATGGGATGTTGAGGCCTAAACGGAGAAAGGGAGCAGTATTCCTCAAACTCTGGCGCAATCAAGCACGGTTAATATTTCCTCCCGTTCCACCGCGCGTGGGCAAAACTGTTGACCTGTAGGCAAATCTGCGTGTTTGTTCTTTTCCATCTCGTCCATTTTTACGAGCGCCCTCAAATAAAGCCCTTCACCAGACTTCTCTGCGCCGGGGCAAATTTACGATTGAATATTAGCAGGAGTCATTAGTCAGAATGCTCTGCGTTGCTGAGCACCAGTCATGGTTAGAGATTAGCTTTTAAGAATCACATGAGTATGAGACAGCTGGATACAGATAAAATGAAATAAATGTGAGTAGAGATAATGGTGGCATTACAGATAACCAGATGAATGTTAGTGGATTGGGTAGTTCCACCTTTATGGCCACCTTTATTGCAATTTATGGCGGGACACGCACAATGCTGGAATTTTCTTTGAACCGCTGCCAGTAATATTATTTTATGCCTTTATGATGAATTGTAGTAGAAGTTTGATTTATTTGTGAGCACCTGTACATTTTGTGCCCAGACAAGGTATAGCTACTACTGGGAAAAAAAAAGCATGTTTGTTGCCAATACTGTGGTTCGACCCTTCTTAAAGAGGTACAGCAAAGGCTACAAGAGGCAGTGAAGCCCCCTTGGGATGCGACTGTTGAGGCCTAATCTCTGCCAAGCTAATAGATTTACCCTGTGCTGCTGTGTTGTCTTTAATTACTGTATCTCATGACACTGAGGTGGTCTGTGTGTTGCTATTTGCATAGCTTACTGCCGGATAAACTCTTTAAGCCTTGAGTTGTTATTCACTCCATGGTTTCCTCACGATTTATAGCCGAACGAAGAAAAAAAAAAAAAAAGGAAAGTAAAACCCCACTCGTTCTTCTTGTTTTGCTCACTTCTTCCATTGTTTCCTCGTGAGTGTTACTATGATTGCTGTTTTGTGCCTGCGGATCACAAACACCAATCACCTTCAGTGGCAAGTTTAACTGAGAGGCACATATTTATCTAACTCTGATTTATTTCACCCTCATTGCTAATGGCTCCTAGTTTATGATCCCATACACAAATTGTTTTGGACAGATGGCGCTTCATTGGTGAAACAGAAGTTTTTCAGACATTGTCTAACATCCGCTGTCCCTGTCTCCTTTTTTTTTTAATTGCCATTATGCCGTATACAGTCCCACTGTCAGCTGTGGGGTAAAGAAGAGAGGGAATGAAGGAAAGGAGGGATGAAGGGGGTGGGAGCTTGCAGCCCCTACTTACACATGTATTATAGATAATAAGTACGATGATAAAGCATTGGCTCACACATCCCAAACACAGCCAGTGATTTCAGAAACTTACACATTTATGTGCTGGGCTGTTGCAACGTCTTTGGCAAGCTGTCTCTGTGGTGCGCACTCCAACACTGGATTTGATACTAATAGCTGTCATTTGGTGCAATTCACTGGCAAGGGGAAGAATGATGTGCGTTATAAGAATGGCAGAGAAGAAGAGAAGCGCGTAGGTGTTTAAAAGTGCCGGAGTTTGACTCCAGTGAGAGACTGTTAGTGACAAGTGTGCCTCTGTGTGTGGGCACATTTGTTCTGTGTAAGTCAGAAATGGGGAAAGAAGAAGCGTGGCAGAAAAAGGGGGGAAATGGAGATTGATCCGGTGGAGATGGCAGACAAAGGAGAGAAGGGGGTGAAGCTCGGGACTCAGCTCAAGAAAGGAGGAGACTTAGGGAGAGGAGGTTAGGGAGAATGAGAGTAATGGTGGCGGCTGTTCATGTGAGTGCATTAACAATGCTATAAAGTGGGCTCATCTCAGGACTTCCCATATAACTGCCATCTGTCTGGTTATAAATCTGTAGGAAGCTGGGGAGGAGATGGAGGGATGGGGGCACGAGTAGTGGGGATGCCATCTGAGAAGAATGTCAGCCTAATCACCAGTCGTGACATAACAGGCACCTTACTACGGCAATGTCACCAGGCAAGCCTCAATGTATCTGTAGTAGATCTAAAGACCGTCTGCAACAGCGTTAGAGTAAATACAGGATAGGGCTGGGCGATATGGACCAAAAGTCATATCTCGATATTTTCTAGCTAAATGGCGATACTCGATATATATCTCGATATTTTTTCTGTGCCATAATTGGGGTTTCCCCCAAAGCATTATAGCATAGCATCTCTGTTAGCTTCATTTTTTTCTGAGGCAAACCCTTAAAAAAACAGTCAGTTTTAATACAAAGCCTTGTGCCAAATGTCACACAGGTACCTTTATTAACAGAGGTCTGCACAATATCAAAATGTATAAAACAAATGAAATAAAAATAAACTGCCTGCAAATATAGAATAAAAATGCTTCTTGAATAAAATATAACAAATATCCCTTTCCTGCATAACAATTAAATTAAAATACACTGTGCAATTAATACAATGTAGACAGTAACAGGCAGACTTTTCCACTGAGGTTGACAGTTGTGCAAATAACAAAACATTTGTGCAAATCTTAAATAAAACATTCAAGTCAATTTGTCACAAAATAAGCTATATCAAAATCATTAAAAAAAAAAAAAAATTAAATCGATATAAACGATATTGTCTCGTACCATATCGTGTTTGAAAATATATCGATATATAAATCTCGATATATCGCCCAGCCCTAATACAGGATCATCTGGAGACAAGGACATCATGTCGGTGATTGTTGTGTTCGGCTGGTCAATAAAGCCTCAAAAACAAGTCCGTCCCAGAAAAGCATTTGTATGGTCCGGGCAGAGATACGATACTTTTACTTAATTTTTCTTTTCTTTTTTTCCCCCCATTAGATGCATTATCGTTGTCCCCTTGCAAGCCTGTGTGCAGTTTTTTTTTTTTTTTTTTTCCTTTTCAAAATGGGCATTTTCAAGGTCAGAAAGAAGGAGAAGTCGCCTGTATTACAGCACAGTTATATTAAGTTACACCGAGCATTACATTAATCTGTCAACATTGCAATAAAATAAGATTAAGCCCGGTGAAAGTGAATATTTTAATCAGGCATGTATCTGTGTCCACTATCTATAAACTGACCTGGGAGTTTATTGATGAGTGAGGGGAGAAAGGAGAGGGGATGGGAGGGGGTGGGGGGGGGGTTTACATGTGGAGGGACGCATTATGATTCTATTTCCATTTTATTGCTCACACCCAACCTCTGTGTCTCCCTCCCCCCGTGCAGGTCTGACACCACCTACCACGCCCCCACACAAAGCCAGTCAAGAGAATCCTTTCAAAGCATCTCTCAAAACCAAGTTGTCCTCATGTTCCTCCTCGGCCTTGACATGCAAAAGAGCCAGGCTGAGTGAGTCAGGCGCCGGAACTGTGGCCCTGGCCCCAGGCGCCTCACCCGGGGGCCCCGCCAGGAAGGGGCCCGAACAGACTGAGCTTTATGCGCAGCTGAGCAAGGCGTCCACCGCCCTCCCTTCCTCCGTCACTCAATATGCAGTAGGAGGTGGCCTTGAGGAGCATCGCAGCACTGGCAAGAACAAGAAGGCCACTTCCTGTGGCAACAGTGACCACGACTATTGCCAGGCATCGGCGAATGCAAAGACGGATGGGGGCACAGCAACTGTTACCATGACTACAGCTGTGGACATGACATTTACCCCAGGTGTCGCTGCTGCTGCTCCCGTGCCCAGTTCTGGCAAAGTGGAGAACGAGCATGTCGAATATAAGGACTCTGCCATGCCATCATCCTTTTCATCATCATCTCCTCCTCCATCATCAACTTCACCTGGCCCTTTGGCTAAGGAGCAGAATTTAGTCTCTGTGGACAGAGAAACGGGCCGCGACAGGGGCTTAAGGGAGAAAACCCTTACGCAAAGCATTCAGATCCCCACAGAAGGGGCCATTACTGTAAGGGACCAACTACAACTTTCTGCCAGCAGCCGGAAGCCCCTGTGCGACCAGGAAATCCGAGCAGAGCTCAACAAGCACTTTGGTCCCCCTCTGAAAGCCCTCTACAGCCAGGGTGGCCAGGACAGAGAGCCCAGCAGCAAACTGAACACGGCTACAGCCCCCAAGTCCTTTGGGGAGGGAGAAAATGACTATTATTCCCAGAGGCTGCCTGGCTCCAGTTACCTACAAGCAGGGTTTCTGCCCTTCCACGACGAGCTGGAGCTGGGCGAGGGCCGTGAAAGTCGCTTCGTCTATCCTTGGGACGGCACCCCCCTGGACCTACTCTTTGACTGCTCTCCGCACTCGCCCTCCAGTTCCCCACCATCCAGCTGCTCCCCTTCACGAGGGTCCGTCTCCCCGCCTTCCTCCCTCCTCCTGTCACCCAGCAGGCCTTTCTGTTGGGCCAGCAGTGGATCCCGCTCCCGCTCTCGCTCCCACTCTGGCTCCCGCAGCTCCTCGTCACGATGTCGCAGGCGCTCTCTCTCCAGTTCACCCGACAGACGCCTCTCCTCCTGGTAAATTGTCCCTCTGTTCTTATCCTTGCTACTCTGTCTTTTAAGGGAACCAAACCTGAAAGCGTCCTTTTTTTTGTTCAACCAATGCTTGTTGAGCATTAGAAACTACTGTTTTGAAGTCAAATGTATTGGCATGAGTCTAGTTTTTGCACATTTTTATGAAGTTGATGTAGGGCTGGGCGATATGGACCAAAAGTCATATCTCAATATTTTCTAGCTGAATGGCGATACTCGATATATATCTCGATATTTTTTCCGTGCCATAATTGGGGTTTCCCCCAAAGCATTATAGCATAGCATCTCTGTTAGCTTCATTTTTTCTGAGGCAAACCCTTAAAAAACAGTCAGTTTTAATACAAAGCCTCGTGCCAAATGTCACACAGGTACCTTTATTAACAGAGGTCTGCACAATATCAAAATGTATAAAACAAATGAAATAAAAATAAACTGCCTGCATATATAGAATAAAAATGCTTCTTGAATAAAATAAAACAAATATCCCTTTCCTGCATAACAATTAAATTAAAATACACTGTACAATTAATACAATGTAGACAGTAACAGGCAGACTTTTCCACTGAGGTTGATAGTTGTGCAAATAACAAAGCATTTGTGCAAATCTCAAATAAAACATTCAAGTCAATTTGTCACAAAATAAGCTATATCAAAAATTTTTTTTTTTTTTTTTTTTTTTTTTTAAATCGATATAAACGATATTGTCTCGTACCATATCGCGTTTGAAAATATATCGATATATATTAAAATCTCGATATATCGCCCAGCCCTAAGTTGATGGTACTCCTATGCTGAGAAATGAAGCTGCTAAAGCAGCCATCACCGAGATCTGAACAGACAATGGGGATAAAAATTGCCTCAAAAGGTAAAATGTACCTAAACCAACACATAAAAAAAGGGGAGAAACAAAACATTAAAGGTGCCAGAGGCCCTGGACTTCAGAGCAGCATGAATTTTCATCTCTAGGCGGGAAGTTTTATTTGAGTGTCTCTCCAACGCTGCCTCTTCACTCATGCCTGTATTTTTGTTTGATGCCGAGGCTATTGTTTTAAGCGGCAGCTGTTGTTTTTGCTGTGTGACAAACCCTCTTCTTTTACATCCCCAGAGATAAAAGCCAAATCCAGGCAGTGGGAATGTAGTCTCAAAACCCCTCTCAAAAAAAGAACCCTGTCATCGTTGCCCTATGTGGAAACTACATCTCCCATGGTTCCCTTTGATCAGAGCCAAGGGAGATTTTTTTTTTTTGGTCAATGAACAGAGGCAGACACTAGTTACTGAGAGTAATGTGAATGAATTCACTTTGTCAGTAGAAGTTCATTGAGCGCCTCACAGTGTAGCACGCCGCTGCAGTGATTCACTGTGTTTGCATGATTATTGAAAGGTCAGTTCACTCCACAGATCCAATAGAATCCCCTTATTCTGTTCGGGCCTCTTTTTATTCCCCTTAACTTTACATCAACTTGCTCACAAATTATACAGTTGTGGTCTCAGGGTATTCAATCAAAATCTGACACTGACAAGCTTTCTGACAATAATAGATATGGTTTGGAGTTTTTCCAGTAAGAGAAGGGAGTCATGCAAGAAAAGAAAAAAGGAATTTCAGCTGAATAATTTGAAGAAGGGTTGGTTCCCTGTTTTTAGTTTCACAGCGTTCAGTCCTCGATCTCTCTAAACTAGCATTCCTTTGCTTCACTGAGCTTCCCAAACTTCCCTCTCTCCATTATTCAGCTCTTCCTTCTTCAGCAGCACTTCAATAATTAAGCATTAGAAGCTGAGGAAAAGTGCAGAACTACAAGCTCTATAGTCAGGCCACCGGGGCTTAAACCACTGACCACTTTTTTTATTCAACTTAAATAGCAGCCGTATGTATTTGGCACCTGAGGTTAAAAAAAACAAAAGTTAAGCGATAAGTTATGCCCATTTACTGTTATCGTACCTGAGGACAAACTTGGGGGAAGACACGATGCTAAAAGTTCAAAGAGTTAGTTGCATCCCTCTAAAATCAATATGTACAACACTCCAGTGTGTTCATAAAGCATTTCATTTATTTTTTGTTTGTCTTTCCCTCAGGTCTCGTCACAGCACAGATTTGAATGTTTTTCGCTCCAGAACCCACAAGAGCCCCCACCCTCAGTCTCGATCTCCTCTCAGCCGCAGGCCAAGGTGATTGTTTTAAATTAATTATTTAACCTCCTGTTTATTATGCGTTGTTAACCTTTGTTTTGTGGCATGCTCCAGGTAAGGACAAATGCTTGTTCTATCTACGCACCTGACAAAATGTTCAAGATTTATTATGTTGTAAATAAAGGGATAAGTAAGTGAAATGAGACTAAATAAGGACAGTGGAGGGAAGTTTTCTCCTGTCAGCAGGCGGAAAGTATTTGATTTCTCTGTCGTTGCCTTTTCACCGACAGACTGCTGCAGTGTCCTATCCACACAGGGACTTTGAAAAACATACAGGGGAACTGTGTTTAACTGATCCTGATCCTTTATGTTGCAAGTGACAGGATTTAAAAAAAAGCATAACGCTGCATATTTGTACTAAACTTCCAAATTGATGCTCCCAGCTTGATAATGACACATATTCAACTTGGTGCATCTGTAGTTTTCCATGAGCCACTGCAGAGGGACTATTTCATATGCAGAGAGGTACTGGCACAGACTGACAGCATCTCATTGCTCCGAGCTGATTTGGCACCCACGTGCCTAATGACACCCGACAAGCCCGAGAGTCTCTCATCAGTGGAAAACTTAACGGACACGTCTTGTACTAGTCTGGGGTGGGGGGAAAAGTAGCACTTTCCTTCTTGATGAAGCCCTAACTAAGCAGAAAGTAATGACATGTGAAGTTGTGCTGACAGTTGCAGCTGCCTGGCTCCCCGGCCGCGCTGCTTGCCGGCACTCCCGCGGGCTCGTCCTGCAGGCTTTGTAATCATAGCAATGGCGAATAGACATCTTATTAACACGTCCATCTTCTTCGCTTTACAACCAACTTCTCATTCATCCCCGGACCGGTCCCGTGGTGGATACTGGCAATTGTTCTTCATAAACTTCAACGGGATTGGTGCATTCCAGGGAAGGGGGGGAGGACGTTGATTGATGTCATATATTTATCTTCTCCTCCACAGGTATGACAGCTACGAGGAGTACCAGCACGAGAGGCTGAAGAGGGAGGAGTACCGGCTGGATTATGAGAAGCGGGAGTTTGAAAGAGCCGTTCAGAGAGAAAAGCAAAAGCAAAAAGCAATAGTGAGTCGATGACGCCACTGCAGTCGCTGTTATTTTTTTTTTTTTTCTCTCTTTGATGCTTGACTTGACTTTCCGCACCATCCCTGAAAAAAAGAGCACATGTAATCAGTGCTGGGGCACAACCCACAGACACCTCCCACAGACACACACATTTAGGATGAGGAGCCTGCAGCCTGTGCAACATGCCAGAGTGTCTCTCTGCTGAAACGAATACATACAAAGTGAGTTCCTGAATGATTCAGGCTACAGGCCCTTCCTCTTTATCTCTGCGTTGTGTATTTTTAACATCTCTGTCGTCTGGAAACACTGTCGACTCTTATTAATCACACCACAGGGGTAAAATGTTAAAAAAAAAAAAGTGGGAAATTCTAACTGGCAGAAGAAGAGGAGAGGACGAAAAAGGAAACGGGCATTGATTCGGCTGAGATCCTTCCCCTTTTCTTCTGTATCTATTTCAACATTTGGGCCCGATTCAGTGAATATCACATTTCTCCCTCATCTCCACTCTCTTTGTCTCAGAGCGAAATGACTCACATTTCCAGTGGGGCAACGCGGCTACCGCACGTTTTGATACGCTCACATTAGATGACGCAAACGCGGCTCGACGCGCACACATTTTCTAGAGACGATGGGTCTAAAATTACGAGCAGTCGAGCTCAAGCTGTCAAACAAGGTTTGGGAGGCCGGGGATGTGCAAGTGTCTCTCTGCGTCTGGCTCACTCGCTTGTTTTCTGCACCGTTCTCGCTCTCGTTCACACGTACACAAGCAGCCCTCGGGGTGCCATCAAGAAAAGCCCACCTATTTATCATTTGTCAGCAACAAAATCCCTAATTCAGCAAATGCTTTATTTTAGACTCATAGTGCGTAAGCATGAAAGAGAGTGGAAAAAGCACAGCTGTAATCAGTGGTTAATTTGTATTGGTCTCTGGTGCAGTATAAGCCGCGTGGGCAAAGGTGAACTTTGAGTTTAGCACAAGGCAACTGATTTACATATATGTGCTCGCTTTTTTTTTTTTTTTTTTTTTTTTCAGAACAGCTTTGAAAATTGCAGAAGAACATCAGTGGATAGCAATAAATAAATAATACCAGTGATAGACTATAGCCCCAGGACTCAACTGTATTATATGATTAGCAGATGCAATTAAACTACTCAAAAGCTATAATTGCTGCCTGGTGCAGTTTATTTCTAAATTATTCCAACATGACCCGCGCATCCTCCGAGGTCCACAGAAGTCTGTGTTTCTCTGCCTCGTGGCTCTGAGCTGCTGCTTATAGTTCTGCCTGTCTCTTGATTACAAATCTTCTTTCAATACTAACAAACCAGTCATTTAGCAAACAAAAAGAAAAATCTCTCTTCTGGGAATCCAACGCTTGAAGAAAAAGGAGTAAGGCTTATGTAGAACTGAGACAACTCAAAAGCTTTTATTTTTTAGGCTTCACAAAAAGAAAAAAGGCAGCCCCAAACTTCCCACACGGCATCATTTGATAAAAATCGCTCTGCCTCTCGTTGACGAGTCGAGGAAAGAAGAAGGAATTGTAGTGTCAAGGTAGATTGAAAGAGCTTTCAAAAGCAACTCGGGCAGATAAGAGGAAGTAAGTTGAACCAATCACAGAGGAACCAAATAAAGACAGGCACGGAGGAGGGGCAACAACACGGGGCCCCCGGAGTCAGCAGCAGTATTTGCAGGAGCGATCAATTCATTAAAGCCCGGTGAAGTCAGAAAGGGGGAAAAGGAAAAGCAGCCTCCCCGTTTTAACCTGGCCGCCCGGTTCTGTGTGTCCTCTCTACGAGCAGGAGGAGAGACGGGTGGTGTACGTGGGGCGACTGAGGTCAGACTGCACTCGGACGGAGTTGAAGCGCCGCTTCGAAATCTTTGGAGAAATTGAAGAATGTGCAGTAAACTTGAGGGATGATGGGTAAGATCATCGGATTTTCTCTGCATGTGGGTTTTACGTCTCTATCGGGGTGTGACATTATTGTTGAGATAACCTGTGACATTTATTTTTTATAACTCCTTTTTGGACAAAAAGATATAGATTCTGCTGTAACTGCTGGTAATTTCTGCTAGTGACAAAGAAAGCTTTTGCACTCTCTCCCTTACTACTTCTCCGCCCACGGAGCCCCAAAGATACACCTTCATTGATTCTCTTTTGCATATAAATAGCGCCATCGTTGTCTAAGTCGAGGCGCTCTGTTGAGTCATTGTTACCCCACAGCAACACTCTCTCTGACGTGTCATTTTCTATTCCTGACCAGGGACAATTTTGGCTTCATCACGTACCGCTACACTTGTGACGCCTTCGCTGCCCTTGAGAACGGACACACCTTACGCAGGTTAAACGAGCCTCAGTTCGAGCTGTGCTACGGAGGACAAAAGCAGTTCTGCAAATCGCATTACACAGACCTGGGTAAGTGCAGCTTTGCTGTTCTCCCCATCAGCCCCCTGCAGGCGGCCACGCTGTATATTTGTGTTCCTTGACGACTGTTGGCAGAAAGAAAGAAAAAAAAAAAGTGGCGGGGGGTAAATAAGACAACAAAAAAGCCTTGAGTGATGTTTCCAGATCAAAATATAGCCATCTCTGTGCTGATAACGGTTCGTACGGCTCCGGGATGTCTTCACAAGGCATTTGTGGCTCAGGACTGTAAAGCGGGGCCAGAGGTTGGTCTGTGAACATGCTGAGAATAGAGCTCCATTCCCTCCCTGCTCGTATCTGCGCTATCTCCACACAAAAAACAGGCAAACTCCATCACTGGCGTGGTTTTGAGATGTATGTTTCTGCTTTACTGATGTGAAAAGAGAGTCATGAGGCAGCAGGGTACCTGTGTGTGTATACGGTAGTTTGTTTTTCATGTGCTGATAGGTAGTGGGCACACGTATGTGGGGGTCCCACAAATAGGCCTTTTTAGATGTGAGGTGTTTAAAATCAGAGGCCTCCTACATCTGTTGCTTTTGCATCACTGTTCATCGTGGCTTAAAGTCCTAATGGAGTCTTAGTTTCCGTGTAACCTTTCATCGTAATGCCATAAGAACGTATGTTAGCGAGCCAAGAGTGCAGTGGATGTGTGAAGACGGCGTAGGCGTATGGACGCTTTAGAAATAACACTTTTCTATCTATTTAACCTTATTTAGCATTAAGCAAATTGTAGTTGCACCACTATAAAAGCATCCTTCTGGTTCAAATGTGACAATAAAAACAAGGTGATACATGTAATTATCATTGGTAAAATCCTGGAGGAGAAACATTTGAGCAGCAGTTTTAAAAATAATAATCAATTTTATTTATAAAGCGCTTTTAAAAGATCTCAAAGACGCTTTTGTTTCTTATTTTCTCCAATAACTCAATTTGTCGGGTTAAAAGCGACAGAGATATGTTTTTCTGTTTTCAGTCTGATGACATGACAGACCCGGTCAGCTGGTACCAGATTAATGAAAACCAGCATGTTTCTGAAAGATACATGTATCCAGAAGTAGGAGGAATAATGACTAGTGAGATAACGTGGGGGAAATAAAAATAAAAGGACGAGGTACTTCCTCCAGGAAGTCACTACCTGCTGGATGCTGCTGCCTACAAACCTCCTGCTTTTAGCAGGAGAGCAGAGGTTGTGGCATGATCCATCCAAGCCACTCCCAAGGCTAAACATGCTTCCCCTCTATATTGGTCAGATACCTTACACGGAAATCTAACTGGAATGGATACAGCAGAAAGCTGAATGATGCATTTGATAAATAATGCAAGCAATCTGCGAAATCAGGGCTTTTACTTCAGGCAAGATGCTCTGCTTTTATCATACGGAGAAAGGCGTGTCTCGGTGCTTTCTTTTCATCGCTTCGTTGCACTAAGACTTGACCCATGCTTTTAGTTGTTGTGCAGCCACAAAAGATCATCTCTTTCAGCTGATGATGACATGGAAGACGAGATATTGAGTCGTGCATTTTTTCCCACTAAGCTGTGAGGTCAAGAATCACAAACTGCAGCTTACAGAGGGTCAATGGGCTACTTAAAGGAAAAGGAGCACTTTTGTCCCAAAAACATAAAAAATGAAGCTGCCCCTGCACATTTTCAAACCTCATGCGTAAAGCCATTAGCCTTTTAAAAGGGTACATGACAGAGAAACAGTTGCAAATCCTAAAGCCTTGAGGATAGACATTATACTGAGATTGACTAATCAGTCTACTGAAATAGAAAGGCCTCTCTCAACTGCCTCTTTGTCAGGAACGGGCTATTTTGGTCGCCCCTTTATTGATAGCATAGGATAAAGAGATTGAGAGGAGCATTTTCTAATAGCGTGGTATCCAAACCTCTTCTCATCCTTTTTTTTTTTTTTTCTTTCCAGGACACTGTCCATTAGTTTTTAGTAGAGCACCTGGGTATTTTTCATCCCTCAAGGTGTGCGGCGAGACACGATCCAGCCCTCAGCCATTGCATTAGATCACAACTGGCGTCTCCTGGCTGCCATGGTCATTCCCATTTCTCAAAGGTCGTGGAGTGTGCTGCTGGGCCCAGTAGGGGCCCCATTTGTGAAGCTGTCTGTTGGCGCAGATAAGACACTCTTCATGTATTATCAGGTTGATCAAGAAAAAAAACAGGACACATGAGAGATGGATAGACTCTAGGATGCAGTTTAATATCGGCCTGCCTCTTTACTCTCACGCTGCATCTGAAATTCCATACTCACAACTCCCCATACTCTGTTTTTTTTCTAGCTACGTCATACCTGTGAGTGAGTAGACGGTGCTATGCGTCTTTCCAGATGCTTCAAGATAGCTTGTATTACATGCCACGCGTTACCAGCGGGAAGCATGCCTGTCGGTTTACACATCAAGACATGACAGGAATTCATCTGCTCCTCCCCAGGTCCTAAAAATAAGTAGACACAAACTCAGATGAACTAACACCACCATGATTTTATTAGTGGTATAAAAACTAAACCAAAAATGCACAAGCAGAATGCAGTGGAGTTGCTTTCATGGGTGGGATCATTGTACCATTGCATGATCCAGTTTATCTCATGATCCAGTTATCTCAAACTCTCGCTCAGATGTCTGCTCATTTGACTCCTGCGTATTGTTGTATATATGGGGGAATTGATTGTTGATTTAAATGGCTGCAAGGTGCCCAAAGTCCTGTGGCTGCAATAGAAACGTAAATCTTCATCCCTCCACCGCTGGGCCTGACAGTTAGATGAGCCGTTTATGCTTATATGCCGTTTTGTTTAGTTTAGTTTTTTTAATCAAACATAGTGCATTATGGCCAAACATCTCTACTTTGGTTTTGTTGATCCAAAAGTCAGTTCCAGAAATGAGTTTTGTTATTGTTTTTTTGGTATGAAACTGTGCAAACATCAGCTGTGCTTTTCACTAGGAACCTGGTAACTTTGACATGATTTAACTATACTATAAAAACTCATTTCTAAGAAAGTGAGATGTCCTTGTTTCAGGAAAATGTGAATACTATTTGTGACTGTTTTGGTGGTTTGAAGAGTTCCAGTAAGGATAATTGGGGAGTGGTAGTGTAAGGCCCAGGCTCAAGCTGAGCAAGGCCTTAACCTTAATTGCTGGTGTGTTTGTTCTCTCAGATGTATGTCGCTTTGGATAAAAGCGTCTGCTAAAATAACAGTTATAATAACGTAATAATAATAATTGTAGTTAAATAAGACAATTTTGACTGGATTTATTGAATATTAGGCTTATTTCTACAGGGACTTTTTTGCAGTGTAAGCTAACTGAGCTCTGTAGAGACTTAGATGAAGTCCTTTGCTGTTCTGCCATTTGTCTGAACGTTGCACAGTCTGACCATGGGGTGGATTTCCTGGGATCAAATCCTTTTAAGAATGCATTACAGGAAAGTGAAGTATTAGACTTTGACTGGGACATTGTTCTGGGAATCCCGAGCACACTGCTCCCCAACCAAAGAGTTCCACATATTTTTAACATGTGGAATATACAATTTCAGTGGAAACACTTCTTCATGTAAATTTTGTGCTACAGTATGTTTCTGCTTCAGCATGCAGTTATTTATTGACACATCTTTTTCTTATTCAGCGGTTATTGATTGACATGACATGATCTTGCACATAACCATTCACCCTTAAAGCCTGACAGGGTATACATCAGGTCGTGCATTAATCTGTAACCTGCGCAGAGTTTTCCGTTAACTAGTTATGATTTTGTGGAAACTCGGTACCCTCACGCTTAATGCACTGCCAAAGGACAAATAAGAATATACCACTCTGAGAACTCACGTGTAACTGCACCGAGCTATTAGAGCAGCACTCGGGCTGCAGATCACGGAGCAATAACCAAGGCAGAATATTCTGCGTGCTCCGACCATAAAGTCCTCTGAGAATACCAAGGTGAACCTTGTGTTTTATGTGCTTTTTTCAAAAGAAACACCGTCCTGCTCAACATTAATCACAATCCTACTTGTCCCCTCCAGACTCCCATTCGGACGACTTTGATCCAGCCTCCACGAAAAGCAAGTATGACTCTCTGGATTTTGATAGTTTGCTGAGAGAGGCCCAGTGCAGCCTGAGAAGGTAACCAGTTCAGTGGCCCGCTGTCTGTCACAAAGAGGGACTCCGTATACCTCACTGTTGTTTCTCGCTCCTTTCAAGACGAGACTACCAGAAGTTCTACACTCTGTCATAGAGTATGTAAGAATAAGTCTATAGACCTATATCATTATAAATTAATATATTAAAAATAAAGTTTACATGAACATAGCTGCTGAAGAGCTGCGAAGAGACATTGCATTCTGGGATCCCTCAGAATCTGGTGCACATCTTCGTTGCACTCTACTGCTGTGCAACCATCAGTGAAAGAAGAAGGAGAAGAAGAAGAAACTTTTATGATTTTGTGTTTCTCCAAGCACTACAATACCCATGATTCTTTTGGGAGCGGAAAAAAAGAGAGAGAAAAAAAAAGAAAAAAAAACAGCTTGTTCAGCCAGATTTGTTTTCCTTTGCTGTTGATTTCCTTTTCCTTTGAAATCTGGTGTTTGGATCTGGTGTTGTTACAATTAAAGAGTGTAGGGAATTGTATCTTGGAGGTTAAATTCTCGAGGTAACATTGCTGTCTACATTTTGAGGAGAAATGTAGCTGTGTATTTACAAATACTATAAAAAGGAATATTTTTTATTTTATGTACATATCAAAGTTCTTTATTTGTTACAGCTATGCACTGTAAAACACAGCCTTTTTTAAAACGAAGAGAAAAATTTCTTAATTCAGAATGTCAATCTGTAGTAATTACAATACTGTAAAACATATTGTACACCTACATGATGTTTAGAGGACATGATATGATTGTAGAAAAGAAAAAAAAAAGACATGTCTGACTGCTCATTTTGCTGGAGCATGTGAACAAATGTCCTTTTTTTAAGTTATGTTGTTCGGGGAAAAGAGAAGTCAACCATTTTAAAGTTTCTTAATCAGTGTTTTTCCTTATACAGCCAGTGTAAAATGCATTTTTAACATGTTTTTCATGATTGTAAAAAAGGGTTACCCCACTTTTCCCATTTTGCAATGAATAAGTAATGCATGTATATATGTATGTATGTATATATATATAAATATATATTTATATATATATATATATGTATATATACATATATACATGCACCTAGATTGATTTCACATTGCTTTTTATGTTGATTACTGTCAGTGAGAGAGAAAACCGCATTCAATCAGTCCAAACATATTTATCTATTTATTGTAATATTTTTAATATTCGAATCAGAAATATTTATGGACTCCATTATCCATGGCGTACCTCATGAAATGTATGATATTTATGTTATGTCTTTTGATTTGTGTTATTTATCTTGCAATCACTAGACAGGGTGTACAATAAAAGGTTTTTGGTGGGGATAGTGCTAACCTTCTATGCCTTCCGAAACAATCCCAACATTCAGCTACTCCGTCCGGCTGTCAGACCCTCATCCCTTCGATACTTTGTCTCCGCCGTCCGTCAGTTGTTTTTTTTTTTTTGTTGTTTTTGTTCCATCTGAACGCAGAACATGAAGCAATAAAATGATTTCGCAGGAGTTTCAGTTGCACCACTGTATAGACACGTTGTCCTCACTCCACTCATGCTTGATTATGTGAATGCCAAACAAAAGTTTACAATTTCCTTTTTCCTGAATTTTTTAAAGATCTTGTATTTGATGTACAAAACAAATACCATTAATATTATTCAGAAAAATTACAAGATGATTAATGATAATGACAATATTAATATAAATGGAAGAAAAACTATATAATAAGCAATAAATTATTTTTCAGAGTTGTATTTTAGCTCCTACTGTTGTGTGATTTTTGGACTTGACCCATTACCCAGTCGCTGCTAGTTCGGATTCTTCCATTCCGGTATCCTGGCAATTGATCACCATACGACCTGTGCGGTAAACACTTGAATGTCCCCCACTTCCCGCCCCCGCTCTTCCCTTTAAGATGTAGCTGAGTCTGTGTAAATGTTGTGCGCGCATTACTTTGTGGCATCTGTGCAAACGTGACTGGCTCTTTAGTCCATCCTGTTTGTCCAAATGTGTCGAGTTGAAACTGTCTGTTGTGTAGTGCATGGCTTTTACAGGATGGCAGTCAGCGCACCCTAAACCACTTTGGATATCTGCCTCTCAGCCGTCTTAACTGGCAGGTTTTAAATGACAGTCTATTAGCTTAAGGAAAACTACTGAACAATGTATCGCACGCTGCACCCACCCACCCACACACACACACACACACATACACACACACCCAGTCCAGATATCACAGCGCCGTCAACGTGACATAAAAGGTAACCTTGCGGTTTCTGGTTCAATTAATATCCCGTTTCTAGCTCGAGCCAAGTAATGAGAGAACCGGCCTCCATCACAGGAAGGAGAAAATCTTTTGTATAAAAGCTTTGCTGATCACAGACTTTCTTTCATGGAATATGACTGTGGAGACAAGAAAAACCTCATTTTTATGATGCAAGGAGGCACGAATTGGCTGAGGGGGAGGATTAAAAGAAAAAAAACTTTTACCTGTGTATTAAGACATTTTTTTTCCTTTCTTTTTTAATTTTCCTTTTTCTTTTTTCCTTTTCTGCTGTCTGTATAGCGTTTGGGTAATGGTGTCGTGTCCCATTTGATAGATGTGGCTTTAATCATTGTAATAAAAAAAAAAAATTGCTTTGTAAATTGCCTAGAGTAGCAATATATTATAACACCTCCTGGTTCAAATTTCAACTGTGGCAGACTTTTTAATAATATGACCCATTGAGTACTTTGCCACTGCTTAAACGTTTGTTGGGTAATCATGTTTCCTTTTGGAAGGACAAATTGTATATTGGCAAATGTGTGTGTGTGTGTGTGTTTGTGTGTGTGTGATTTTAGGCAGGTATGTGTGCGTTTCTGAATGTGTGTGTGTGTGTGTGTGCGTGTGTGTGTGTGTGTGTTGGGGGAGGTGGGTGGGGCTGGGGGAGGGGCTGGGAAGGGTGGCTGTCGCTCTGGGTTGTTACCTGTTTGTGTCCTTTCCACGTTGCCTTCTGCCAAGTCCTTACCAATGCCTTTGTGGTTCTACCTATTGTACTACTTTCTTGTGAATTTTATTTTTTATGTGCAATTGTCATCAGCCTCACCATGCCAATAAAGGGAAATGTGTTTGAAAAAAACCAAGTGCCGCCTGTTGTTCAGTTCTGTACGCTGAAGTGATTAATGTCCCTTCATCAAGCTGGGATGCACCTCCTTCACTCAGATCGCTGCTTTTCCTTGATTACTATCGAGAAGACATCCTCCGAGTGCTTTAATGTGAGACGGAAAAGTTATGAAAACAATTAAAACAGGTGGGGGGGAAAAAAAGGGAATCTACAGCAAATTTACAATCCCGCCGTTCCTCGGCTCACTATACATTCTGACTGAATCCTGACTGACGAGGAGAAATGACACGTACGCACCAGCGCATCCGCCTCTCTGAAGTTTTTCCGGCTTAATTCACGGCTGCTTCCCTTTTTGAAATTCCCATCACCTGGGAGGAAACACTGCCGTCTCTGTCTGCGTCCAACAACCTGACTCCACATCGTGATCGTGCAAGTTAATTAAAAAAAGTTGGGGGGAACAATTTCATTAACAAGATGGAGAGCTATAGCGACTTGATGGTGCACTTGATATTCAGTGGGGCTTCATTACGACTGTAACGGCCCCCGCACGTCCCCGGGAACAGACACACAGACTAGCTGGGAGCTGGGATCACACCAGGAGCCTCCGCCGCGTCCCTTTTCTACAGGTGCAAAGAGAAATATGGGAAGAATGTGCATTAAACTTTAAGGTTGGGGGTCTGATTGTGTTTTTTATTAAGGCTGCTGCTTAGCCCCGGAGAAGAGAGGCGGGCTTTCATTTCAGCTTGGCCGCCGTATTGCAGCGGGAGGTCTCCCTCTGCTTGCCCTTTTTACAGAATGAAACTGTCCCTGGAAATCTCTCTGCTCCCCGTCTGCCTTTTCTTCCCCACCTCTCTCTTTTTCCATCATGATAGGATGGCAGTTTTTTTTTTCTTTTTTTTTTTATCTGCTATGTGTCTTTTTTATATATATTATTAACTAGTAGATAAGCTGCTATCTCTTCTCCAGTTGGATAGTAAGTGGTAGCCTTGGAGATAACACGGTTTGATGTGGCTGAGCTCTTTGAGGGACAAACACTGAAATATTGCTGCTGGGCGGTGAGGTATTTTATTTGGCATCTAAGCTGCAGCTGGATTCCTAAATGCTGTTGAAATCCTTTAAAAAAAAAAAAAAGGGACTGACTGTCCATGTGACAAAGAAAGCGCCCGTTGGTTTGTGTCCAACTTGGTGGCAGAGCGGTAGACAGCAACTTTAAAAGAAAAAGCCAGCCAACAGTTCTGGCAGCTTTTTTTTTTCCTCTTCCCTTTTCCCCTCATGTTCTTCCCTCTTTCAGAATCACATAAGCAAGACAGTAATAAGATTAAACTACCTGAGACTAGTTAATTAAAGCCTGTGGGGTGTAAAATGAGAAATACTACTGGTAATTTACTATATTAAAAAAAGAAAAAATTCAATTTTTAATTCGCAGCCTTCCACGAGGTGTATTTAGAGTGCACATCTCTCCTCGCTATGAAAAGACAACAACAACTGACATTGAATCAACATACAGTATATCACAGCCTCTATCTCAGTAATTAAAGTTATCTGACACTGATTGCATCTGTCTAAAAAGGTTGGCAGAGGGAATCGGTGTCAGATTATAGCGCGCCGAAGACGTAGAATTAGGAAGCTGTTGGCAATGACGAAGAAACATCAAAGAGCTGATGCCAGCATGTGACGCTGTGGCTCTGAATTCCTGCCTTTAGTCATCCTTCAAGGTTCCTTGTGTCTTTCTCATGCTGTTCAAGTCCCTCATGGAACCATTTATCTATAGAGGATTCGATATAAGCGTGCTGTGGATTATGAACCAGTTGCCAGGAAGGAGTCTGCCCCGGCGGAGCAGCCAGGCGAAGGGAAATCAGCGCGATTTCCACCAGAACTGGACGAAAAAAGCTACATGATGGCCTGACACTAATAGCTGCAGGCAGGAGGCTGTTTTTTCTCCAATCAGACTGCATGTACCTATTAGGGATGATTTGTTAAGTCACATGGCCTGTGGTGTTCTCCCGCAGAAACCATGTGAAACAACCGGCTCCAGTTTGATCGTAAGAAAAACAAACATTTCCTACGGCGGTTTCCGGACCCATCATCTCAAATGAAGCTGCACGTTTTTTGCTGCTTTCATTTCCGAAACTGGTCTTTGATGAATTTGAGCAGAATGAACCACAACATGTTACTTGGCTTTCAATTACTGAATCTCCTTTTTTGTTAGCACCATTTTTCCCTCCGCAAGACTTCTATCATATGCCACCTTATGGGAGAAGATAATGACAGTGCTATTAAAATTGCAATCTCCCTATCCAGCATTCTAGTTTCAGCAGTTTTTGCTGTTAAAGAGTAATGAGGAACAGAAGGACAGTATTCTTCTCCCCCCCCCCCCCAAACTATCAACTTTGGGGGACTGAATGTATTCTTCGCTAGATAATTAATGGCTACAGACAAATGGTGGTTGATTGAGCGACTCATCCCTCTATTTTCAATCACCATCTGCTGTGTGTTGCTGGCAAAAAACAATGTTAATTACCTCGAGTGTGCCCAAGACGTGGCGTATTAATTAGAAAAACAAAAAAAAAAGGAAACCTATAAGATTTCATTGTTTTCCTGTCTGTAATGATGTGTGGGCATTCATAGATTTTGTTGATGGATTAGTACAGGAATCAGATCCAGATGGCAATCATTTGTTAATTTGGCCTTTTTGTCATTTACCGGCAGATCGGTGTTGTCTTGACGCAGTCGCGTTTACCTGCCTCCTGTGCCTCCAGGCCGTGGTAGGCCTTTAAGAGTGCTGGGGCTGGCAACTCTCCGCCACACAGACGGGACATCAGCAGAAAGATGAATCTCCACTGTGACCGCGGGGACAGCCAGCTGACAGAGAGCGTTAGGGCTCCGGATGCAGACGGACGCACTTTTTCAGAGGGTGCATCACCTGACCAAAAAAGGGAAGACGGAGGGAGAAGAGAGACGAAGCGGGGCTTACTCAATGTGACAAGGCTGCAGTGGCGGTCTTTGGGCCAAAGCTGCGATGGCACGCCGCAGATCCTCCGTCCAACACGCTCCACACTCCAAGAGCGTGCAGGTGGTGCAACGGTGAGTCCTGACAGGCCTGGCGTCGCAGCTCCATCACTAACGAGTCGGTGTGGAGAGTAGTATGTAAATGTGGAGACAATGTGAGCGGCACATCATCGGTAATTATTTAGCAATCATAGAATAGCATCAAAAACAATTAGCATAATTTCCATGACTTCAGTACTTAATGGCTTCATTCAAAACACAGACAAATCAAATATGATTGTTTCCTTCACAGAAATAGGTCATTTCCAGTCTGCAGCAGACTGGATTTACAACGTTAAGTAGCTCAAAGAAAAAACAGAATGCTATCCCGGTCATGATATTTAGGATAGACGCTGTTAATAGCTATTGGAAGGTCCATAAAATCAAATTCAGTGCTTTTTATGCAATTTCTCTTGTCACCTATATGGCAATATATGGCCTAATTATGACGACAACCAAAACAAACATAAAAACATGACAAATTACTTATTTAAAATGCTAATTTTAAACCTAATGTGTCATTTATGTGTCTATCCAAATGACAGCAAATACAAACAAATATATTTGGTCTGTATGTGAGCAATTGAGTCGAGCTCAACAAAGCCATTTAATTGGTTTGTGAATGTTTGTGTCCCTGCGTAAAAGAATGAAGGGAATCCATTTATTAACTGACGTATGTCCCACTATACTGTGATCGGTGGAAATATATTCCCTTTCCTCACTCCTCAAAGACTTAACAAGTCATGGTTAACTTGACTCTTTTCTTGGTTCTTGAAAACGTTTCCCTTTCCATCCAGGAAAGCTTCTCAGGAACTGAGGATTTGAGGATTACCACTACCTGGATGACTGGGAATCTGCATAAGCATCTCTTTCACATTCCCTTTTTTCCCCTATTATATATCAAAAAAAAAAAATCCATATTAAAGGGTGAATTAGACAGTTTGACATCTATTTTTCTTTACGAATTAGACGTATACTATAAGCAACCTGTCCAAGGTGTATCCCAACTACCACCCAATGAAAGGGCCAGATTTTAGGAAATTTAGTTCACACAACATCCCTCAGAATATCATTTTTCATGCATTTCAAAAGGTTTTGAGAAACTAAGGTTTGGGGATCCGACCAGTTAGGGCCACAGTGGGTTGTTCAGGAGAGGTACGTCATCCTTTGTTCCTGCTATTACTGGAAACACATGTGGATGCAAACAGCTCCCACCAGGCATGAGGTGAAGAGTCAAGTGATTATTCACCCAGGGTGTAAAGGCTGTCACTTTATTAGGATCCTTTCTGAAAGATATTCAAAATACTTTTTGACTTCCAGTGACTGTAAGACCCAAACACCGAATGTTCTGATGTGGTAACTTATGGAAAGTCTTCATAGGGGGTGAGGTAGGAGGTGGGGAGACCAGTTCAGGACTGTTAACTCTTTCACTTCGTCGATGACGGTATGCTTGTCACTCTGTTTTGTTATTTTTAGAGACTAAAAATATCAGCCTATGATGACAAGCAGCTCTGACAAATTGGGAGTATGTGACGGAGAGGGTCAGAGTGAAAATAGCTAGTTAAACCCAAGGAGTTTAACTCTCCTCACCTACAAGGGTGATAATAGATAATAACACAAGTTCTTGACTCTTGAGATTAATTGTGCCACCACAAATGCAGGTCCACTTCTTTACTTGAGAGCCTGCGCCGGAGAAAATGTACATCCAGCGATCTAGTTTTTAATTGTGGTATTTAAACAGTCTCATGTTAGTCGCATTATGGGGCTCATAAAGGCTCCATTCAAGCATTCTTGACAAGATGACATAGGAAGAGCTGAGTGCTCTCTCCCTCACTCGTCTTCTCTTCAAACTGTCCTTCACCTTTTCTCGTTTGCGCCGCTTGAATTTGTTCTCAACCTTCAATGTTATTATTTTCAGTCATTTTCCTTTTCTGCACAGCGACAGAATTGTACTCAGATACCCAAAAAGGTGGGAAAATATACATTTTTCATGTAGAAAAAGGGGATAGAGCAGTCATTTGTCGTGATTTCGTCCAAAAAAAGGGCATCAGTCTGTCTTCTGCACTGAAAATAACAACTATAATCACTTGTGAAAACGGAGAGCAATTAGACACATAATAAGGAAAACTATTTCTAATGTTTGGAACCTCCTGCTAGTTAGTGGATCATTTCACAAATGTGTTTATTTAAATAATTTGAGAGGAGGTGTTTAGAGAAAACGGAGGGTAATTGGAGCTAAGGTTCCGAGCTTGACGTACAGCCTAAAAAACAACCTTATTGATCATTACTCCACTGATTCCCTCCTCTGGTACATAAATAGCTCCAAATCAAGGCCTTGTCCTGTCAAATTAATTACTTATCACCACGGAAGATCCTTTGAATCCTGATTTGGTCGGCACCATTTACCAGTGAAATGCCAGTGTTGTCCTAAAGCGACGCTGGAGAAATATGGTGTAATTGAACTTCGCTGTCTTTGGAGTGTCAAAAAATCTTTAGTCCGAATCATCCTGACTGAAGTGCGTTAAAATGCACGGGCTTTCAAGCTATAATTACTGGACAAAAATACCCCATGCCTTAATCCACATGGTAATAACACAATTAAAGTGCTGTTTCGTAGACTTGGTAATCTTCTATGACAAGGCTTACAATTCAATTAACCCCATTTAACACTTTGTTTCAACTTCCTGTGAGGCTAATTTGCTTTAAACTTACTTCAGTTGCAACAATTATGCCTTTAAAAATGTCAGATTTCTGAATTATCAGTTGTTTGTCGGTAAAGCACTGATTTTTCAGGGGATAGGATCTGTTCTTATCCAGCGTGATGCCTTGAAGGGAGATTCTTATATCTGGTTCCGAACAAAATGATAGCTTTGTCTTTTATTGTGAGGTTGGGATGGCTACGACGACTGGGGACTGGGGGCTTGAGGTCCGGAGAGGAGTCAAGATATGGAACAGTATACAAGTAGAACTCAAGCAATGCTCAAGTGTGAACCAGTTCAAAAAAAGATATAAAGAATGCCTTATTATGAGATATAGACAGGAACAGTTACATTAAAGAAATAGCGTGTTAGATAATTGAATTTGTATGATGTATGTATGTTGACCAGTATATGATATAATGATAAAAAGGAAGGTTCTATTTAAATGCATAATGTATAAAGTATAATGTATTGCTGCATGGTGTATATCGAGTATTATAATGTATGGAGAATATGAATATGTGTATGTATGTATGTATGTATATATGTAGATGTATGTGTATATGTATGTATGTATATATGTATACGGCTTAATTTAGGGTGGCGAATTATGTTTTGTGTAGTGGATAACCGGGGCAGGGCTAAATACGTTTTTTAACTTCTCCCTGCTCCATTTCGAGCATGCAGAGAAAGAGAAGAAAAAAAAAACATGCCAGTGAGGCATGTTTTTGTTTGATTGTTATGATTTGTATTATACTGTATTTGTACAGTATTTCATGATTATTATTTAACTATTGTTCTTTGGTTTAAATATATTTATATATATATATATTTTTTTTAGCATGTTCGAAATAAAGTTTAAGGAAGAGTTGCCGTCTCCTGAGCTTTGCTCACCATGTGTTAAAGTGTCCTTGGGCGGCAGATCGAACCCCCAGGCTGCCCTTGTGTGCTTTTATAACTGCATAGAGCACATCACATGACACGTGAAGTGCTGTTTGTGGGGACCAAAGTAGGCTTTAAAAGTCCTATACAAAGCAATTAAAATATATATATAATGGTTTTATCACCTATAAAGTACATCTGGAACCATTAGTTGTTTTTTCTCATTTGATTCTCTCCTCTAAAAGCCTAGATCCATCTATGACACAGTTTCTCATATGTTCATTGTACAATCCGAGCTACCCTGACACCTCCCAAAGCCAGTCATGGATATAACACATTTAATCACTCCTTCCAAGTTCTCTCCTAAGCTCACGCTGCCTGTGACATATTGAGCCGGCAAACTTTCCATGTTCTCTCCGAGAAGGTCATTGGGCCAAGCCCAATCTAGCCTCTGAAACTGTGCCAAGATTTCCACTGCTGTCATTCAGATTAGTATTAGACGTGAGCGCCTTCCCTAAGCAAATCAGACAGTGTGAAGGACAGATCCATTCCTCCATTAAGGCACGCCTGCTTCTTGTTAAAAGAGAGGCAGGGCAAGAAGTTGTAGGACAAACTGAAGTTTATGGAAAGTCCTGTTCGTGGTTGCTTTTAACTGTGAGGAGCTGTTGCACCCTGTTAGACGAGAAGCTATTATATAACTCTGACTGGAACAGTAGCAGAGCTTTTAAACTAGGCTAATCCTAATAGTTCTCTCTATATATATCCTTTTATTGATAACCAGTGTCCTGATGTGTGCCTTCAGGACAATTCATAAGGAACCACAGTTGCCTTTCCCCCCACAAAGGTTATGCATAGGAAACATGTTCTCTTCTTTTCTGGTCCACCACACAGCAGTCAGGCACACATTGTATTACAGCCTGACACACGAGACAGGGACAAACGGATCCAACGCGACTCCTAAAGGACAAAGGGGAGCGGCGAGGTCGGCACGTAATGTACCAAATGTGAATAGATGCCATCTCAACGGAAAAAAAACACACCGTAATGTAGAGTTTGGTTGCAAACAGGAGTAAATTCGGTGGCTGAGTTTATAACGGTTCACTTGGAAGGACACACTGGCACCTGGAACCAATCAAGGCTGATTAGGACATGGACGCGCGCCCACCGCTCACGACGCAGCTGATGGAGCATGCGCTGCAGCTCTGGGGAACAAGGTGACGGCAATCATCACGTGTGGCCCCCACACTCGGAACTGATGATTTTTCTTTTCATCATTTTATATTTCACTTTGAAAAAAATAAAAGCAGTCTTGAAATACAGAACATTACGACGGAGTATTAGGGCCAAACTAAGACAAAAAAAATTGGAAATTACAAGAATAAAGTCATAATAATATGAGAATAAAGTTGTAAAATTACGAGAATAAAGTCGTAATGTTGCGAGAATAAAGTCGTAATAGAATAAAGTCGTAATATTATGAGAATAAAGTCGTAATATTACGAGAATAAAGTCGTAAAATTACGAGCATAAAGTCGTAAAATGACGAGAATAAAGTCGTAAAATTACGAGCATAAAGTCGTAAAATGACGAGAATAAAGTCGTAATGTTGCGAGAATAAAGTCGTAATATTATGAGAATATAATTTATGAGAACTCTAACAGGAAGAGCTTCTTCTCCCTGTGTTAAAATGAGGAATATTGAGCATCTTGTGAAGTTATATTTATATATTTATAATATATTACGACTTTATTCTCGTAATATTATGACTTTATTCTTGTAATTTTACGACTTTATTCTCGTAATATTATGACTTTATTCTCGTAATTTTACGACTTTATTCTCATTACATTATGACTTTATTCTCGTAATTTTACGACTTTATTCTCGTAATATTATGACTTTATTCTCGTAATTTTACGACTTTATTCTCATAATATTATGACTTTATTCTCGTAATTTTACGACTTTATTCTCGTAATTTTACGACTTTATTCTCGTAATATTATGACTTTATTCTCGTAATTTTACGACTTTATTCTCATAATATTATGACTTTATTCTCGTAATTTTACGACTTTATTCTCGTAATATTACGACTTTATTCTCGTAATTTTACGACTTTATTCTCGTAATTTTACGACTTTATTCTCATTACATTATGACTTTATTCTCGTAATTTCCTTTTTTTGTTTTTTTGTTTGGCCCTAATACTCCGTCGTAGAACATTATTCAAATCATCCATGGAGAGCGGAGCACGAAGCCTCAAACATAATCAAGGTCCTTAAATGAACAAACATCCAGGAGCTTTTTTTTCAAACAGAAATGAATGTTCTTTTCCAGGTAAATTGTCGAAACGTCTTGACATGCTGACTGGACGGCTCCCCCTGTGCGATTAAATCAACACCTTCACCGACTGCTGTCCCTGAACGTGAGGAGATGTGTCGCGCTTCTGCTCACTCCCAACGTCAGCATTCTGGCCACGGGCTACAGCCCCATCACTGTCATGGCAACCGAGATTTCTGGGAATTTCAAAGTTGTTTTGTATCAATCGTTGAAGATAAATCTCCACGGATTTGCTTGAAGTTGTATTTAGCGAACTGTGACAACTGCGGCAGAAAGATTCGGAAGCAGACTCAAAGGAAAACACATTAATAGGCATCGTCTTATCGGGCGCTCCAAGGCAAACGTGTTAATAAGTGGGCGTTTTGAATGTTCACATTACATATCAAATTCTGGAAGTTTCAATTCAAAGAGTAACGTGTGTTTGAGCGCATGTGCTTGTAATGTAGATCCCACAGACAACGTCTCAATGAAGCTTTCAAGTCGCTCCTCATATCTGTTGGTAGGTATCCCAGAATCTTCTAACCATCCGTGTGTCTCCAGGCAACCTTTGGCATACAGTATCAAAAGAGCTTTCAGTGATGAAACGTTCACATTGAAAGGTTTAGAAAAAAATCTAAATGGTTGAAACCTGCTCGTGCACTTGCTGGTGATAAATCAGAAAACACTGGAGTTACCAAAGATTAGTTTTTCTCCTGTAAAATCCTAGTTGAATTACTTACAAGCTTGTACTCGGGTTCCCACCCTCAGATCACATGAGCTCTGGTAATCAACAGGTTAAAGAGAAAAAAAAGGATAACGTGAAGGAGTGAAGGAAAATGACATAAGAATCAGCAGGCAACTTTCATCTCGAGATAAAGATGAATTAATTTAATTTAATTTAAAATCAGTCTGCAGGCCACAACACAGCCAAGATCCGTGTGTCTGCCCACCAGAGTGGGAGTCTTTCACTTTGTATATGCCGATATTAATAGACAGGGTTGCATTATTTATCCCCCCCCCCCCCCACCAGGTTCATTCACTAGATTAGTCACACACTTACAAGTGCAGGTGAGGAGGGACTAGTTGGCTGCTTCGTGTGGTGGGGGGGTGTTCTGTATAAGCCATTAGGGGTACCATCTGTGGTCCTCCATATACAATATATTCAAGTTCAGCTGGGACTTACGGGAGGCTTCAGCAGTCCGAATTAGTCAAACCAAGACAGGGCGGCTGTTCAAAAGGCTGACTTTCCTGCTTTGGCTCTTCCTGGATCATTTTTCTTACCGAGCTGCAGGGAACAAACTGAAATCCTAAGAGAGCATTTTATACCTTCATGACTCCACAGTTTTCACTTTGTGAAGTCCCACTGCTGAACAGTTTACCGTATTTGTTTTGACGTATGCAAACAAATACATATACACAGATACATGCGTACACCGATAGAAGACTGACAGACATCTGAATCGTCTTGAGACTGTGAAAGTGGGCGGAAGTGTTAGTTTTCAAGCACCTTGATGCATGAAGTCAAAACAACAATTAAGTGAAAGAATTCAAAGCATCTTTGAATCAGAAAAACATTATAAAGATAATTACATATGATAGGATTTTTACAAACACACACACACACACACACACTCCCATACCCACACACATACATACACATAGCCACATAGCCACATACACACACACTCACTCAAGCACACATACACATACATATATATATATATATATATATATATATATATATATATATATATGTATATGTATGTATGTATTCATACATGTACACATACGCACACATAGCTACACATACTCACACCTAGCAAAACATACATATACACGTGTACATACACACATACAGCCACTTAAGTCATATTCATATACACACACACATAGCCACACACACACATACACAGCCAGACAAACATATACATACACACACACAAAAATACATACACACACAAATAGCCACACAGACATGTACACACACACTCAGTCATATACATACACGCATACACACACATAGATATATACACTGGGTTGTTCACCTGCACGCTTGCTCTGTAGTTTTTGGGATTAGTTAGCGGTAGCTTAGCTCAGACCGTGTTCGGATCTCGAGATTTGGGTCGATCGCTGTTTGTGTTTTGGTCGGCTCCGTGTCGGTTTTGTGTTTTGTTTGTGGTTTTTGTTGCAGATTTCCAGTGCTTGACGTGTGCCTCCGTGTGTTCCTGCTTCCTGGATTGGCAGTGGATGTCACCCCCCCAAAAAAAACGATAAAAAATCCCTGGGTTTGTATGTGTATATGTATGTATGTGTATGCGTATGTATGCATATATATATATATACAGTATGTATATATACTAAATACAGTAATAATGCACATATATATGCCTCAGGTTTTTACCGGCATGGTATCAACTATTAATATGTGTGCAGACGAGGTTAAAAAAATAAATAAAATTAAAAAAAGATAATTACTCATGTCTGGAAATAACAGCTCTGGGTACTTTGTGGGATCATCCCACCACTTTGATGAAGGCAGTATGAAAGTTTTACTCCATATTGCTGATCATCATTGTTCAGTAACAATATTGGATAATTGTTTGTCTGACAGGTTGTATGATTCGAGCACCTGATGGCCACAGAATCCAGCAGTTTTAATCATATACTCCTTTTTTTCTGTATATGCCCAGACTAACAGGTGTGGATGTGGGAAGTATGGGGGAAAAAGCCAACTGAGTCAGACGACATCTGCAGCCAAGACACCCAAGCTCCTGGCGCTGTCATCAAATTACTTGTGACTATAGTTGCCAGCATGGTTGTCTTGGAGGGATAGATTGTGAAATAAGTTGCTTTTTT
The DNA here is from genome assembly GCF_033807715.1 of Cololabis saira. Classification (NCBI taxonomy): domain Eukaryota; kingdom Metazoa; phylum Chordata; class Actinopteri; order Beloniformes; family Belonidae; genus Cololabis; species Cololabis saira. The sequence continues at coordinate 28,999,736 of NC_084606.1, forward strand.
GCATGATGTCTGCGCTTTTTACATTTTTTTCCTTGTTAGCACGAGACAGCATAAAACTGTGAGATTTGACAACTGTAGTCACTGTACCGACAATGTTTGCACTAAAATTCACACACACACACACACACACACACACACACACACACACACACACACACACACACACACACACACACACACACACACACACACACACACACACACACACACCAGCTGCAACGGAGCAGCCATGAACACGACAGTTTATGAAAGGCTGTTTCAGACTGCGTGACTTTCAGACTCTGCAGATCACAGCCCGTTCAGATAACGCTACTCACTGTTTTCTAATCGGGTGTCTTGAGGTCATTTTGCTGTTCGCATTACATGACTGATATAGGGTCACACAATACACAATCTGACAGCAACTTGGTGACTCGACTGGTCTGTAAAACTGGCCTTGGTCAGCAAAACACACAGGCGGCAACACACAGGGATGGATTAGCACATGCAGGTAGTGGAGATTCTGAGTCGGAGGTGAGTCAAAATGTTTATTTGAAGAAGCAGCAGCTTGCTTATGGCACATTGTTTGTGTCACCTTTTGCTTTACAGATTTCTCCTTTGGGATTCCCTTCCCCAAGGTACCCTCACTTGATACCTCGCTCTCTCACTGGCAGTAACTGGAATAGGGATTCCCCGACTACTTCAGATATCTGGCTTTACATCTGCTGACCATCAATGGCACAGGGATGGTTTGGCAAGCGTCTTCAGCTGGTCTTTGAGTGGTTCAAACAGAAGGATCAAGTGCTCACCCCCCTTGTACCGACGTCAACAGGCTCTGCAGCTAGCACACTCGGCATAAAATCATACAAACTTAAAGAAAAGAAAAAAAAAGACAAAAAACAACTTATCACACACATTCTACCACTGGATCTTTTGCAGATCCGGAAGTATGCTGGGCATAGTTCATCAAATGGTTTGATGTAAGAGTTGTAAAAAAGCAAATGCATTCACTCTGTTGCTGTCCCGGAAAAACCAACAGCATCCACTGAGCCATGGTTGGCTAACGTTCCCTCACAACCGGAAGAAAAAAAACACATTTTTATTGGGTAAAATGTGGAAGCAACAGCAAAATGCTCAGTAAGAAGTAAAGGAGATCCACTGGAACTGAAAACACATCTGATCTGAAGCTCTTATGGACAAACAGTGTCTGGAGTTTATGGCCATGAAGCTAATTCTTCCCTCCATTACATCACTGAAAGCCCACGTTAGATAAAAACTTTCCACAAAGAAGCAATCTCAGCATCTCTTTTTGAGCGTCCAGAGAAATCATAAAGCAGACAATAGATGATTATGGTGTGACAGCCCTCTGGTGCTTCCTGAGGCTGGTTCTTATGCAAGATGGCTGCCAGGAAGTGCAGTAAGTGGCTACTAGATTTCACCTGGGGTGGTTGACGCTGCTGGTTATTTACGTTTCTGCTGTCAGTAACCCAACTCTTATTTTTTCTTTCTTTCAGCTATGGTTTGATATTGAGTTGTGTTTTTTTGTTTTTTTAATGGGTTTAACGTTAAGTAAAGTTAAGTTAAGTGACTTCCTCCTTTTGTCGTGCCTTTGAGCCAGCCTGTGACAACGGCCACTTTAAACAAACTCCACAAGTTCTGAGTAAAATAAACACAGCTGAAGGGACGTCTCTTGAAATATTTAGTCAGTTCTGTAATTTTTTTTTGTGCCTTTGTGCAGTGCAGCTAAAATTCAGTTCCCCATCTCTTACCCTACTGGACTGTGTGATATCAGGATAATAGTCAGACACAGAGTGATATAATCAAAGTGGGTTTCTCCTGAGGAATTAATCATGAGCAATTTGACTGTATCAAAAATTGTACTAATGGGGGTACAGTTCAGTTTGTGACATGCTGTCTTTTTCTTTTTATTGCATCTATGCTGATGGGGAAAAAAAAAAAGTTTCATTGCTTTTCATACAGTGTGGTGCCAGAACAAGTCCGGCGGCTGGAGTTAGAAGTCTTATTTGCCGGCCTGATTATACGCGTACTCTTTAAAGCCAAGATTTCACGGTACAAAGTGCTTTATGGCACATGTAAGCCTTCTTCTCAATAAAAAAAAATAAAATAAAATAAAATTCCCAGCGCGAACATCCCAGTGGAGGCACAGCACATTGTGTGACAGCAGAGAGGAACAAAGTGGAGGGGCTATTTTTACCTGAAGCCCAGGAGTGGGCTCTACACTGAGGCTGAAACGGGAGGAGAGTGGAATTTAGGCAGCGCTTGGGAATGTGAATTGGGTAACGTTAATCATCTGGACAGTAGAGACATTAACTGTGCATGAAGCCTGGTCTCTGGACTGTTCAAATACTGACAGGGCATATGCGGATATGCGAGAATTGGAGGCAAAGAGAGGAAGGGCATGGTACAATTCTGCATGAGTCAGGGAGTAAGAGAGGACATGCTGTAGTGTGTGTGTGCGTGTGTGTGTGTGTGTGTGTAATGGCAGTATGTGTGTACGGAGGTGATATACAGTGGCCTGACTTACTCTTGTAGGTGAAGTGCACTTTGCTCAAAGCTACACAGCCCCGGAGGAATTGACTGTGTTTTCCAACTCACTTTTCGGGTTGGGAAAACACACTGATGAAAAAGGATGAGGCTACAGCGGCACACTCAGTCTTTCCAGGAGCCCCCACCGCCCCCCCCCCCACCCCCCGTCACACACTGACATCATTACAGTTTCAGCCTCGCTGCCCTGTAACAAAACTCTGCATATTTACAATGTGTATGTGTATTCGCTATTGTCTTGTTAGGCTTTTACAATGCCTGCTGAGCGCCGCCGCATGCCGAATAAAAACTCACGCTTTAATATGCCAGAACGTAGCGCAACCTGATATAGGGGGTGCTGTTATGGCTTATTTTGCTGCGGGGGTGTCTCAGGCACATGGAAGTGGACAGTTAACCACAAAGAGAGCAACGGGGCTCACCTTTTGTTATTATTTTCAGGAGCGCCACTTTGTGTTGACCTACTTCGGGAGCAGGGATTGTTGAGGCACTAATGCAAATTAGATCTGTTGCTTCATGCCTGCCTGTTGGATTCCCAGGCACATGATGCAACAAGCAAAAATGAGACATGTCATATAGTTACTGCCATTTTTGTTTTACTTTTTTCATCTATTCTGCAACAAGCTTATGTGGACTTTTAATGACTATATATTTTCTCAAGTGGTTGTTAACCATTGTTGTTCTTGAATCAGTGGTTTTAAATCAGTTTGAATACATGACAGTTCCTTGCTTGGTTTGCTTACAAAATGTAACATGCACCTGTTCAGCATTGCAAATGAGTTATCGTAGCTTAGAGTAAGCAAAACACTCCACTTGCTTGACAGGTAGGTGTCAAAAATCCCCGTCACTCTGTCAGCGGCGCGGCAAAGCCCGCCGCCAAAAACCTCTGTGTTTTTTGTCAAAGGGCATTGTCGTTATGTACGCAGTTGGTCTGCGGCAGCGAAAGATGAGAGTTTAATTCTGTGGCACTGGGAAAACTGACAAACACCTGTCAATATGATCTGCTAATACTTTGAAGGTTATTTTAATGCTGCAGTGACACTTGAATTCTTTTGATACTGAGTTCTGCGCCGTGGGCTCATGTTTTTGCTCATCTGCACACTGATATATATATATTTTTTTCCAATTCTGTCCAAATCCTCTGAAACTAAAAACAAAACAACAACAAACAGCTGGAAAGAGTGCTGACTCAGGAATGGGCAGCCATTTGTCAGAACTATATTAAATATTACTGCAGCTCATTAGGTAAAATGTTATCAATCCCTGTCACTGTGAGTGTGTGTATATATACAGGGCCGCCGCAAGGGGTGTGCGAACCGTGCGACCACACGGGGCCTCGCGCCCCAAGGGGTCTCGCGCTGTGGGCCTTTTTTTTTTTTTTTTTAATAATTTTTTTAATTTTTTTTTTTTTTTCGTTTTTTTTCTTTCGTTTTTTCCCTTATAAATATCAACAGTCACGTTCCATTACAGACCTAAATTTGTACTAATCTGTGCATATCAATAAATATATGTGCAATGATGCGCGTGTCTGTTGTTCAATACAACTGTGTCAGACCAAGCGCAGACACAAGGTGCTCTGATCCAGACGGGTGGAGTTGGAACAAACTGTCACACAATGTCGAGAGAACGAGAAAGATTCAGGAAATTTCCATCAGGGGACGAAAAAAGAAAAAAAAATAAAGAAAATGGAAGAGTTTAATGCCTCTCTGAATGAGGCAGGGGAAGGTATCCAGTATTTTGCTAATTGGAGAGTTAAAATTGCGCATATAGACACCCGATCCGACCCGAAAAACCCAAAAAATTTCGAGGGCCCCCCCCTAGCCATTTCGCACAGGGCCTCGCAAATCTCCCAGACGGCTCTGTATATATATATATATATATATATATATATATATATATTTATTTATTTTTTGAGCTTTTAAGTGCGTGCCATTTTATCTGTACATCATTACAGAATCTCTGGCTTTAAAACCTTTTCTACCAGCGACTTGTACATACAACAGCCTGCTTTTGAATTATTGTCAAGGTTCAAGTGCTTTTGCATGTCAGCGCTGTTGCTGTCTCCGATTACACATTGCAGATGTAGATGCGTGATTTGCAAGTGGTTGTTGTTGTTTTTGGTTAGGAAGGACGGTTGGAACCCGTACCTGTTCCCCATTCCTGCAGGCGATGGAGGACTCTAAATGTCGGGTGCTTTCCGGAGCCACATGTGAAATGCGATTTGGAGGAGGATATCATTTGATGGGGCCCAGTTCTGCAGTTATGACATCCCGCAAGCACTTCCCTGCGACTTCCTCCGCATCTCTACATCTGTCTATCCTTCACACATTCTCTCACACCTTCTTCTTTTGCTTACTTCTCACCTCCCGGTTGCTCTTTTATTGGGTTGCTTAAAAGCCACATGTTGCTATGCTATGTGTAGCTGAACAAGAAACAGCATGAGAAAGGAGGGGGAGGCAGTAAAAAGGGGGAAGGAGCAACCAGATGGCATGTTGCTCTCCAGCTCAGCTCCATGTTTTTCATTTTTATGCCACATATTAATCTTTCAAATTCTTACAGTTTTCACCTCACTTGATTTTTCTCTGGATCTCGCCCACGTTTTAAACTCCCAACACACCCACATACACAATTTTCCTCCCCTCTGCCTGTCAAGTATCTAAAGCAAGTGACCTAGTTCTAATACGAGCCAACAGTTTAGAAAGAAGCAACTGGAGATGACTTTAAACGCGCCGTACGGCACGCAGGAGATAAGAGGTGTGATCTCAGGGGCCCGACAATGTTTTCAAACCTAGATTATGTCGCATCACAATCAGGCCCCTGTAATTGTCTGCACTCCAGCTACAGTGGATTTCTTTCACACTGAACCTTTTCGCAGGGTTGAGAAATGAATGAATAATTCTCTTCTCACAACTGAAAAATGTTTCTGATGCACTTTTAAAAGAAAAAAAAAATCACTAGAATTTCAGAGCTGAGTGTCAATTTTCCCAGTCCTTCCTCTCCCCTTGACTGTAATCAACGACGGCTGCTATTTTTGAAGATTGTACAGACATCGGCGTTAAGAGAGGAATAAAAATTGCCACCACGCTGAGTTTATGCCTGAAAACAACATCCACGCGGAAAGCTGACACTGCAATTTGCACGTACACAAAGAGGCAACTCCTAGCCTTCTTCAGATACATTTCCACAACAGACCTATTTTGCAAATCAATCATGCGGCACAAAACAGGGGCAAAGAGACTTATATTTTCTAACTGCCCAGACTTGGAAAGCAGTGTATACAAAAAAAAAAAAGCTGCAATGTGGCAGGGTGTTTATGGAGAATATGAATGAAGGTAGCATGCAGTTTTTATGCCTTCTAATAAGCCCCCAAGGCTGGGGAACATTACGACTCTACTGTTTTACAACCACTGATGGCCCGCTCAGAGATCTACACCGTGCATCTCCTGGGTGTGTGTGCTTGTGAGTGGCTTGGTTGGGGAGGGTGACAAACCCATAGCTGTCTACTAAAAAGATCCTCATGAATGTATCTGGCTATGAATCAGTCTGCTAGACTTGCTCTCCCACGATACCCTTCACAAATGATATGCTTAATAAATACAGAAATGTGTGTGTGCGCAGGCCTACATGCTTTTTTTGGAGGTTCATCATCACAAATGGACTGGGAGCAGACAGGCAGCTCTGATAGCGTGATTAACTCATTACGGCTTGCTAAAGTTTTGTGCGCATTAAGAAGATGTCCGGTGGTCGGTGTGTACAGTACGTGAGATCCAACGTCACCAAAATAACATCATGTAAGAGTAGCTCACGGCATTTTATTTTAGGCTGGGTAGGTGTCTCTGCACAAATGCGTATGCCCAGATTGGTGAGGGTGCACTCCATCAGCAAGCCAACGAGGGAGAACTGATGGTGGTGGGTTTTTTTCTTTTTGAACACAGAAGTGAAATCAGCTTTTGCATCCATGACCAGCTGCCACTGAGGGGCTAATTTTTGTGTCTTGTTGCATCTTTGCAGATACCGTTTGTATTTAAAAAAAAAAAAACAATTTTATCTTTTAGAAACCTTCTTTTAGATGTAACTCAGACGAGTATTATTTTAGTATTCACAACATTTTATACTCAACATTGCCTCCTCTGATGTTTTTGACATCTCTTATTTTGAATGTAAACAGTCTTCAAACAAACCAAAAAAAAGACAATTATGCAACCATTGCTCATTAAGATCGTATTCTTTAAAAGTGTAAGAATATACAGTGAGTCTCTTAGGATCTGTTACTGTTATAATTTGAGAGGAGCAGGACCCAAGTGCAGGAGACTGAGGCAGCAGGAGTTCCAAACAACAAGCGCTGCTTAGGCAAGAATCCAAGAAGGACTACAAACAAAAAGCTAAACTTGCCGGAACCAGGAACAAACCATAATCAGAAAAGCAAACAGCACGGAGCAGCAGGAAAACAGGACAAGACGGGGGCTGACGAGACACGGGTGCAGCCAATCAGGGCCAGACTTTATCTAATGATGGACAAACCAGGTCAGGTCACGTGACCCATTGGTTTCAGAAACCCATTTTTCTTCGTACTCGGCGAAGCCATATTGCTCAGCAAGCCGATGGGAACCCGCCCATCACATGTTGTTCAAAATATCTGCAGATGTGCCATGAGACGTTCCCAGCAGGATGTACGCTTTAATTTGTTTAGTCAACGCAAAGTCAAAAATGGCTGTTGCAACCCGAGGCTGGGTTTGTAAAAGCAGCAGTTTTTTAGTTGTTTTTTTTAAACCAGGTTGTAAATCTGTTTTTCTGCTCCAAAGTCAGACATTTAAACATGTGAAGATTGACTTGTTTTTCAAAAATATAACAGGAAACAAGTCCAACACAAGATCAAAACTAAGAACCAAGCATAATACAAGTACACAAACTCAAAACGTAACCACAATAACCCTACACAACAACTGTTACGTTAGTTTCATAGGGCATTATGAAAGCTGATTCCCTTTTATTGTTCTTAATAAACAAATCAATGACATTTGGACAAATAAATGACTTGTGGTCATAAAGGTGTGATCAATAATATTATAAACAGTTTCAAAGACTGGACAAAACATTACTAAACCATGTTTCTATGTTATATCGTACTTTGGGATTTTTTTTTTAATTTTATTTTAGGGTTTCTCATGTTTATTTTTCTTCAGAGTACACACTTTGATATTTTTAAAGCCTACTGAATTTGATCAACTTTGATTAAAAGTGCAGATCTTGCCTGCAGGGAGGTTTGCTGTGCTAACACACATCTGTCCGGACAGCTCCTAAATTGGACACCAACAATTATCCGCTATCATTATACACTACACATGCTGGACTATCAGTTAGACTTGTGCAATTAGGATGACTGAAGTATAGCCTCTCTGATAGCTTTGAGGGTGAATCCATTATTTAGGCATTTTAATATGGAGTAGTGCTAATTTGCAATAGTTTAACTGGAGAGGAAACAATAGTAGCTTGTGAAGTAATTATCAACACTTGACACAAAGAGTCCACCTGCAAGACTGAACGGTACAAACGCTTTGCAGCCAAAATTCAGATCAGGGAACTGTAAATATCTGAGAATGAAATTGCCTGTAAATAATTATATAAATTGATGTGTGGTAACAAGAATTTTCTAACATCAGCCGAGGATTATCAAAGAGCAAAGCTGTAGGAAAGATCTCGAAAAAGGCCCATCCTGTAAAAGAGGAGGGATGGAGTGGAGTTAAATTTCATATTCCACCCCTAAAAACTGGCTGCTGTGAAAAGAGGTAGGCACGCCAGAGAGAGGAGCTGTTATGCTACATTTCTGATATTTTGATCAAAGCCTGTCAGACGTTTCATGGAGCTCTCAGTCATTTGTGTCTACTTGTGAATAAAGGGCACAATATGTGGGCCTTTGAGAACACAAGAGCAACTATTAATCTCCTGACCATTGTTCTGCCTGGTGACATTTTTCCGCTGTAAATTTTCAATGATGCACGAAGGCGTCAGTCGCATTTTTCTGTTGCTGCTTCCCAGAAAATACCAGCCGAAATAATCAATGGCTTTCTAAAAATATTTAGACTCCAGAGGGATCGATGAGAGAGATCATTCCCATTCGACTCTAATATGTTTACACAAATAGACCATTGATGGTATTGAGTGCTTGTGAGGCTCTACGTTATGTTGCCTTGCTGTCGAGGTGATTCTATTGTCAGACTATGCATATACCCCCATTACTATATCTGGCTCCTCTTCCCGGCTTTTTACATCTCATAATGCAAGGTTGAGCTTGTCTCAGAGCATATAAAACCTCAGGCTTAGAATAATGCCTGTGAAAGGCAGCGCGTGCCCCGTCAGAGACGCTTTTCTTTGCAATGTGATTATGCTCGGAGATTTTTCCTGTCCTGCAGCTTTCAACAGAGGACATATTTTTCTCTCTATTGTCTCATGCCAAACTTACTATCCTAGCTTTAAATCTTATGCTTTGGGAATTTCTTTCTTTTGAAGCCACTTAATTGATGCTGCATCCATGGGAATCCGAACCAAACTGCAGCAGCAACGTTAAACTGCGGCGTGTTCATCACAGTGCACACCAACTACTGCTCCTTGGAGAACGTAAAATATTAAGTCCTCATCTTTCTGCAACTATTTTGGTGTCTTTCGCTGCCTTTCAAAGACGAATAAAGTCAGTACTTTTGTGGACACATCCACCATCACATCAGCATCCTCTGAGGACTCGTTCCATCGATGGTGTATTAAATAGCCGTAAAAAGCAGTATGGCTCTGTGAATGTGCCAAAACAGGCTGACACACATTCTCAAGCTAAGATAAATATAATTGGTAAATTTTATTCCAGCTTAGTGTGGCCGTAACCCTGGTCCCATGATAGGAGTGGAAGCCAATCACATGCTTGACACCGCATCAGTGCGGAAGCTTTAGCTGTCATCTTGTCACTGCAGTGGATGGTTAAATGACATGCTCCCTGCCATGTTTTGTCATCGATGAATTTAAGCACTGGAATGCATTTTAGCTGGTTATATTGGAGTGTAATGCCTTCATGAATTAGTGTGTGTATGTGTGTGTTACACCTTACAGACAACATAGATGCATGCATTCAAGTCAAATGCTTTTAGAAATGAATCTTATATTTGAAATCAAATGAACAATAAAATCTCCATCCATACATCTATTTTTTGCCGCTTATTGAAAGTTGAGTCTCGCTAACAGCAAGCTGAGCAATGATGCCCAGACCACCGTCTTCCCAGCAACGTTCCCGAGCTGCTGGGGGATCCTCAGGCATTCCCAGAGCCAGCAACATATACAACGTCCCCAGTATATTCTGAGTTGAATGTGCCTAGGAAACTTCAGTGGGAGGTGCCCAAGAGCCTTCCTCTTCAGATGCCTCTGAACAATCACACTTACCAATGCATCTGACAGCATATGATGCACATAAACATCATATTTCCATTTCTCCCATTCTGAGTGTGGTCAGTGAAATGAAATACACAATGATCTTTTTTAATGTATACTAGGCAGAGTTAGATGCCATTTATTTTATCATCATGCTGACCAGTGTAAAAATGTACCATTGGATCAGGCTTTACCAGAAACCACAACTCCCACTCTTGAAACCTGACCCACAGTTTTACTAGGATATACCCAATGGTAAAGTTCCACATGTGAATCACTCAGTACTAGGGCTGTTCGATTAATCGATTTTAAATCGTAATCGCGATTATGTAATTAGAACGATGTTAAAATGTGAAAATCGTAAAATCGATTTTTCATTTTTTTTTTTTTTTTTTTTACCTTGTCTGCACACATATTAACGATTGATACCATATTAATGATTGATGAAAATACCTCTCAATACCTGGCAAAAGTGGCCCATGGGAGAGGCTCTTTAGTGTAGGAGGGGGCGTTGTAACATGCCACCGGGCATCCCTCAAGCCAGATGCGGTAGACCGGCTCGTGTTCCTTGCAAAAAACTTGCAAATGTGAATAGCAAATGTAATGACTGACATTACACACCTCTACCTCCTTCATGGGTTGCATTATTATTTAGCATGCAAAGACCCAGTTTAGTTTAATTAGAAAATGTCTTGTTTTATTTAATTGGAAATATAACTAACTGTATGTTTGCAAGTGCTGATTTGCTGATTTTTTTTTTCAGAGATAAAACTTTATATTTTATTATATTTTTTAAAACTTTTTTTCAACTTATTTTACAGAGTTTTGCACTTTATTCATTCATTTTTGGTTTAATAAGAGCAAAGTTTACACTTAAAGCCCAATGGGGCAAATGTTCAATAAAAAAACAGCATATTTGAAATCATTTCTTTGCCTTTTGTCAATTCACAAAATAATCGTAATTGTAATCGGATTTTGAGAGAAAAAAATCGAGATTTAATTTTTGGGCAAAATCGAACAGCCCTACTCAGTACGTTTACATCCCTTTTAGAGAAAGTCAGATTATTGCCTTAGTCCGACCAATATCTACGTTTTAAAAGCCATGTATGCACCTTAGTCGGGCCGTAGTTAAACCGAACTGAAGTTCCTAAAATCGAGCTATTCGAAGCCAAATAATGCAGTTCTAAATCAAGCTTTTTCGGCATGTATACGCAAACTACGGTTAGCCGAGCTGTTGACTAGCCTGGGGCTCCCCCTTCCAGAAGTGACAAGACCGCAGAAGTGTGAATAACAGTCACGGCATGACAACAACACAGCAGCAGTAGAAAAGGACAAGGAACAACTAAGCTGTGGAGTGGATAAGTGGGAAGAGGTAGGAAGTTTTTAGTAATTGTTCTAACTAACTGGAAGAATGTCAACGTGAAAAGGAAATGTCGAGCCACCTGACATCACGGAGTGAATGCAACTCATTCAATAATTTGATTCTTTTCCTGTGCATATGTACTCAGATTTCTCTGAAACTTAGCTCGATTAATGCCAATAGCTCGATTTAGATATGCATGTAACCGTACTGACTACTATTGATAGAACTGATCTAAAATGGATCCCATTTGCTCTATCAAAAGAGCGCCAATCAGTCAGGGCTTAAATATGGGAACCCGTTGGCGTAAATTGCTCTGGTGCACACTTTAAATGATCAGACTGAGATCTGCGCGTGATTGCAGCAATGCCCTTAGATCAGGTCTCCGATCACACACAGGAAAACTCCTGTAGATGTTCCAGAACACAGGACCACATCTGCTGTTCAATCTACCCAAAGAGGCACATTCACTATTCATTGAACTCCACTGGCCACCACGCTACCTAAACTCAGTCACACAGAGCCATTCTCCTTCCCCGACCATTCCTCTAAGGAGCACTGGAACATCTGCCATTACCATCCTGACACTCACGGCTCTTTGAGTCCAGTTTCAGATTTAATTTGTGATAGCACAACAGTGGATCGAGCTACAAAATGCTATCAGAGCAGGGGCATCCCTCTCTATCTCTTCAAAACTGGAAAAGAAGACTACACACAAGGGTGTTATTTTGTACACTGACTTTCATGCTAAAATCCACAAATCTACATGCTGATGCAGGACAAGATTGAGGAGATGGACAAAGTAACGCTGTAATGCTGTGATGTTGAAGCAAGGAAGAGTATTAATAGTGAGTCGTTTTTTAAAAACAGAATGAATTCAGAATTATGACAGAACTACATATGGAACATAGGACCATAAAACTTCACAGCCTCCTTCATTTAGGTCAGGACTCCATTGATCTGCATCACCCTTACATCTACACTGCATTCCATAACTCCTGCCCCGTTTTAACTGGATTTGTCCCGTAGTACATTGCAGTGCTCCTCAAATGTGCTCTCATCAGCAGGTTGGGAACTTAAACATCATGTCTGTTGACAGGGGATATATGGAGGGTATTACAGCGCTGAATTAACCAGCTTCACAACATTGCTTATGACTGTGCTCGCTATGAGGGGGAATTGCTCATAAGCCAGTCGCCAGTTGGGCCAAAGAAACCTTTTTATTCCATGGTGCCCTCCTGACCCCCTTCTTCCTCCCTTTCTGTCTCCTAAAGGCAATGCTGCAGTTGCTAAGCAACGGTGAAGGGAGGGGCAGCAGCCATTATCAAGGCCAGTTGTGCAGTGCCAAGTTATTATAGGAGCTATAATGATATGCAGATACTTGGAGCATAAATTTCTGTGTGCATTATTCCTAGACTGCAACTCGTAGACTCAGTAAATTCCCCCTTAATATTTTTCTAATACATTGTTAGGACATAACATTAGTCAACCATTTACTTGGTGGAGGGTTATCCCAAAGTGCATGTAGTTGTGAATAAAGCATTAAATAAAGATTTTGTTTTGGCACACCCCATTGCTCCATTTGCTTCCCCCATTAAATTCACTTAAATTCACCCATGCAGGACAAGATCTCTAATTGCCATATTTAATGTGTTAATGATTTAATTATTCTTTTAATTAATTTGCTACGACTAAATGATTGACTTAATTCAAGGGCTCTTGGCTTTCCCTTGAAGAGGATGGATACATGGCACTCTGGAAGATGAGGTACCAATGCTTCTCACAAATCACGTCTCAGGGAGAGAAACCAGAACTGAGAGCATGATGCTGCAAAAAGCATGCAAATATTTTCCCATAAATAAACAAATAATGAGCCGCGTCTTTCTTTACAAAATTAAGCCCTTCACAGTAGGTGTGAAGAAACTGTCCTGTTTATTTACGTGACTGAAAAAGAAGCTACACTTCTCCTGAGTGAGAAATGACAATGGCCCCTAATCTGAAGTAAACAGGCTCATGAGGCTTCCTGCATGGGCGTTGAAGCTTTTCAAGCCCATCAACCACCCAGGACTCAGCATCAAAGGGATCACCGTTTTTTTAATGAAATGCTCTTTCATTGTCTAATGTAGCTCATTCATTTAATTTTGATTTGATGGCTAAAGAGAAGAAACTGAGCTGGAACACTTAAACTGTATGCATTCCAACTGTCTCTCCTTTTTTTCCCCTTTTTCAAACAAATGTACCTTTGCAGACTGTGTGAAAATGTGGTGTGAATGCTTTTGGGTGGCTACAAATTGCTTCAAAGTTTTACTGATAGCGAAGTAAAAACCTCAAATGATGGATAAAGAGGCAGCTATTTAGTATGCGGTGGATAAACTTTAGAGGTTGAAGGGAGGCTTTTATCTTTCTCCCTGCAGCCAAGACCCTACATTTTCTTTACATGTGCAGGGTTCCAACTTGTTCTCACTCCTAAGTCTCTACAAACTGACATTTGGTCAGGGGCCTACTGTGTCAGTTTACAAAGCACAGGGTTCCCCCAAAGTATCCTTTTGAACATGCGGGGCCCTCCAAGCTACAGAGAGGGACTTATACAGATGCAATGCACTAATCTAAAGGAGTCATGGACTCTGACCTCAGTTTCAATAATCATATTAGGACAAATGTGAAGTCAGCCTATTGTCAATTAAAGAACATATTAAAGGACAAGGATTAAAGGGCCGATGTTTAAGCAAGATTTAGAAAAACTTGTCCATGCATTCATCTTCTGTAGACTGGACTGCTGCAAAGCTGTCCTTACAGGTCTCCCTGAAACGTCCATCAGACTGCTGCAGATAGTTCAGAACGTTGCTGCTCGGGGCCTCACTAAGACCAAGAAAGCTGATCAAATAACTGCAGTTCTCAGATCTTTACACTGGTTCTCTGTCTGTCAAATAATTGATTCCAAAATATGGCTGTTGGTTTGGGGCCAAAAACCAGAGGTGTCAAGTAACAAAGTACAAATACTTTGTTACCTTACTTAAGTAGAAATTTTGGTTATCTATACTTCACTGGAGTAATTATTTTTCAGACGACTTTTTACTTTTACTCCTTACATTTTCACGCAATTATCTGTACTTTTTACTCCTTACATTTTAAAAACAGCCTTGTTACTCTATTTCATTTCAGCCTTAAAAAAAAACTATCCAGTTAAATTGCTCCATCCGGATAGAGTGAATTTGGTTGTGGTTGTTTCAGATGTTCTTGTCCAGTTTTGTTCTTACATCCGTTCCCTCAGATTCCTGCAACTAAACTTGGATGTACATTCCAATAAAGGTTAGGATAAATGATAACATGCCTCTGAAGTTTGACTTTTTGCACCATTACAATACTTATAGGCAACTAGTCATCATATCTCCTGCTCTCTGAAACACATGTTAATGCTCAATAGTCACATATATGGTTCTTTAATATATTTGCATTATACTAAGATGCATTCATTTTCAATGGCTTTTGTCCTTAATAGCTTTTTTCCCCCTTACATTACTTTTACTTTTATACTTTAAGTAGTTCTGAAACCAGTACTTTTATACTTTTACTTGAGTAAAAAACTTGAGTTGATACTTCAACTTCTACAGGAGTATTTTTAAACTCTAGTATCTATACTTCTACCTGAGTAATGAATGTGAAGACTTTTGACACCTCTGACAAAAACACTTTTCGGCCCTTCTGGTTCCTTACGAACCAGCCAGAGCCCTCAGGTCATCAGGGTCAGGTCTACTTTCTGTTCCCAGTCAGAACTAAATACGGAGAGGCTGCGTTCAGTTTCTATGCTGCTCACATGTGGAACAAACATCCAGAAAACTGCAGGTCTGCTGAAACTCTCAGCTTCTTTAAAATCACAGCTAAAAACGTTTCTACTCGCTGCTGCTTATCAAAACAATTCCCTGCACTGCACGAGAACATCAATTTCACACATTCATCCGTCCCATTCTATTTTAGCTTATACTCCTTAATCATCCGTTTTAAATGTACTTTTAAATATTTATTTTGCATCTTGCAGTATGTTCTGTCTAAAGCACTTCATGCCTTGTACATAAAATGTATTTATACAAATAAACTTGACGTGTCTTGTCTCATGTTCCACAGTGGATTAGCAGTTAGTTTTAAGGTTTAAAATAAGTTTGGAATGAAAAGGAAACAAATTACTTGTTTCGCTTCAGAATTACACAGTTCCTTCTTCAAGTGACATTTTTTGAGGAAAAACATATTAGTGTGTATTCAATCTCTTGCTGAGATTAAGATGTTAAAAATCAATATCGGTCTTTTGTTTTTAAATATTTGAAGCACTTAAGAGTAGTTTCCTACATTGAGCATAAAGATTCACCTGCAAGCTGGCTGCTTTTATGTTGTTTTGGGTTTATCAGACACCCACTCATGATTACACACTTGTTCACAGTCCCAGGGTATTTAGGTCTTTGTAACTATGATGTTTATATAACAAAGTTGATTGGTTCAAACACTCAGAACGAAGTGCTTGAATGTAAAATACATTGCGTTGGAGGACTAATCGCACACAGGGGTGTATCCGCTCAGACTTTCTGGACACTTTGGCTAACTTTATTTGATGAAGAGGAACAGCATCTTACCTTGGTGATTACTGTCATGAGGCGTCCACCGGTGTCCAGGAGAATCTGGGCGACTGCTTGTTGACAGCAGCTGAACTCAAAAGAGTACACATGAAGCCTGGGGATTTTTGAGAAAGGGTATTGTTGTAATATTGATATGTGCAGGAATGAACGTGTGCGTGCTTTGTGTTCATGCATAAACATTTTTGCTCATGTTTGAGTAGGTGAGTTGCGCAGCAAGTGAAAAAAAGCTGACAAGGAGACCCACACAGGCTGTTGAGCCACCGGTGTTTACAGTTAAAATATTTGCCTGTCTCGAGGATCTGAGAAGCAAGAGATAAGGCAGAGACAGGCCCTGTCATGAACAGCTAAGTCCTCTTTATTAAAAGAACATTGATTTCTCTTAGCCTTTGATAATCCCCCCCCACCACCAGCACCAGCACCACCAGAGTCTAATCAAAACACATCAAATGTTTGCTGCCAAGGACTACAATGTTGAAAGAAGTCCTTGCTCTCGGGCTGCTTGTTTTGTGGCACTGCCTTTTTTGAGAAACTGTTTGTGTTATTGCAATAGCCGTAAATGACAGTCAAATCAGCAATCTTGTGCAAACTCACTTTTTTTTTGGAAGGCATTAGCATTTCCCTGGGAAAAAAAAGTAGCTGTCATCATTCATGCACAAGTTAACTTTCTCCAGTGAAGCTTCTTGCCTGAAGATGTACAAGTTTACAAATTGTGTGTGTGTGTCTTTGTGAGCTTGCACACGTCCGCTTGTGTGTGTGTGTATGTGTGTGTACACAGTCACACTTGCTTCCCACCTTGATAGGTTGTATTATTTCCCCGTGTTCCCATGGTGACAGGGTGTTCCACATCAGGAATGCGGGCTGGGTTTGAGCGGTGGACTAAGCAGGCATATGGGCTCGTCTCCCAGTAGCTGGGTTGGGCCCCTCCTGAGCCTGGTGATGAGCAAAATTATTTTTAATGGATCTTCATAAAACCATCTGTATCAGCGCACCTGCACACTGGAAGGCTATCGACAAAATGATTATGACCAGAGGGCCCAGAAATTGCTCTAAAATGTGTAATCATTTTGTTTGTTGTAACCACGGCCTCTTTTTTTCTTCCATGTGTCTGTATTCTTTGGGCCCGGTTCAACACAGCAAGGCTATTTCTCCTTCTCTTGGGCTACTATGATTTCCATTTAGATTTGAGGGACTGTTTCAAACGTACAACATGTCCCTGCTCAGCATTCAAGGATGCTTTTATATTAAATGTCATACGAATGCGCCGTCTAACCTGGCCAGAGGTGCATTGCCTATAGTTGATAAAGGTTAATCTTGGTTGTTAATTCCTGCAAATTTTGGATGCAATCAAGTAGGGGTGCAACAATATATCGTGCCAAGAAATTTCGTGATACAAAAACGTCACAATACGTGTCGTGGAGGTGACAAAGTGTATCGCGATATTGGGTTATTAATATTAATCTATTGTGTTGACTACTAACGCACAATCGACCGCGGCCGCGACCGCATCTCGACCCGCGGACCAAAATCTTACTCCGCTCAGAAGAAACTAGTCCCATTTTGTGGTCCCGTTTTGAACTCTGAACTTTTACTAATGTAAGGCTGGTGTAGAGTTAAGCCTTACCTTATTAAATTAAACCTTTTTCGGGTCGTGAGTAGGATAAACACGGGGACAACTTCTGCTGAGTTCCAGTGTACTTTAATGTCCCTCAACAGTGTAGGATTTTAGAACATCAACACAGCACCTAGTGCCGTACTGTGGCGTATCACTCCGCCCAATCTAAAACAGACTAATCACTACAATAAACTGACTAGTGTCATTATAGTCCCTGATTTACCAGAATATATATATATATATATTCAGAATATAAAGAATAGATTTATAAAATAATGAACCCTGAATTACCAAAATAACCTTCTGCTGAGGCTGCTGCCCCCGCGACCCGGTAACGGAAAAGCGGGAGAAGATGAGTGAGTGAGTGAGTGAACTTCTTAACAAAAATAAATCTCCTCTCACACTTATAAGGTGAGCATGAATCAATCTTTTTTATGATGTAAAATTGTATGTATTTATTTACTTGTATTTATTTATTTAATTTTAGTTGTTAAATTAGAAAGAAAAAAGTCAAATCATACATGAGAGAAACTATTCAGTTTGTGGCAAAATATTTGTACTTGTATGAAACTGAAGATGCATAATGCAAACCTGACATTTACTTTTAGTTCAGTTTGTGGAAAATGGTTGGCCTGGCTTTCTCTTTAAAACTTAAACAGTTATAAAGCATTACAAACTGTAACAATAGGGCAAACACACAGCATTGTTTTGTATTTTGTGTCTTTAAAATAAAAGAACATTTTTTCCAGTCATATGTTCCTCATTCAAGGTTGTTAAAAAAATACTGCTATAGTATCGTATCGTTATCGTGACCTCAATATCGTGTATCGTACCGTATCGTGAGATTAGTGTATCGTTACACCCCTACAATCAAGTGTATTTGCCATCCAAGCTGCATAGGCTCCCACTACCATTCAAAACAGTGCTGAAAGCAGTTAGCCCACAAGTTGGCTGCCTGTTGAAATGCTTGATCCTAAATACACACCCTGTTGAACAAAAACTCCTGGCACAAAACCCTCCAAACCGATTATCATTTCTGTGATATGCCAGCATGCATTTTCAATATCTTTTTGGTTTTCATGTTTTACCTCAAACCTATAAACAATCTACTTCTGAGACCCCAAAACAATTTTATTTGAAACGTTTCAGTCACACACGTTCTAAATAACTTCTCATCAAATGTAATTGTATGAAGATTAAGCTGATAGTTTGTTTATTTCTGCCCTCTGAGATAGCCTGTAGGTACTGTAGCCTCCGGGTGTCATACTTGACACATCCAATTGAAAAATACAAACTAAACAAATAACTATCACTGTCCTTGCACCTACTGGCCAACACTAAAAAGAAATATTATGGGATGAAATTTCAGACAAGCTCTGTTGAGGTTGGCCGTATCATTTTGAATTGCTTCATTAAAGGATTGGTGTTGGCATGTGGGATGTGACACACCTCCTTCATCACTATGAGACAAAGAACCGACCGCCTCAAATATCTGCCAAAACACTGGTCAAACTTTGTTACGTTCTTATATCACTCCCTGGACTTTTTTTTTTTTTTTTAAACTTCTAACTAATTAAATCAAAAGCCCAAAGTGATTTAAAACCACTGAAAAGCTAAAGGGCTCCATGTGATATGAGCTTATGTAAAGCGCTTCAGTCTGACTGAAATCATTAGCAATTCCAACTGAACTGTTTCCCTGGACTTTAACATGCCTCAATAAATTTAATCAAAAAGTGGTTCTTCTTCTACTCTGGTAGAAATACAACAGAAGGAAAAGAAATTTATCTTTGTGGGGGGTTTTTCCTGATAAAAATCTAATGATCTCCATAGGAAAAGATGACAAAGGTGTTGAACCCACACCGTCCCCTGGGATCAACGTTGGCTTCTCCTCCATTTCTCATTAAATAGAAATGTTAATATATAAAAAGGTAATTGAGCAGAGTTACTAAGTAATGATTGAAAAAAATGAGGAAATGAGGAAATGCCTGAATATTAATGCTGACATCTTAAGTACATCCCAAAAAACGTCCAGATATAGCAAAATAATGCTTATTCTCATTATGGGCCTGGCAGGTATGACTGAAAGAATAGTTTGTAACAATTATCACATTTGTTTTTGTTTCCGTTTGTTTTTTGTGAGTCAATCCAGTGGAAGAACTATACATTTATTTCCATCTAATGAAATTAAGCCTCACTAAGTCGTAGCTCAGTATTTCCTCACTGCCTAAAGGATTAAATAATCATTTTGTACCATAATACTCATATGCGCTGTCGTGTAAAATGAAGCTAAATACCGATTTTTAGATACTTGAGCCTCCTTTACTGTCTACTTTCAGTGTAGTTCCAGATAAAATTAAGCAGTATTCAGACCTAAGGACTGCTTGCTGCTACACTGTTGGTTACTGTACTTAGCATAAACTTATATCCAAAGCGATTTTCAAGTAAGGAACACGTTTGTGGGCAATGTGGAGTTCAGTGTCTTGTCTGAAGACACATTGACGTATTAACTGGGGATGTTGGAGATTGATCCATCAACCTTCTGACTGAAAGACGACCGCTCTACTTCCTGAGCTACCAATGACCAATATAGACTCAGAAATCAGAAAACATAGTTCTAATTTCAGCAGTATATCTGTTCCTTGCAACAGTATCCTGGCCATAGCTTAAACATCACATTACGCACATTTCCTTAACAGTAAATCATTATTTTCATATCGAATATTAATTATTTACATATTTTGTGTGTGTGTGTGTGTGTGTGTGTGTGTGTGTGTGTGTATGTATGTATGGATATATATATATATATATATATATATATATATATATATATATATATATATATATATATATATATATATATATATATATATATACATATAAAATTACACATGAAACATAGGACATACGATCATATGTTAATTAATAATGGAATCATCCTGTAGAAAATGTTAATTTGCCAATTTACATCGCACTGGATTATACCATCTACACATGTGGACAAATTTGTTGGTACCATCCATAAACGGATGAGAAAAAAAGTAGAATTTTGCTGAAAATTAACTGATGCAAATCCGAAAATGCTCAAAACTAAACAAACTGGTCTGGACAAATCAGTTAGTACCACTTAAACAGGAAATAAGTTAAAAATTATATTAAACTAAAGCATGTCCCGTGATAAGGATCACAAGCATCTTCAATCTTACTGTCAGTCAGTAAGTTAAAGGGTGAATAGTCATCAGTCCGTTTGGTTTCATGGTGTTCACCACACCGAACATGGACCAGAGAAAGCAAAGGAGAGAGTGTTGTCGAGGAGATCAGGAAGAAAATTATAGACAAGCATGTTGAAGGTACAGGCTAGAAGACATCTTTAAGCTGCTTGATATTTCTGTGATGACAATTGCAAATTTCATTCAGATATTTTGTGTCTACGGGATGTGGTCGCAAGAGGAAAATTGATAACAAATTGAAGAGACGAATAATATAAAGGGTAACTGGAGGAATGTAATTTGAACAAATGACACAAAAGTGGAGTTTTTTTTTCCCGTTCAGTCCGTTGTTCAGAGAGAGCACAGCACCTTACAGTCTTATGTCTCGGTACAGGCTTAAGACTATCAAGGCCTTGTGGAGAGAAAGGTGCTGCCTAGCCTCAGAAAGCATGGTCTCAGTCCCAGGTCATGACTCCTCCAACAGGACAATGACCCAAAACGAAACTTAAAAACCCCCAAGAATGAGAGAACAGCGTCCCCGCCGAGTGCAGGTTAAGTTCCCCCATAACTTCAGCACCCACACCCTGGGTGGGGTTGGAGAAAGGGTCTTTCTGTGTGGAGTTTGCATGTTCTCCCCGTGTTCCCCTGGGTAGCTAATATGAGCTACCCTCAACAAAAGATGCAACAGTCCTGGGCTATACTGCCCCCTCTGGCCAACCGGGGCGTCAGATGTGGTGGGGAGGATCTGGCCGGAATAACGTGATCCTTCCACGCGCTACGTCCGGCCGTTTTTTCATTCACGATTCTGTTGAACCACAATTCAAAAGTAATGCCTGATTTTTCAAAAATCCGTTTTTCAAACATTATTATTACAAATTACTTTTATCAATTTGGAGTTATTTTAGGGATCGTTGTATGTTTTTCTTTCTTTAACGGAAGGATACCAACAGATTTCTCATTTCTGTATTTGTGTACGATGAATCACATGTAGTCATTCTTGTCATTCTTAGTCATTCTTGTCATGCATTTAGGTTCGCAAGGAAAAATCCTACATAATTTAACATAAGATTACATTTTAGTGCAAATTTGAATTTCAAAAACACACTAACAGGGCAAATGCAATCATTAGCCCATTAATATATATATATATATATATATATATATATATATATATATATATATATATTATATACTATATACATTCTTTATTTTTCCTAACAGAAATTTGAAATGAAAACACTTTCCCAAATTTTCCCAAACAGCTGTGTAAAATAGTCACGTAGTTGAAATTGCTCGTTTTTAACTACTACTCTTGTTTTTCTGCGGACACTATTTTATGTTTTGTTTTTTTTACACCTTACTACAAACATATGTTGTACAATTTTTGTCAAATATGTATTTTGGTCCGAGCAGTAATTGTTAGAACCATCTATACTGTGTGGAATTTATTTTTTTATTGTAGTGTATCTTGGATATGGCTATTTATATGGCTATTGATTCTGTAAGTAATAAGTGAGGGGCTTAAGAGAGTGAAGAAACTACTATTTGAACATGCTTACATTTGTTTTAGTTTTTTTGTGTTTCTGTTATTGTTTTTGTTGTTTATTTCAGTTACATGCAGTTTAAGGACACAAAAAAAGCACCTAAAACAATCACAGCTATGCTTCACTATACTTCAACTGTAAGTGCGTGTCCACACAATGTTTTTCCAGAGAGAAAAGTACTAGGTGGAGAGGGCTTCCTGCCAGTGTTTCATCAAAGAGCTCTAACACTTGTTTTATTTTTTATTTTTTTCCTAAGGCAATATACGGCATGGTTTGAGCTTCAACATAAATCCAATAGCTGTATGGCAAGGTGCTTGACAGCGAGTGCTTATGAAAAAGGTAAATGGTAAATATCCCATTCTTGTGGAAGCTGGTATCATGAGGAGCCTGGTTCCATGTCTATTTCTGGTTAAGCAAGGGACAGTTTTAAGTAGGACTCCTTTCAAAGCGGTGCCATCTCCAGAGCACAACATTCGGAAAGACGATTAGCTCCGCAGGGCGTCTGTGTGTGTGTGTGTGTGTGTGTGTGTGTGTGTGTGTGTGTGTGTGTGTGTGTGCGTGCTATGTGCTATGTCTCCTATGGGAGATACTTCTGGCCATTTTCATTTTTACAGATGGTTTCATCTGTGTTGCCATGCCATGATTATTGTCACTGGACATTTAGCGTCCGGCTGACCTGCTCCTACTAATGGGCTTGGCTTTTTTGGGTTGCAATCACTGCTGTCTGTTTCGTACAATTCAGGACAAAATTAAAAACAAATGTTGCTTCCATATTCCTGGTTGTCGTAGCTTCTGTTGCCTGATGGCACCCTTGTGAGGCTATAGAGAGAAAAATCCTCGTATTTACATGTTCATTTCTTTCTTCTTGTTATGAGAACATGTACAAAATCAACTCAAAACAAATGAAAAATTATACTAATTGGCTCATATCAGCTTACTGTTATTTCTGGGTAGCATTTTTATGCCTTTTTATTCTGATTATTGGTAGAGTGTTGGGGTGCTTGTGACTATATGATGATCATGAGGGTGGCGTGAACTTAATTCTGCTCAGTAGGAAAATGTTACTATGTGGAGTCACCCATGAGCCATTGGATAACGTGAGAGAGAGAGAGAGAGAAAGAGAGACTAGAGAGAGAGAGAGACTAGAGAGAGAGATGAGATTTGGTTGCCATTAGTGTCATTTTATGAATGCCTATCTACTAGTCTGTTATTAATCTTCAGAGGCAGATGGGAGAACACAGAAGATAAGTGCAGTTTGCAGCTTTGCTGTGAGTTTGGTCTGTCTGAAACTCTACTGTGCCTCTCACTTCCCTCCCAGATTGATCAATTTTCTCTTTTCTCTTCCCCTCCGTACTCTCCACTTCATTCCTACTGGTGTAAATGCAGATGCTTCGGGGCCCCCAGAAGGAGAGCATTCCTGAAAAGGCCTAATGAATGAGAGGCGCCTGTTTGTGTGAGCACTGCCAAGTAGTGTAGCTGCAGAGGCGCTGGATGGCACACACAGAAGCTTTTCTCCATCTCCGTCGTTAAGCTGCTGCAAGAACCGGGATCTGGCATGCGTGCACCTTCAGATTCAGGCAAATGAGTTAATCCATAACACGATCTAACACAAAAACAATCCAATGGGTTTTCCTCCTCAGTGACTTTGGTCCAAAGGGCTTTGTCCTAACCGAAGGTGAAGTTACTGATGAAACAAGGCCTAAATTATCTCTGCTTCTCTAATGTCTGCAGCAAATTCACATTGGAGTAGCATCTCTGTGTTGACTCTCATTATTTTGCACCTGCGTTTGGTAGCTTTTTCAATTAATTACTGGTAATGAATTTCTGTATCCTCATTGTCCTTTAGAGCACTAAAAGTGGTCTCATGTCTGAATAAAAGGGAAAAGACATCAAAAAGCAATTTTGTTAGACTCCAATCAATCTCTTTTTTAATTTTTTTATATATCTCTGACTGATCTAATTTTTCCTTTTGTGTTTGCCAAGAAAACATTGTTTTCCCCTTCTTTTGTTTATTCCATTAACTTAAAGCTTTGTTAGGGGTGTAATGGAAGCTAAGAAGAACAGGTGATGGGGCTAATTAGTCATTAGTGGAAAGATTAGGGTCCCAAATGACAAGTGCTTGCTTTACAAGGTCATAATTTGATTAAAGTCAATGCTGGTTGATGGGAGAAGCTTCTCAGAGATGATTAACTTGTCCCTCCCGTCCCTGTCTCCTTCTCTCCACATGCTACCAAAATGATCTCTAATTTAATCATACATATAGACGCGAGCACATGTGTTAGTTCATGTGTGACAGGGTGACAGACTAGTCTAAGTCTATCAAGCTAACTCAGTATTCGGAAGCTTTTTTTCCCTCTCTATTTTTACTGTAGTAAAATTTGCCGTTTGGTAACAAGAAGCAGGAACGACTATGAATACAATTTTACTCAATGGCATGTGTGCTTATAGGAACAAAATTGATGCTTCCATGCGTGCCATGTGCTTTAGGTGCTTGCTATTCCTGTTATGATGGATGTTTTGGCATGTCCTCGAAGCAAACTTAAATTGCACATATACAGAACTCCATAAAAGACACATTTTGCATCTTTTTGCAGTAAGCTGAGTTTAATAAGATACTTGGGTCACAGATGTGTGCAGAACCGACGTGCACCATTACTACTTTAGGACGCCCTCAGTTAAGGTAGAAATGTGTCACATCTCTAATCAATTAGCTGATCATTTGTACTTGATGGTTTTTTACGTGTCTGGAAATGTATCATGGCGGTCTTTGCATCTCCCACATATGGATTTATGTGGACTCCATAGATCCCAGCCTTTACCTCTCACCTGAATCCCTCTCTTTCTCCATTGTTCACTAGTTTTTGTTGACCGCCATCAAATATTGATAAGGGTCAGTTATAGACCACAGTCCCCCCATCTCAATTTTTAATATATAATATTGTACCACAAATGGTGTTCCCTCCATTGCATTGCTTTGAAAGCAAGTGGTTCCGTCCCACTCCTTGAATGAGTATTCAGTTTATAAATGTGTTCCCCCTAAGGTCCGCTGAAAGTCACCCCGCTGCTTCATATATAGTGAACCATGCCACCTGTGAATTAGAAACACACTCAAACTCCCTTCAAATATCGAAGAGAGTCAACATATATCCACTCTGCATCGTAAGTGCCCTTTTACAATAATAACCTTGAATATCCTTTGGAAAAATGGGGAGGGGGGTACTGTAGCAGGGCAGAAAAGAGTGAAGGAGGCTTGGAATGGTACGCTGTGGTGGTGAAGTGACTAGAGGCCATGGGTGGGATATTGAGCCCATCTCATGTATGTTTAATACTCACATGGATGATGAGTCAATTGAAGATGCGAGGCCGCTTTTCACTTTTGAAAGGTCATATAGCATTGGAGACAGAAAGAATAGCCATTAAAAGAGAAAGTATGTTCTACTTTGCGGTATGTGTGTATGTTAAGTTACCGAGGACTTTGAGTAGATGTGAACACTTCTCAAATGTATTTGTCTGTACACTCCCATGTCCGTATGCACTTCTGTCCCTGTTTGCTGCACAACAACGCTTTATTTTCTTCAATACATTTTATAAAGTGCAATTTTATCCAGAAAGAGTCTGTGTGTCTTTGGTTCTACTCATTTCTCTATCTCCTGGCAGGGCCTCTTTTATTTTGATGCCCCCTTCGGCGAGGCAGAAATAGCTCCTTGAGGGTGTCAGTGGCCACCCCTTTAACAGATGAGCATCTCTGGAATGAGCTAAGGGGCCAGTGTTGCTCAGACAGATGTGGCTTGAGCGTTTGAGTAATTAGCCAACACCTTTTTGCTCATATGTAGACACATGTGAGAATAAATGTAGCTCAATCCGTGCATGCTTTTAAAAAAATATGTACTTGCGTTAACCAAGTTGAATTGAGAAGAAACATGTTTTGGCAAAGAGAGATTTTCAGAGAAATGTATAACCATTTATTACTTAAATTTTAAAGAAATTTAGCAGTGGAGTGTTGATAGAAAACCCCGGACAGCGATGCAACAAAGATGTTAGTCTCAGTATCTACATTATCAATCTATGAAGACATGGTATTAACATGTTAAAGGTATTGGCATGTGATAAAACACAGAACAGGGGATGTTTAAGGGTTGGGCAACAACCTCTATGACCTACACACCTTTGCAATTCACACTGGTAACGCACTGCAGTACAATATGCATTTACATCCAACAATATACAGTATGCGTTGGATGTAAAGTGTGAGGTGCAGAATGACTCCTTGTGGAGGTAATTTCTATGATTCTCACCATACAAAACTGGAGCAGAGACACCCACTTTATTATCAACAGTGTATTTCCTTCAGTCACAGAGTACCTTGTGGAAGAAAGAGTATCAATATGAAGAGATCACCAAGGGGAGTCGCATCTCTTGTGGTTCTCTGAAGGCAATTCCGCCGTTGCTTATTTTAGACACAGCTTGCCTCCACTGCAGAAAGCAGGGTCACTTTACATGGAGGACCAAACCATGAAACTCTATATAGGACTGAATAAACCAGTGCAGTTGAGTAAATTGATGGGCTGTTGCCTCTTTTTTGCTTGAAAGTGGCCTTAAAGTGGGTCAGTAAATCTGCCTTTTAAAATTATTAATTGTTGAATGGAGTTCATAAAATGGGTGACAATGGAACAATAATTTTCTGATTGAGCCGGACATTAAACTATCTTGCAAATAGATTTATGGACTGTGTTTAGTTTAAGGTTCAAGCTACATCGTGGAGTTAGAACTTTAGATTTTGGATGCATTCACACCATTCCTGTTTGGTCAGCTTCAAAGCGACACTACGTAACTTTTCCACCTTAATATCATATTTCCAGAGTCATTGTGATGGTACATCAACTTCCAACAGGTTTAATGAAACCTCTGTCATGGTCCGAGGGGTCTGTATCGCCTTCACTGGCACTATGTAACTTTGAGGAGCATGGTAGGAACCCTGCCACACTAAAAAACTACACATTTTTACGGCTTTGACTGCTTTACGGCATGCGTCACTTCCCCCTCCTTCCCGATTCGTAGTCGAGACGAAAATGGGCGGGGCGTGGAGCTCAGAGCTCCGCAGAAGCTGGTAACCCGTTGCTGTGTTGTGGCTGCAGCAGCTCCACACATAACAGACGTAGGGAAAAGATCCCTAATGGTTTAACTTTTCACCGGTTTCCTGCTCGGAGGCAGAACCACAGAGGCCGGCCAATTATCTGAGATAACAAATTAAAAGAGTAAAAGAGTCGTCGGCTCGGTTGGATCGCGGCTGTAACGAGTCCGACCAAACATAACGTTCCTCAGTAAACAAACAAACACGCACACAGACGGGCGTCGGATCAAAACACGGGTTTATTAAACCACAAACAAACACTCACAGACCGGGGTCGGATCATTCAAACGGGTTTTATTCCCCACTTCTCCAGCTAAACGCAGTTGTTGTCCAGCTCTCTGCGGTGCAATTAATTTTGTTGAGGAAAAAATATTAACTATTTGATTTGTAGCTGCAGAGGAAAAAAATAATCTCACGAGGAAAACAAAAATATTGCTCTTGAGCCTCTTCAAAGCAGTCAAAAAAAAAGAAAAGTAAGAGTAATACAAAACATGTACTGTATGTTGTACTATTATACTCATTTATTGAAACACATGGCGAGTCAAACATTTACCAAAGCAGCTGCCAAACACTCCTAAACAAGGTAGCCTAAGACGTGGGTTGTGCAGAACTTCAGTAGGGATTTCATATGGATCCAGACCCTTAATAATCATTATTTTCTCCATATACCGCTCCCTGGCTTCCTTGTTTAAGGTATCCCGGTAAATTCCAGTTCCTTTCCAGCAGTTTAACATCTTTTTTTTTGCGTTCCGTCTGTTCACTTGGTGAAACAGAAAAGCGTCCCGTCTTCTCTCAAAACAAATGCACGCGATGGGACAGGAGTTTTCTGGCAGTACGCGCTGGTGCTCATGGGAAACTTAGTTTTCTTTCTGGTAAAGCACTACCGCTTTTGTCCAAAAGATGCCGCCAAACTCAGAAAGGCTGAAAGTTACGTTGTGCTGCTTTAAAGGACCAGGGTTCATTTGCTAGGAAGTCCGGTTCATTTGGAAAGGTGGGAATGCGCGATCAAACTCTGATTTCGATCAATGAAGCAGACTCCCACGGACGTAAAAATATCTCGTAGAAATATCTCACAATTGCTGGTAAACACCACAAGAGAAACTAAGTTTGCCACCTAACTATCCCAGAAGTAGCGCTGCATTAACTAATAGATAAGCATTTTTTTCTTCTTCACTTTTTATCTTGTCCTCTCCTTCAGGAAATTTTGGTGCAGCGCCACCATAGGCGAGGAGGAGAAGTCGTGATACAGAGGTTCAGTTCATCTCCCAAAGGGCATTGTGAAGCCCACTGGTCTAAGTGTAAAATGTGTGAAAATAATCTTAGAGCCAAATCCCAAACATAAAACCTTTAAGAGAACAATAAAAAGTTCAAGTGGTGTATTTTCTATGGTGGTTAAGAACAAATTCTGTCCTATCCTCAGTGGCTGTACCTACTTTTAAGAACAAAGTATTTCTGCATTTAGTTAACTTCTCTGCTCATCAGGATGAGTTAGACGATTTGTCCAGCTCTTTGCATGACTCAGCACTGGGAAAGCTGCTTGCACTTATGCCAAGATGATATTATATGTATATGTATTATATGATATGATATGTTAAAGGTATAGTCTGTAATCGTATTCAAAAACATTTATTGTTATACTGGTGAAATGGTCCTTCCATCCTGAGAGTAGCCAGTGAATAATGTGTTCAGAAAAAGGAAAGAAAAGAATCCGACCTCTCTGACAGCTTTAATCCTGTAAAAACTCTGACCAATCTGTTTTTTGCGCACCGAATGGCACAGATTGGTCAGAGGACCAGAGAATTGGCAGGGGGGAAAGAACCAATCAGATGCCTTCATTTGAAGTCCCGCCCACGCCCCCCTCTGTCCCATGCGCGCACTCTGCTTCCAGCCTGCCACTCTGCTTCCACTCTGCCTCCAGCCTCCGTGTTCACTTCCCACGGGTCCTCCTCGGCTCAGAGTGTCCCAGTGTAACCCCCCCCCCCGCTCCTCCAGACCGACTGGCAACCACGGCCTGACATCGGAGGGCCCCCGCCGCTCCCGGCTTCACCGCCGGCTCGCGGTACCAGTATGGGGGTCCGTGGGGATGGAGGCGTCTCCATCCCAGCGAGGGCGGAGAGCGCCGGTGCGGGTGGCGGTGCTGTACAGGCTCTGGAGCCACGGCTACGGCGTAGGGTACGCGGCGACGCGCACCATTCTGCGTTGGTGTAACGCGGAACCATAAATCAGCCTTCAGTGTGTGCTGTTCTGAACGACACAACTTTTGCAGTATGCGTTTATTGTTGTGTCTAAAAATTATGCGCAATGCCCACCCAATCAGAAACGGTACAAATATTCTGTGATATTTTTTTATATTTATAAAAAAATAAAGGATCCCCATAACTTTGATTGGGTGGGCAGGACGCACGTTTGGGTGGGCACAGCCCACCCCTGCCCCCCCCTAAAACCGGCCTCGCGTACAGGTGAATGAGACATGGGGTAGTTTTGTTGAAAATGTGTCCAAAATGTCCTGGGAAACTGGAATCCTGCAAATGCGCGTTCCCCAAAGTTTTGTGGGGGCGTGGCTTTGGACGGAGAGCTGACGGGAGGGAGAGGAGGGGGCGGGGCTTAGACGAGGTGCCACTTTCAAATCTTGCTAGCTCTCCAACATCACGGACTATAACTTTAATTTCAAGACCTAGTTTTGTTGTATAAAAAGGGACTATTGTGTTGGGTAGGAAGGGAACACAAACTCCCCCCCAAAAAACCCTAGCATTAGTATGGCAGCACCTGTGTCCAACTGGACTTGTGTTCTCTCAGATGTAAGTTGTTTTGGATAAAGGCATCTGCTAAATGTTAGTAGTAGTAGTTGTTGTTGTTGTAGTAGTAAGCTACCATGTCTGAAGTCACACTTGTTAGCTCTTTAGTAATCTGGTGTTGGATGCATATTCAGGCAGGAGCAAAAGGACAAACATAACAAGTTAATAAGTACGACCAATGAAGTGAGGAAAGTTGTTTATGTTTTATTGCAAACAACAAAAAAGTTTAATTTGAGAAAAAGATTTCTGGCAACAGAAGAAACTACTGGATTTTGGACACCAGAGAAATCATGTCATAGTCTCAGGCTTACCATTTTTGCATCAAGGAAATAAAGCTGCACTAAAAGAAGACAAGAAGAAGAAAACTGAAAAAAAAAAGTTAGAAATTCCCCATTTCAACAATGTCTCGTGAGAAAATAGAATCAGAGAAAAAAACAACCTCCATTTCTATCTATTGGACCATCCAAAGGCACATCAACTATTTTTTCTCCCCTTTTTCCCCATCGTCACTGAAAGCAATCATTTTAGAATTGATTTTCATGGCTCAGAGAGAAATAATGGGAATTTTTTCTAATGTAGAAATGTATGTGTTCCTTTTGGTTAACCAGAATAGACCATATTTCAAGCTTGTCAGTTAAAGGAGTAAAAATGCCTCTCATCTTGTGCTCAACTTTTTCCTCTCATTCTATCCCCGCTGTCTAAAGTGACAACTCATCATCTCCAAAAATCAATCATATAATTCTGTGTTCTTTGAGTTTCTAAAGTGATGGAAGGTTTTTTTTTTTTTTAAACAATTCCTCTGGTCCACAATTGTCTATGTTTTGAGAAGATAAAATGGCATGCAAACTGGCAAATCAATCTTTCTGGTGACAACAGGGATGGAAGAATGACAATTGCTTATATCGTGCCCCACTTAGCACTGACCAAGTATATTCTCTTTCATCCGCCCTCACAAACTGGCTCACTTCCAAAAATCTACGTGTCCATCCATGGCACCTGTCGAAACCCCACTGTTAGATCTGATAAGCCGGGGTCCACATGCCTGCCTCCTATTCCTCCGCAGTCCTATTGGTCGTTTTCACCCACTGTGGTTCACAAAAACAGAATCAGTCCAAGAGCAGCAGCTCTTCTCCCCTGGATGAGCTCAAATCCATTTACCTAGGGTTTATCCATCAGCAGCTGTCGAGTGTATAACACCCTGCCCAGGTGCCATTACTGTACCATTACATACCAGATTCCCCCAGTTTATTACCACTATAGGAGCGTGTCAGCTATTATTAATGATAGCTCAACCCCTGCCAATGAAAGAGAGTATTGATTGACAGAGGAGGTGAGGAGTTTGGGGATTGCCCAGACATTACTAGTGTTTTTTTTTCTGGATTTTTAAAATACTGCAGCATTCTGCAAACTGGGACAAAGTAGAATCTATAACTTACACATTTACTGCCATTTCAAAAGTACATTTGCTGCTGAGAATCAGGTCAACAGCATCTAACGCAAGGCTCCCTGCTTCTTCTTTAAGTCGTTCTGTACAGAAGCAATGAAAAGGTGGTTTGACTCTGACCTGTCTACACCCGGAAAGAATTCATTAACTTTCTGTTTACATGCCTGCTCTTGCTACATTTTGATCACTGTCACTCTCCCTGCTGTTTGTCTGTAATATTTAAGCAATAACCTGAGTTTGGATTGATACCAAGCTGGAATGGCGCGGTAAATAACCGAGATATCAAAAGCAATCAGCACTGGACATGATGCAAAAGGAAGACCTCATCCCAACTCATAAGCCTTTTCATCAGTGCCATGCTTTGTTAGATTATCATCAGCCAGTGTCAGAAGCAATATGCAAGTGGCCACTTACGAATCCCAATGGGAAAAGGGTCTATTGGTCTTCATGTCAGTGTGACCAGTAGCATATCAATGAGCACTTAACTACTCAAAGTGGATGAAAGCGAACAAGAGAGTAAATGGGGGAACAGAGATTAGCAAAGAAAATACCCAAGAGGTTTCTGCGTTACCTTTCCCTGACAGAAAAACAAAGATGGGTGAAAAAGTAAACAGACGTTTTCTTGTTGCAGCAATAGAAGTTTGGCAGCTGACGTGGTCTTTATCTGACAAAACAATATTTTAAAGAAATTCCACTCTGATCAGGAAGAGTCGGGATCAGGATAGAGGTAGTTATTACATTTAAAAGCCAAACTTTTGCAATAAGGAAGGCAAAAAGTAAAGGAAAAAACATCCCATTTCTATCCCATTGCCCACTTTTTCCTTATTTGCTGAAGAGGGTTCACTGATAGTATACAGGCGTAACCTGGTAAGGTTATACTCTCTGTGTTGCTGTATTATCAAATTGAATGAAATCTTATTGGCTCTGTCTGTAAGCTCAGCCAAATACTGGCATTATGAATGCTGATGACTGTAAATGCTCATCTGTGAAGAGGTCATGTTGTCACTCTCAGAGCGTTTTGGTCCTTGAAAAGAGAGAGAAAAGAGAGAAATATTTTGCAGGCAAAATGGCTGTATAGATTATTGGATACAGATTAGTGAGCAGGTTTCTCAGGGATGTTTTAAAGTTTGCCATGCGAGTCCACCAAGATTGTTAGATATTTGGAACACAAATGGATCCATTAGGTTCTGTATATAACAAAGGAGATAGATTGTAATGATGTGGGTCCACATAATGCTATTCTGTGACAGCAATATCTTTTTAAACACTTTTTCCACTTAACTGCTGTTTTATTAGAAATCAAAATAACCCTTTTGCCCTCTATCATCAGTTTGACAGTCTTCTGTTGAACCTTGTTTATCATGACTACCAATCAGATGAGGCTTATCCTCATGTAACCATGAAATGAGCTTGTCATAACTCACTCTGATAGATGTCCACAAAGAAGAACACACATGGAAAAATCCATGGAAGATAGTAGTACAGTGGACATTTTTGTCTTAGCACAATTAGCACAATTCAACAACAAAGTGATTCAAAGTGCTTTACAAAGACATTAAAACATAAATAAAAAGCATGAATTAAAATTTAAACAAAAAGAAAGAAATAAGTACAATAGATAAAATCAAATGGCAGGTTTAGAGCTTTACTCAAATGCTTAAATACTTAAATACACTGAGTGTTTCAGCTGGTCTGGGGATTTCTGGGAGTTTGTTCCAGAAATGTGGAGCATAGAAACTGAATGCAGCTTCTCCATGTCTGGTTCTGACTCTGGGAACTGATAAAAAACCTGATCCAGATGATCTGAGGGGTCTAGAAGGTTCATAATGGGTGAGGAGGTCACTGATAGGCAGGGCCGGTTCTAGAAAATGATGACTAGGGCGGCATCTCAGATCAGAGGGGGTGCACATGCCTGGCACGTTATTCAACACTAAATTATGCATTTTCCCATAATTTCAAGCGAAATGATACTAGCAAAACAAGAATATTTAAAGTGTATTTTAAATGCTTTATTGCAGCAATATTGCTGCAGAACAAAGAAAATGCTACATTTAGTCTGGGCTACCTCACCCATCAGACAATCTAGTAACAGATGTTTCTTACCCTGAAAATAAAACATAGAAATTCAAACAAATTTTATCTATACAGCTCAAAACCATCACTAAACATGACAGTGATTTCAATTGGAATGATACCAGTCAAACTATAATATTTAAAGTGTCTTTCAAGTGCATTTTTGCAGCAATATCGCTACATTTAGTCTGGGCTACCTCACCCATCAGACAATCTAGCAACAGAAAATAAAACAGAGAAAAATAAATAACAAAAATAAATATAACTATAAATATAAACTTGCTGGCGTGGTTATGCTTGAACCACTTCCGAATATCCATCGTTACTTTGTGTTAACGGTGCAGCAGAGAGCAGCGTCTTGCTGGTGCAGGAAACTGCTGGAAGCAGATGAGTGACGTACACTGGCTGATTTATGGGTCCACGTTACACCAACGCAGAGCCTACGGCGTAGGGTTACGCGGCGACGCGAACATACGGGCGCGTCGCCGCGTACCCTACGCCGTCAATTTCACGCGGAACCATAATTCAGGCTTAACGCGCGCGCACTTGTCAGTTTTTTCTTCGTCTTTTCAACTGAGCATGCAAACGCATAAACTGAGGGTGCAATGCTTATGTGTTGGTCCTAAACCATTCAGAGCTTTATAGACCAGGACTAGTTTTTCCAGGTCCTGCTGAGACATCAGATCTTTTATCCTTGACATTATCTTAAGATGATGGTAGGCTGACTTTGTAATTGCCTTTAACGTGTTTTTCCAAATTTAGATCAGAGTCGATCACTACACCCAGATTTGTATGTAAAGTTACCTATTGACACAAAGTAGTTCCTGATCTCCAAGTATGTTTTGAACCAGTACAGCACAGTTCTGGA
The DNA here is from genome assembly GCF_033807715.1 of Cololabis saira. NCBI lineage: Eukaryota > Metazoa > Chordata > Actinopteri > Beloniformes > Belonidae > Cololabis > Cololabis saira. The sequence goes on from NC_084606.1 coordinate 29,034,345, forward strand.
AAGACCCACCCTGTTCTCCAGTCGTTTGAGTAATATATTGTGGTCAACTGTATCAAATGCAGCACTGAGATCCAGTAAAACTAAGACTATTTTTCCACCGTCTGTATCCAGACATGTCATTAAACATTTTGGTCGGCGTAGCCTCAGTGCTGTGGTGCTGTCTAAAACCTGACTGAAAGGCATCATAGCAGTTATTTTGTGTGAAAACGTTATTTTGCTGTATAACTGCTTTTTCAATGATCTTACGTAAAAATGGAAGATTTGAGATGGACCTGTAGTTGTTCATTTGTGTCTTATCAAGGTTGTCCTTTTTCAGCAGCCGCTCTCTTTCAGTAAGAGGCTGGTATCTGGCTGAATTTAGTTTAACCAAGGGAGTATCTACCACCAGGAGTAGTTTTCCTCCTACCTCAGCGGAACGTCAGGTCTCACTGGGAGCATTTTAGTGTTAGAGCGCTTCCGAGTGCTGCCTGTGTGGCCAGATTTGTGAGATTACAAGGTGATCTGCTCATTTGAAGACATATTTCTCACCACATATTGCCCCTTCTCCTGTTTAAAAAGGATGGGGGGTGTCAAATAAAATGAGATCTGATCTAAAATCAACCTCTCCTACGTGGCCAAAATCTCGTTTGACACCTTCTGAATCGCGTACCTGCCAGCTCGTTCTGCAGTGTGTAAATTAACCACCAAAATAGCAGAAAAAAGTGGACACTCGCTTCTGGGAGGCCACAATTCACAATGCTGCAGCCAGACCTTGGGCCTGGCAGAAAGCCGGACACAAAAATTACATAAAGAATCAATTTTTGATACAAAAACACCATGAGGAGGCTTAAAGGAGCAGGCAGGAGGCAGGATTTATGAAAAGAATTCGTATACGTTTTAAGTTTTCTAGTAATAATGTCAGATGAAGCGTTCCAAACCCAAAAGAATGAGCCCTCTAGCGTATCTCTCCGTTGCCTTGAACAGGCTGTGTGCTGCAAAATGTGCTGCAATTGTGGGGCCGAATTTCCCGCGCTGGGCTGCTGATGTGACGTCACCAGACGCTGCATGCGCGTTCTCCCCGTTCTCCCGTGCCGGCTTCACTGTTGGCTGCAGTACCCCCAACGGCCGTCATGGCGAAGGTGGCGCTAATGAGTCTCATTTCTTAAAAGGAGCCTCATGCTCCTTTAAACTAGAACATTGACTTTACAGTAAACTCTGGATGCCTTGGGTAAACAATTCAGAGTTTAACAAGAATTAACAGAAAGACATGGTAAAAAAGCGCCATATATTATACTGTGTATTTTATGGTTCAAAATGGTCTAAAACTGTCATATATGCAGTTTTCAAGCTTTTGATGTAGGGCTGGATAAACATACCTGAACATGCTTGGCAAATAAAATGTACCAACTATTTAAAAGGTAAACCAAAAATCACTTTGTATATACTGTATATTCCAGACACATTGGTGCAGAGCAGTGTATATGCTTGTACCAATGAAGGGTATACATATGTATTGGATGCAATTCAATACAATAAGGTGAATAGATAAATTGTTTCATAAATTACCTTTACCATCTGTCTTGGGTGAAGAAAAGTGTTTAAGGAATGGGACTTTTGCTCCACTTTGGCAGTACTGAGTCCCTTTAGTTTACAAAGACTAATTCAGCTTGAAACGGCAAGTGTGAAGATAAACGTCTGCACCACATAGAGCTTTGTTAGAGTGAAACTTGAGCAGAATATGAGATTTTAGTCTTTTAAAAAACACTCCGCTTTTTTTATTGGGAATTAATGCAGCCTGCCAAGAGCTACAGGAGGCTTGGCTGCTGCACTGATATGGAGTGGTACTATCGCTCCCTACTGGGGCTGTGGTGGGCCCTCCTGTAGTATTACTTAAACATACGTCTTTGCCCTGACAAGCTTTTTGTTGAGCCAAGGCCTCCATGTGGGAGAATGTTAGCTGATCTGAATTTCAAATGAAAATCAATTATTCATCTATGACTAATGCAGACTAATTGTGGCCCCTTTTTCTCCTTAATACTAAGAAAGTGTGACACGATGGGGGAAAAGTACACCAACTCTGCGAAGCACGAGGGTTCTACTTTCCTGAGAATCCAACCAAGTCAATATATCTTCTCTCATTGATTCTTCAGATTGTCCAGTGAGGTTAGCATTTCTGAAATATTTACCTGACCATCAAAAAGCCTCAATTTTGATTCGCTTTGTGCTGGACAGCGAGGCAGAATTTCGATTCAAACCGTACCACCCAACGTATTCAGCTGATCTAAAGTGTTTACATTTGGGACGTAACCCTACTGGCTTTTTTGTTATTTTTTTTCCCTCTTTTCATAAATAATCTGTTTTTAATAAAGATGTGTGGTGGCAGATGTTAGATGTGATAACAGGAAAAGACAACCAGACACTGTCTCACTGCTTGAAGTTGAAACGCCATGGAAAGTGAAAATGAATATAACAACAAATATGACAGTAATTCCGAGTAGTTCCTACATATTCTTACTAATCATTCCTTCATTTGCATTGGTTTTGTCAGGTTAACTTTTTTATACTTCTGCCACACAGCCGGTTAAACGACAAAGAGGGGGATCTGCCCTATTCACTGCAACATTCTGGATAAGAAAATGATGGAAAAATATGGAAAAATATCTAATATAATATAAGTTAAGGTAGGTGATGTGTCAAAAGGTGATGGTTAATATTCGGTTGGAAAGCAGTCTCCATTTTTTGCTTTGAGAAGCAAAAACAGACGTATATCTATTTGGTCGACAAATGCATTGGAAAGTCTTCAGAATGCTTAAAAACTTGCTTCATTTTTTTCTCTCATAATCTTTTTATAAAAGGAAAAAAGAACAAAAAAAACTTGCTTCCAAAAGATACATGGGAACGGATTTTCATATTTCTCCTTCTACAGTGCACAATATCATTAAACCATTCAAAGACTGAAGTGAAACAGAACAAGCTTAAGATGATCAACTCCCTGATTTATAAACGGCTTATGTAACTAACCCACATGGACAATAAATTACTTAACAAAACCTTAGTGAAGCTCTCTGATATGGAGTTATGTTCACCAACGCCACTTAAAATGTTACTTTAGGTGGAAGTTTTAATTCTTGCAGCAGGGAAGCAGTTGCATACAGAGTAATGCAGCTGCTTAACTATTATCCTTATATCTCTTCACAGACAGACAGCTCTACAGTCAAAATGATTCTGTATAATTCACACTTTACAATGAAGCTGCAAATCATGAACCAAACATATGTCTCACACTAGCCCTGATCATACATGCAGGTAACAAGGGACCAGTTATTCACACAAGGCACTTGTAACATCACAAGACACACATGAATTGGGTCACAAGTTAAATAACAAATGTTTCCAAATAAAACCCACCAAATAACGGTTATTATTCAATGAAGTAACAGGTCCAAAACCCAGACTTTGTGATGGTATGGAGTTGTCAGTGTAATGGTAATGCAAAAAAAAGTAAGCCGTGAGGAGATTTTGGAACAATGCATCGTCAGGGACATGCATGCATTTTTCACAACCACTAAGGCAGCCAATGCCACATTGGTCAAAATGGTCAACTTTTCTTTTTTGGAATATGTTGCAGGCTTGAAACACATGAACAAATGTACTGCAAATCAACAAATTCATTGCAATGAAACAAAAGCCAAATCAAACGTTGGAATCCCTGCATTGTTTTTCTTCTGTCTTTTCGTTACCATCCTGTTCTTTTCTGACACTTTGTAGTGTGTTCATTCTGCGTAACTGCATTAAGTTAAAATATAGCGATCAGGTCTATTCAGATAGATATTACTTTGTAGCCGGCAATTATGTTGTGTAAATTTTACTGTGTTTCATATTTTCAAAGCTTTTGAGTGCAATCATTTTAAATTGGGCGTCATTTTAATACTGGAGTCACATTAGGAAATGTGTGACAGATGTTAGATCGGCATGCTCCTGCTATAATTGAAGGTGCTGTTATTTTGGATGAGTGCCATTCAAAAGCTTTTGGGACGCATTAACTTGAGGTAACATAAAGTTCAAACCTTGATCCATAGTTGCTTCTTTTATTTCTTAATCTTACAAAATCCTCAAGCACCGTTTGAGACAATTGAAATTAGCAAGTTTGAATCTCATTAAGTAGAAAAAGGTTTTCTCAAAATTATACTGTATATTTATAGTCCTTGTAAGAGGAATTTCGCTGGAAACAAAAAAAAAAGGATTACTTAATATGTTTGCATGGGAGTTGAGTGGAGGGTAGGAGGGGTTTGGTGAGGGGCACAGGTGTTGAGCAGGGGATGGAAACAAGCCTCTGTGGACCACAGCCATTACTTTATAACTAATGGGGAAAAAGGTGGCCAACTCCCTGTGGCATGTGTGCCCCATGTGGATGAAATGATGGTCCTAAGATAATGGCGCAGTGGGTTTGTGGCCTTAGGCAGACCAGGAGGCATGTACATCAGAAAGGGTCTATGAAAAGTGAGGTCCAGTCTCCAACAATGAAGTTCCATTGTTGAAATTGCTCGGTAACTCGACAACTTCGCCTCACTCTTGAGCATGCACGCCTGCCATATGCATTTAAAAACAGCAATTGTCTGAAGGTATAGTCGGTGTGTGCTCCTGTGTGTGGCCGCGTGCCGCCTGCATGCGTCAAACAGCTCTATTTGAGGTGGCAGGCACAGGTGCGCTAGCGGCATGGCGGGCTCCAGCAGGTTATTGGCCGACAGATGGAGCGGAAGGCGGGGTGCACTGGAGGAGGAGGACGGGGGCCAAGGGTGGAAGTTGGAGAAGTTGGGTGGGGATCTGCCAGAAGGGACAACTGGCACGTGTGAGCTTTTTAAACAATCTGAATGTCCTAAGCTTTTTAAAAAAAACAGAAACCTGCTCTGGCTGTCTACATTACATTTACATGTACACTGGAGAAAACTGGAGAAATTCAAGTCGGAGACATTTTATATTTATAAATACGATGTTAATTAACAGTAGAAAAAAAAAGTTGGAATTTGTTTATTTTTTTTTATTTTGACTCTTGTAGAAAATTTAATTAAATTTAAAAACAGGGAATTTCAGAATATTTTACTCCAGTCATTTCAACCTTGTTCCATGTGAGGATTGATCTTAAAAGGTTGCTTAAGCACATCCCACCTGATGGTATTAATGTTTGGACCACACTGGCAGAGGGGCTTTACTTTAATGGTCCTATTCCTCCAGTAGCATTAACATTAAAGTGGCATATATTATTCACCTCACCACATCAAGAAATGTCATTTATCAATAGCTGATAAAAGCACATGGACAAAGGATTACTGGGGGAAACCTCTGTCTAGTGTTCAGCTATCTTCAAAAATGCCATTTACACCTTTACTGTGTAAAGAAAGCAACTACCTTACATTAACCTTGTCCAGATGTGGTGCTGACCTCTGCGAGCTCTGAGGCAGGGCACCATTTGCTCTACACCAAAGAGCACCATTCAGAGCTTTACGCTTTGTCAGCAACAACTCCAGAAGCCAGGGTCAGTAATGACACCAGGTCGTATGGCAGAATTAATGCAGAAAAGTGCTGTTTGCTAAGCAGCTGCCTTTAAGACAACATCTTTTCCAGGGATATTGAAGAATCTTTCAGGTAGACAATGGTGCAAAGACATGACTAAGGAAGAGAAGTGCACGGATACTGGACTGACCTGCTGGTAGTCTTGACCTATATATGTGTACATATACGTATACATATGCATATATATATTATATCCGATCTGTCGCTATGGGACATGAGTGAGAGTGAAATTTTGAAATCCATACAGCTTTTTGTCTACACGTTGCTGAGTTTTTTGTTGTCACTAATCTGAAGGTCTGGGCAAAGTTGTGCCTTCCTTCTGAGAAATGTGCACAGCTAAAACAGAAAATAGCAGATATTCTAATTCCTTTACACGGCTTAAAGGTTTGATATTCTTTCACTTGAAAATGAAAAACGATTGGTAGACTATGGATTACAAAACTTTCGAGTTATTAATTAGAACAAAAGGTTTATGTCCTTGATCAATTTACCTTTTTCATATAAAACTAAAAGTATTTGACATTTCTCCATGTACAGCAAGCCAGATGTTGCCCTTTGGTTTTAATCCTTCTTTTAATGAAGGGAGCACTCTCTTTTTATGCGGCTGAAATTACTTTCAAAGTAAAAGCATGGAAATCAAAATGAATTAAAAAGTTAAAGAGGTCATTTTTCATTTGTTTACTTCATTTGAGTACCTTTTAAGATTATTATAATTAATGTAGACATGACAGAAATAACGGAAAATCAATATTATGGGTATTTGATGGAATAGGTGCTCTGTATGGTTAAGGGTTATCTCCTGTGCTTAACCATGAATCATACCTGTGCCAGTCACAGCGGTGTCAGCTGGCTGTGTCACAAAACCTTACAATCTGACAGGGTCATGCCATCAAAATGAGAGCTCTATGTATATATAATCATTAAATTAATAAAGAAAAGATTGTAAAGTATGGATGGAAACAGGGATGTCGGAGGTTGGGAAAACCGGCTCGTATCAAATTTAATACTATGGTCCATCTGTAGGACTCATATTTTCTATTAAACTGCAGAGCATGAATACTAATAGCCCCAGTGGCTTAATGGCCCTGCCCAAATCCCTGTATTTGATTTCCACTTCTCAAAGTGACCTTTCCCCGTGCTAATGGGCTTACCTGTGCTGGATCATGTTGGAGCACGAGAAGGGATGGGCGACTTCCCCGTTTCAGCATTTTCCATTTAAAGGAGACATCCACATTATATCAGACCACTTGAGTGATCAGATAAAAGGAGGGGGGTGGGGGGGACACAAACAGCAGCCTGACACTGAGTCACATAGTGGCCAACCTTTTCATCTCATTTAGTAGTATATTATAAGAAGCCAGGCAGCAGCCAAGCCACAATGACCCACTAAATTCCATTTTTGGTGAGCTAGCAGGGAGAGACATTGGGTCGTTTGTTGCCTTAGTTGGAAATGATTGCCTTGTCAGGAAAGGTTTCACTTCATTTCAGTTTTGAGTTTTGCAAAACACTACAAATATTTCAAAAATAATCTCAGGATATATATTCAAATTTTTCCCTTTAGCTATAGAAAGATTTTGTATTTCAGAACTATTTGGTGATGATAACAAGGCAAATCATCCTCTCGTACATCGTGCTTTCTTTTTTTTATGATCTTTTTGCACCCTGGAATATATAAATCCCACTTTGTAGTGTGTGTGTTTGCCACTGTCATGTTGCAGTTTGCTGCATATTCAATTAATTGATTTGTTTGTCTAGTATGCAAACAGACATGCAATGTCTTACAAGGTTATGTGCAAACAAGCTTCGGGATACACTTTGCAATATTAATCATCTCTTCTTCTGGGTTAGCAGCATATATAATAACTCATATGGTATCTAAACCTTCTATATTACAGTCTTCTTAGGAAGCTTAAGCAGAGCTTGTGTTCAGGGGTGGAAAAATAATTAATGAACTCATCTCTCAAAACAGATTATACAAGTTTGTTTGCTCATTTAAGGCCCACGACATGATTAAAACATGTCCATGTTCACAGATGACAAGTGACTACAAGATTTCCTCAGGAATCTGTCAAAACATTTGGCTCTCTTGTGAAATGATTGGTGGTTTTATTTTTATGATGATGACATCAGCAAGTGTAATTTACACTTTTCAGTTATGACAGAAGTATATTCATGGGTTTCGTGTAAGCCAAACTATTTCAGGAAATGCTACTCGCTAAACACATCGCACAATTATTATGCATCAAAATCCCCACTAACGGTGCCAGCAACCTCCTACTTCCATCCACCTCACTTTTGAGTCTTCTCACCTTCAGAGATCTGTCATCAGGAACCTCATCTTGGCCTCCTTGCTCTGTCTTGTTGTCACATTGCTGTTCTGTATGTTAAGGCCCCCAGGGCTCTGTCAGGAGCTGAACTTTGTGACCTCCTGCAATCCCCACAGGCATTAAGGTGAGAGAGGTCAAAATTCTCCCAATGTAACACAACCTCTTTTTTTTTTTTTCTTTCTCTTAACGGATCTCCTTCAGCACCTCTTACGGGATCCTTCAGATTTTATTTGTGCGTCAAAATATAACGCAAGCAGGGTGTTAAATGGATAAGGTTTCTCGCTGACGAGATGAGATGTGCCCTATTTATAATGCCAGTCGAACATCACAGAGCTTTACAATTAGACTTTCATCTCCAGATCAGTGCGTTTATGCAGCGCATTCAATGAGATGTAAAGATATATGACCGGGTCAAACAGTTTTTCTCAGTATTAGATAGCGTATTAGAGTATTTTTCACAAATCAGATGCCATTATGTTGGAATAGTCTTTATTAGGCTTGCAGGTTTCACTTGGTGCAATTTTTCAGATTCCTTTTTGGTGATTTCTGCCGTTAAATCTACATGCATCTCGCTGTTGTTGTTATCCTTATAGTTTTACCATTTGTTTCAAATATTATGTAAGCAATAACCAGAGTCAAGGCATGTGTTGTTTTTGATTGCTTTTTGAAAAGTATGACATGGAAATGATAAGGTAGGCTGTCATATTTTGAAGCCGCTGCATTTTATTTATTTATTTGTGTCAAAAACATGGTGGCAGAGTAAAGACGTGTGGCATTCCCTTCCCTATATTCATACTTTTGCTCACCCCTGTTAAAAGTTTAGTAATTTTACAATGACGTCAGAAACGTATAGTCCTGGCAGTCACTCAACTGTCCTTCTCAGATGTGAGGGGAATAATGTTGGCGACTTCGTCACTGTGTTGAAGTGACAACGGCCTCGTTTTAACACGTCCTTCCCAGTCTGACTCAGGTAAACCTGCAGCACTGATGGGATGTGCATGTATTTACCGCCCCGTCACATCAAAGTGGCTGAAAAAGGCGATGGCTGGCCTCAAGGCAGGACTTGCATTGCAATAAGTGCTGCAAAATTATGCCATTGCATCTGTTTTTTAGTTTCTTTTAGAACTATCTTTCTTAGAAAATAGAAAAACGCTGATTCCAAAAGTAAGAAGGTATAATTTTGATTCAGGATATCAGGGTTTGATTCCTATCTGGTACACCTGATGTTTAGTGTTTTTATGCTACATGGTTCATTCTATTTTTAGACTTACTTTAATTTTCTATAGCTCGCTGTCACACTCCCTGCCCATGCTCCCGTCTCATCGATGTTAAAATGCTGCTGAGGTGGCGGAGAGAGATGCAAAGCTCGGAAATTCTCTGAAGAGGTTGCTTTGAGCTTCCTGCAACTCCTTCCTCGTTGCCATCTGCATATTCCTGCTTCTGATATTCCATCGCCACACTGTGGCGGCCTTCATTGTGAGTCTGCCCATGAACACGAAATTCGGACTCAAGCTGTGTTGAAAGGAATACGTTTATGTTGCCAGGTCTGATAGATTTATAGGAGAGAATGCATGTCTGAGGCTTCATAAGATTTCTAGCCTGATTCCGTCACACATCCTGAGGACTTTTCTCCACAAATCTTCTCAAGCAGCTACCACTTGTAATCAATCGCCAATGAGTTTAATTATTACACATTTTGATCGTCTTAAAAGGAACCCTGGTTATTAAGACTTGTAGTCCCTAATTAGCCACAATTGTTCTTGTATACTAAAATATGTTGTTAGAAACACATAAAATAATCTAATTGCTTTAAAAATCTACAATGTTTATCACATATTTTGACCTGCGGGAGGCGCCATGTTTTACTTGCGCAATGCATTCTGGGGGCGATGACGTAGAGCGGTGGCTCTGGGAAGATAAGCCGCGTTGGTTTAACTGGGACAGGTATCCAAAACATAGATGAGCAGCACTCTCCCGGCCGTGGAGGCTGACGAGGGAGCCCATAAGACGTCTCGGTTCAGGCAAACTGGATCAAAGTTCTGTGATGCACGGGAGATCTGCAAAAATGATCAAAGTCGTGCGCATCTTACCAGTGCATTAGGCTACGGCGTCAACGGCGTAGCCCACCCCTGCCCCCCCTAAAACCGGCCTCGGTGCTGGTTTACCGTTTGATGACAGACCAGAGGCTGAGGGGACTGGCCCGGGACTTTGACGAAACGGGAGGCGCAGACTTCGCGTCAAATAGGCAAGAACATCTTTATTTAATTTAATGACGCCAGATCTGGCTGGGGTTTTTATTGTAGCATCGGTTATCTGCTAGTTGAAACGTGTGGTCGGTTAGTCTATCTGAGTTTTATGGTGTTTTTATAGTTCATGCTTTATGGTGCTGTACTTTTTTTTTTTTTTTTTTTACTTTTTTGTCGGTGCGCCGTCACCTTAATGTTTAGCTGTGTTTTGATCTGTGTTTCTGGTGCGCCGTCACCTGTTTAGCTGTGTTTTCATCTGTTTCTGGGTGTCAAAACAGTGTACGGGGGCCAGCAGGGGCCCCCGTCTGACGTCACTACCCAGAATGTAAACAACAATGGCGACCTACATGTTAAATTATATTTTCAAATTTTATAAAAACGAAGACATCAACAAGGTTTTTTATATCACATTGTTATAATTGATACCAACATTTATCTTTTAAGACCTACATGTCTTAATAGCCAGGGTTCCTTTTAAAAGGGATAAATCCCGAGACCCGGGGCATGGTCAACAGCTCTTTCAGGTCTTCAAATTACTCTCATCGTTACATTTTGTCCATCTCTCATGTCTCTTATCATGTCCATCTTTTTCCCCTTTCCCTCCGTCTACGCTGCCCCGCCCACATCTTACTTTCACTTTGTTCTCCTCAAGGCCAGTCTTTATCACAGCCCTTCTCACAGCCCACTCATCCATAGGCCCCATCCATCACCATCACGCAGAAAGACGAAACACAGCAGGGGGGGGTGTCAAGAGATACAGGCGAAGAAACAGAGACACACGGGATCCTCAAAGGCAAAAAGTCAGATGTTAGCATCAAGACAGAAAGATGCAGAGAGCGAGGGGAATAAATGGGGAACAGGAGGGAGAAAAGAATATAGAACTGGGCTTTAAAAGATGTACTTTTGGCGAGACAAAACTTAAAATCATGGAAATACTCTTAAGACCACGATGTATTAAACTTGTCATCTCAGTGTGTTAAACTGGATTTAAATATTATCAAAGTGAAAATGGTTAAAGTTAAGAAAAGGGAGAGAGAAAAAAAACTATTCCATGTGGAAGATTGACTTGCTTTGTTTCTCTCGCTTTGTCTCCTCGTCTGCGCTCAAGGCTGTGACCCCTTTCGACAGGGCGCTATCTCTCTTGTCAAACGCCACACAGGCGAGGTTTGAAAGCCAACCGGACACCAACAACGATAATACGTTATACAGACTAGCAGACGCGTTCTGAAGGATTAATGCTTATTGTAAAGAATCGCTTCTTGAGAGATGGAAATGCAATGACGGCGGGGGCGGTGGGGTAAAAAGCAGAAGAAAAAAAAGAGCAAGTTGGTTGAAGGGGAATCAAAGTCAGGCAGCCAGTTCTCATAGCATCCTCCAGCTATGCCTGCAGGCCTAAATGTCTAGCTGACAATGTCTATACATGTCAGTCAGACAATAATGGGCTTTAGAGATTGCCGATTGCGCCTTGAAACCTCAATCAGCCAAGATGGATTTTATACAGTCTGACAAAACTGATCAGTAACTGAGAAGCCAGCTTTTTGCAAAGGAAAACAGTAGCATCATCAATGCTTGTATACGTTCCATCACGTCCTACGCTGCGTCTTCTGTGCAACTTCCTTTTTGCAATTTTTGGAAAACGATTCCTTTTTTGATATGACTTAAATCCTCCTGCCATCCATCCTGGTCATATTCTCATATCATGGTGTCTGCCAATGATATTAATAATTCAAGCTAATGTGATGAATTACAGTTGAATCACAGGGTTTATCACAAATGCCACTTGCCCTTTTGGCAGTCTGTCCCCTGTATCCCTCTTTTTTTCTTCTGTCGCACATTTCTTCTTTTCAGTGCCACAAATATAATTAGTGGCAGAGAGCAAGAAAGCATGTTACCGGTTTATGGATTTTTGATGGTAATCTTCTGGATTAATTATGTGATATATGTGCCTTGTTAAGGTAATCAGACTCAGGTAAATACAATGCATGAACTTTGATAGCAAACTGGCAGGCATTTTCTCCCCTGCCTCCCTAAATCAATTTGCACCGTTCCCTGAGTCATTCCTGCATCGTTTCACACAGAGATAGTGCCAGGTATGAAGGTTGCGCGTTGACTGAAATTGCCAAAAAAGGGTCAAATGATTACAGTGATTACAATGATAATGGCACAGTAAAACCCGTGCAATCACTCATCAGCTGTATTATCACAGTCACCTCGCTCACCAGTATGCTTTGATGCATTTATACTGTAAATTCAGTTTCATCAACATGGAAATTGGATCCAGCAGTGGGATAGATATCATGCACATGAGGAGCAGCCAATTCATTATCATGAAAATGGGCTTGAGTGTGAGTTGTGTGTGTCTGTGCCGGTGCATCTGTATTTGCATGCGTTTATGTAAGCTCACAGATGAGTATGTAAAAGGCATCTGTGTGTTTCTGCCTGTGAGGTGAGCTGGTGTGTAAAGGGAGCCGAGGGAGTTGGCAGGGACTGTAAAAAATGCACCTGGACTGTGGACTCCCACCCAGCCCAGACAGTCAATCTTCCTCACTGCATCACGGAAAATGCCACTCAGCTCCCAAGGTTTGTTAGCAAGTAAACAAGCCTCTGTCCACCGTGCATTCAAAGATGTATATTTCCCAAGGAATAATGGCCTAGCAGAGAGGGAGAGGTTGAAACGGGCTCTGCCGGCATCCTGCCGATCCCTCATACAGCCAGCAGATAGGTTTGCACATCTTTTCAAACATTTCTCACTCTCACGCACGCACACACACACATATGCACACACGTTCACGTACAAAAAGATATATATGCACTCATGCCATCTCGTCTCCACACACACAGGTCATGGTGAGGAAGGAAGCCATGGAGATATTTTCTGATGCCTCCCGTCCTCCAGGGTCCCCGTTGACAGCTTTGATTTGAGTGCTGTGGTGGCCGAGGTTCTCCCAGGGCCTCATCTGCACTAGTAAATCACCAGACTACACGCGTCTGTGTGTGTGTGTGCACGCGTATGTGTGTGCAACCATGTGGGCATGCATGTCTGCAACCATACACAAAATAGAGAAAAACATCATTTTTTATGACTCTGGGGCATCAGTTTGGTTTTTAAGAGGGAGCAATCTACTTTTGTCTGCAAGACCCCTCGTGTAGGTTGAGGAGAAGATTACGAAAATGTTCAGAAAATTTTACTTACAGTATACTTCTGTCCATTTTCAAGATTTTAGCATTTCAATTGCAATACTTGGGCTCTGTAGTGGTAGATGGATGGCATTAAAATTTAAAGAAAGAAATAAATTGCTTTTGAAACATTAATGTCAACAGGTGATTGTAATTTCATACAAAAGCTGAGTCTTTGAATAACAATTATGGACAAAGGATCTCCCTTTTGTAAACAAATATTTCAGAAAAGCATTGAAATGCTCACATATTTGCATATTTCTTTGTCTACAGTCAGTGCATAAAATAATTAAAAGATCCAAGTTTGAAAGCGTACAATTTTGTCATTCATCAATAGCTGATAAAACCATGAGGAACAACTTTAAAATATGTTGCAAATTAAGTTAGCATTTTCCAGAACTTCTCAACTTTTTACAAAAATGTGGGTTGTGTGTGCATATATATATTATATATATATATATACATACATATATATAAATATATATGTATATATATATATATATATATATATATATATATATATATATATATATATATATATGTATATGTTAGGGCTGTGCGATTAATCGATTTTGAATCTAAATCGGATTTATTAATCAAGACGATGTAAAAAAAGGAAAATCGGAAAATCGATTTTTCCTTTTTTGCAACTGGCTGCATTACAGACAGACCTTGTCTAGGCATCTTTGTTTGGTCAAGAAAATTGTAAATGTTGTCATTTTACTTAACTCAAGGAGGATTTACAGTATCTTTCAATTCCACTTCAATTTGTTTGCTATTTTTCTTTAAAAATAAAGATAAAATATTTGAAACAATTTATTCCATTGTCTTTTGTAGTTTTACCAAAAAAATCAAAAATCGGGTTTTCAGAGAAAAAAAATCAGGATTTTATTTTTGTCCAAAATCGCCCAGCCCTAATATATGTATGTATATATATATGTATGTATGTATATATATATATATATATATATATATATATATATATATATATATATATATATATATATATATATATATATATATATATGTAGTGAAGTGTAACCCCTGCCTCTCACCTAAAATGAGCTGGGATAGGCTCCAGCAGACCCCCGTGACCCCGCAAGGGATAAAGCGGGTAAGATAATGGATGGATGGATATATATATATATATATACACACATACACATACATACATATATATATATATATATATATATATATATATATATATACACACATACACATACATACATACATATATATATATATATATATATATATATATATATATATATATATATATATATATATACAGAATGTAGAAATTTGTTTTTAACAACTGCATCATTGTGGAAATATAAGACAACGCAAGGATGTAGTTTTTTTGCACACTTTAGCCCATAGTGGAGCTGGGAATTGAACTGCCAACCTTCTGGCTGAAGGATGGAAAGACCCGTGCCAACCGCCACGGCTCAGTGGGTATACTGCATTTACTCTCTCCCTTTCCCTTTAACCAAACTAAGCAAGGGCAAAAGTGACACTGCACCATGACTTGATGTAATATCAAATCAGCGATGTAGATATGCAAAATGGATTGAACTGACAAAACCTATTCTGGCCCGAGCAAGCTCTTGCTGATGACGCTACACGGCTGCATGGTCCCTCACTGATCAGCTCATAAATAAACCTCAGGAATATTAAAACTAACATATATCTTTATTTGTCAACTACTTAGTTTAATTTGATGGATGGTTCTTTGAAGATGATTAGAGGTTTGATGATTACTTATAGCGTATATGTTGAAAAATTGTTTCGGTGTGCTTGAAATCATATTTTGTAATATTTGAACTGACAACTTTGGCTCATTGTCCATTATACCACTAGCAATTTCCCTTGCAGATGGCTCTCTTCTCCTATTTTGTTGCGTAAAGGGGTGCACTCAGACTTCCTTTTCTTATGAAATGCAATGACATAGGACAGCCAGGTATACTTTGATTGAATAATGCGCTTATGCTAGACATTTGTTTAAACTTGGGCCAAGATCAACTTTTTGGCGTGTTGCCCAGGCAGCTGCCTCCCTGGGATGCTTTGCATAGGTATTAAACACATCTCTGCGCTTTCCACAGAAAATGAATGGTATCTCAAATGCAATCAATTCGTTGCATATATTGGATTCTGGCTGTAACTCCAATGTTCTGAAACAATGCAACCTTTTCTGTTTGTTTGAGGTCGCTTAAAATGTGATTCAGCGAAAAGTAAATATGTATTTCAGTGTGCAGGTCATTTGCAGGATACTGTGACATCACAGACCCAAATAAGATTAATTTTACATTTCACTACTTTAGCTGGGTGGACGGTGGAGTGGAGATGAGACGCTAACGCCGGCCTCTTAAAACAACTGCTGGGATGTTAAAACATGGCTGAACAGAGACCTAATGTACTATATTTCTATGGTATTTTGAACAAAATGTGTAACATACATTAAGACTTCAGGATTTATCAAAAAAGAAAGAAAAAAAATAATATCTTAATACATCTCCTTGAAACTTTAAGTAATTTCTTTGAATTAATAAATAGATACATAAAAGTTAAGATTGTACAAATAAAGCTTGTTTCCAGATAATAAAACTATTTTGCTGGCATTAAAGCAGCACTATGTAACTTTTCCACCTTAATAAAATATTTCCAGAGTCATTGTGATGGTACATCAACTTCCAATAGGTTTAATGACACCTCTGTCATGGTCTGAGGGGTCTGTATCGCCTTCACTGGCACTATGTAACTTTGAGGAGCATGGTAGGAACCCTTCCACACTAAAAAACTACACATTTTTACGGCTTTGACTGCTTTACGGCATACGTCACTTCCCCCTCCTTCCCGATTCGTAGTCGAGACCAAAGCTGGGCGGGGCGTGGAGCGCAGAGCTCAGGTTGGTGGTGAGCTAAACGCGGAGTTGTTATCATGGCCGAAGCAGCGAAAAATCCGAAGAAAATAAAAGTTTTAACGGAGAAGGCGAAAAAAAGAAAGCGGAAGAGTAACAAGCTAAATGCCCGGACAAGAATAAACATTGGCCCGGCGTTCACTCGCTGGCGTGAGCTGAAAGACGAGGAGGGATGTCCGACCGATGGGGATTTATGGGGATAAAACAAGAGACAGAATTGTTATGATACAAATGTAAATGTAGAGTTCTATGTTCAATAAGAATCAAAATTAGAATGTTTTCACATTCGTCTTGGGTTTTGGTAATTCTAAAATTACTGACAATATCAACAACAGACACAGAATAATAATAGTGATCATAAAATTGTGTAATTGGCAATGAGGAAGCTTTATAAAAAATAATAATACAATTGAATAGAATTACAGCACTAAAGGAAATAATGCAATGCAAAGAAAATGTATAGAACATTTCTACTATTTTTCCTGAGAACTGTAAAATTGTGCAGGGCTGATCTGCAAAACATTCAGTTATTCACAGGTTATAAAGTATTTTTTTATTTTGTCAGTAAGTATTGGACTACTAATTTATGACGAAGTCCCTCTAAACAACGTGACAGGAAAAAGGTGCAGAGCGTATGAGTTTGTAGGGCGCATTATCTGGCTGAAACAGGACGGGGGGCGGGGGTGACTTCACTAATAAAACCAAGTTGAACTTAGTGATTTTCAACATCGTCATATTATATTGTTTAGCCAAAAATAGATACATTACCTCTTCGCTATCCATCCTGCAAACGACCGCTGAAAACAGAAAAGTAGTTTTGAAAGTCCGTCCCGTCTTATTTCATTCACTATCAAAACAAATGCATGCGACGGGGACAGGATCTTTCCGGCAGTACGCGCTGGTGCTCATGGGAAATGTAGTGTTCTTTCTGGTAAAGCACTACCGCTTTTGTCCAAAGGAGCCGCCAAACTTAACAAAAGCTGAAAGTTACATTGTGCTGCTTTAAGAATTATAGTCAAGCAGATTGTTCTTACTTCATTGATATTCAGATATATCATTCTTTAAAATAAAAGACAATTCTGACTAGATTTGTGGAATATCAGGCTTATTTCTAGGGGGACTGTGTTTGCAGTGAATATATCAAGTAAGAAAAGTATTGTATTTGATATGAGTTACAGTTTGTTGTAATACAACTAAACTTTAAGCCTTAAAATATTCCATTTAGAGTGAAAACACAAGTGCAGAGTGCATGTATCCAGCAAACTTGTTTTCAAGTAGAAATGTTTCTAACTCCACCAACCATGAATAGGCAGGTCATTTTCCCTGCTGCATTCCTTTGCTGTAGTGTTCCCAGGCAGACTGTAACATTGTTAGTAGAAGACAATTTTTCTCTCCCTTGTTCTGTCGCTTTCTCTCTTTGGTCTGATAGTCAGTTATTGGGACTTGTGGGTTTGATAACAGTCCCAGCACACACACACACACATGCACACGCACACACACAATCACACACACACACACACACGCGGAGCATCCACTGCCCCAGTGGAGCTCAGGGCCATTCATATAGCCCCTGGGCGTGCTAGAGACTCCGATATGGCCTAGTGATGCGAGCGACTCGTGGCTAGCACCATTGTCCCATATTAATACACTATCGACCCACCCAGACATGCTTTGTCAATGGAAGGTGCCACCATACCACATTTTCTCTGGGACGTATTGATGCGAGGGCACCGGAGGAAGGCAGTAATGGATACATAGTTGGCAATAAGAACCTCAGCCAAGCTTGGGGAACATCCGAAGAGGATTTTTTTTGTGTGTGGGTTTCTTTTTTTTTTTTTTCCCTCATCGTATAATCTCAGAGCTGCTCAAGGGTACTATAGAAAGCATCCTTGCAGTCCTGTTTCTCAGACGAGAGGAGGGAATGTCCACAGAGGTTTAGGGTTGCTATTTCAGTTTCTGGGCATGATGGATTATTTCATGTGCCCCCTCTTCCTGTCGCCGGCCATGCATCTCAGCCACCATTCTTGTTGGGCAAATACGAATGTGTATGTTAATATTTGTGAGTTCAGATGTAAAAATGGGTGGGGGTGAGAAGAGGTTTATCTCAGCACTTTCCTGTCCCCTCATGGATTCTCCGTCTGTAAATATCTCCAGACAGCCATGTCAGGGATTTATGCGAAGGTGACAATGGCAGAACTAGCAGGCCCAGCTGTTTCAATGTACAGCTGTACGGACATAAATGAAATTGAATTTCAAACAAATGCATACTGTCAGAAATACACTGAGCTGTATCATCGTGCAGGCTTAACAAATACAGTATCTAAATCAGTGTTACATTATTATCATAACAGATCCAAGCGATTAAAATTCCACTGCTTGGTAGTTTTAAATCAAAGAAGTCTTATTATGCCTTTTGGGCTTTTCTCTTTCTTTGAGAGTTTTATATCTTTTCTGAATCCAAAGAAAAGTTACTCTCTTCCATAAGAAGAACTGCTCTGGAAAAGCCTCACTTATAGCCCAAGCCTTTCTTCTTACATCTTAGAGTGAGTTATTGTCTTTAATGCCACTATTTTTTCCTGAGCTGTGCATTTTGGGAAGGGGTTCTTAAAGATACAGGGCTGAAAACAGTGTTTCAGAAAGGAGCAGCGACACTGAGGGACGCCGCAGTAGTATATGATTACCATTTCTTGCAATAGGTTCTTCATATCTGCCCCAGTAGCAAATGGCAAAATTAGCATTTAGCTGATGAAGGAAGCCAAGATGCATTTTTTTTTTTAACTTGGTGAATAATATGTGTGATGTTTACCTCTGCCTAAAGTGGGAAAA
Source organism: Cololabis saira (assembly GCF_033807715.1). Lineage (NCBI taxonomy): Eukaryota > Metazoa > Chordata > Actinopteri > Beloniformes > Belonidae > Cololabis > Cololabis saira. Next base: position 29,053,391 of record NC_084606.1, read on the forward strand.
AAGAGAGCAAAAAAGTGATACTGTGACTAATTTGCCTTCAACTTTCCTTGATGTTGTACAGTAAATGTCTGTGTAGTCTAGCATTTTCCTTTTTTACGGCCTTTGTGTCTCCCTCAGTGAACCATAATAACAGTTTTATCGACCCCCGGTGAAACATGAGGGTAGAAATGAAAACAACAGCTTAGCAGGTTAGAATGCAGCTCTGAGAGACAGGCACCCATGTTTCCCCAAAGTGACAAGTATCAGAAATTGCTTAATGCATACACAAGCAGAGAGGTTGGACAAAGGTGTCCAGCGTGTGACAGTCCCTCAACGTTTTACCGCGTGCCTCCATCGGAGGTCAGACGCGCCGGCGGGTCTGCACTTTGTAACCAAGACAGAGTCTTCAGAGATGCAAAGTGATGTCCCACGAGAGCTGACCGTAAAGGCTTCATGTGGCACCTCTTTTTTTTTTTTCTTTCTTACACTTGATGGATGGATGGTGGAAAGATAGAGGGACGCAGCAAAAATGGGTGACAATTTCATTTCCCATCTGCCATGTTAGTGCAGCATCAGCAAGCATTTCGTTCACTAACCTATTTTGGTCCGTATTCTAACATCGGCAGCTCCCGTAGGCGGATGTTTCAATCAGTGTAAAAAGGGATTCTGTAGGTCTCGAGAAGGGGGCAAGTGTAGTTTACCCTTCAGCTGGCGAAACCCACCAGACCTTTTCCTTAATCTGAAAGGCCAACTGATGATTCAGCAAGAGGAGTTGGAGATGTTGGAAAGGTTAGGTTTATCGAGGTGTAAGTCAGCAGCCAGGGCCTACATGCTGAGAATCCCTCACCGACAGCAGGGACAAAGACCGGCTTTATTAAAACATCCTCGGACTGAGTGGCTTCATGTGTCTGGCTGCTAAACGTCCTCTGTGAGAGAAACATCCCTCAAAACAACTCCACGCTTTACTCCAAAGATGGTCAATGTAAATGTATTTTCTTTGCTTCAGACAAAACAGTCAAAAAAAATAATCATCTGAAACCAGTGGTGTAAAGTAACAAATTTTTGAGAATTTGTACTTTTATTGATACTTTCATTTTTCTGTACTTTTACTTTTACTTCGTTACATTTTCAAGGAAAAAAATCGTACTTTTAATCCGCTATATTTAAAATTGGATACGTCGTTACTCGCTACAAATTAAAGTCTTACATTAAATGAAAATACAGCAGGGGCTGATTTATGGTTCCGCGTTGCACCGGCGCAGAGCAACGGTGTATGGGTATGCGGCGACGCACACCCTACGCCGTAGCCTACGGCGTAGGGTGTGCGCCGTAGGTGTGCGTCGCCGCGCCCTATGCCGTAGGCCCTGCGTTGGTGTAACGCGGAACCATAAATCAGCCTTGAGCGGCAGCCGACGCTCAAGCCGACAAAATTAAAATGGGGTAATGGAAACAAACGCTAAAGGGGTCAGAATAATATCACCATTATTTAGAGTTGTAAGCTAATTCTTGGATTCTTAATTTCTTTGCAATCCTTTTGAAAATAATTTTGTACTTTGAATTTTGTACTTTGTACTTTTTACTTTTGTACTTAAGTACATTTTACACCATGTACTTTTGGTACTTTATTATATTTAATTTGAGGTACTTTTATACTTTTACTTAAGTAATTTTCTTAATGGGTACTTTTTACTTTTACTTAAGTAATTTTCAAGCAGAAAATTTGTACTTTTACTTAAGTACAATATTTTTGTACTTTTTCCACCTCTGTCTGAAACACTTTAAAAGGAGAAATGTGTAATCTGAAGCCCAAAAATACATTCATGCGCCACACTCCAATCAAATGGGGGCGGTATAGCGGCACAAAGCGAGTTTGGTCTACTCTGCATAAGAAACGAGATAACGGACAGTCCGTCCCACTCCTCGTCAATTCCAGGGCCTCAAGTCAACACCAAATGTATCGCGAACCAAAACCCAGAATCTCTAAGCGAGAGTACAATCATTTCTACCACTTGTACTTTTCTTTTCTCGCCATCATTTCTAAAACCATCACTGTTTCCAAGCCATTTTTCTCATTTGAATTTTCTTTCTTTTTGCAGTTGCGATTCAGAAACGAGTCGAATCAGCACTGCGTCAATCTACAGCGGGCAGGGTTACTCTACCGTCAAAACTGTTTAGCAAAAACCAAAGTCAGCATGCGGCTTACTTATCAATCTAAAAGAAACGTTGCAAGTTCTGCATCAAACCTCATTTCTTTGCTGTCCAGGAGCTGTCTCCAGCGGGGGAAAGCACTACCCACATTTAGTCCTGTTTTAATCTGTGCTTTTTGTTCCGTCTCCGAACATGATGGAAATGTTCTCTCCTCCAGCGCTTCAGCCACCCTTGCTGTTTCTGTTTACCTACTAAAATGGGAACTTGCGGGCAGTGCCTTCATGACTGACCACGAGTTCAAGTACGCCCACAAACCGTAAGACTTCTACGAGTCATCATGTTGTACCGAGGCTGCTGCGGTGCTCGCTACCGCCACACATGGCAGAAACTGGTATTACAAGAGTGGATGGCTTGAAGCGAGTTATTTAGCAGGTGAACTCTGTAGATGCTGTATCTCAGCAGCCAAATACAAAGTCAACATTTTTATGACATGACTCCCTTGTTTCCTCTCGCTTTATTGCTGTCTAAGGCTATTTTGGGATACTCTAACCTACAATCTTACACATTGTTCCTTTTAATGGAATACTTTTCAGCATCTAAGCATCAATACCGTAATGGCAGATTGATATTGTGACCAGGAAAACTGGTGAAAATAAAAGGGGGAATAAAGTCACACCAACAGACAGCTCATTAATTTTCCCCCGCTTGTGTTTGAGCCTGGCGACCTGAGTTTTCCACACAGCGCGGGGAAATTTAATGCTTTGACAGACTAACCAAGCGAACTCCTCCTAATTTGTATCAGCTCAGATTTGTTTTTGTTTTGGCGTCATCTTTATTTTTTATTGCAAATTACAGAGTGCCCCGAGTAATCTGGTGGGTCCACTGAATGCTAATGAGCTTTGCACAGGACTCACTGTTCAGGGAATACAAGCCGGATGTTTATGATTATTGGAACTTCTCCTCCGTCTGCTTTTTCTGATTTTCTCGGTCCCCCCTCTCTAACCTTTTCTTCCGATGAGCTTCCTGATCATCATAAATCTTAAGAGAGTAGTGTCCCCGAAGCAAAGCAACTGATCTTGTAATCTACTCTTCCTCCCACGCAACCAGATTTTGGTGTAAAAAAAGGAAACGCTTATACGAGGAGTGACAGAAAAAGGTCACTGTTTTTTCAGGGAAGACATAAATCTGCTGCAAGAGGAGGAAAATGAAGTTAGAGAATTTCCCTCCGCAAAATAACTGAACTAAATGAACTCCTGTGTCTTATTACTAGTTTCGGTTTGTGGGGGATTTTGGCTACTTGTGCAATACGCGGGTTTAAAATTGTCCCTCATGCTTATGAGATTTGTTGAATAAACTTGTGGCAACCTAAGGAGCACATGTCCTACATACATGCATGCAGCGTGGTTACAGAGAGAGCACGGTAGGTACAGTCATGCCACTAAATCAGAAGACAAATATTGAGTGGAGGGGACTAATCAAATGATCCTAAAAACTTGTCAAGGTTACACGGACAGATGCGACGCTAAATTGAATTTCACACTGTCATAGCTTGTGGGAAGATTGAAAAGCACCAAACAGAGTTCACCACATATGCAGCTGCTGTGATCATCTCTGTAAATGCATCACATTCTCACATGCATACTCTTCAAACTCCTCAATTCTGTCAGAAGTGAAAAAATTGAATCTTTATTAGATGTGTACATCGTCCGTGATCCAATAAAATTGAATAAAAATGCGTGTGTTATGGTTGATGCAATAGAAAAGCACAATTCCATGCGGTTGAGTTCAGTTGGAGTATAACATTAATGCAGCAGCAACTTTAATAGGATTTGATGCTTAAACTTATTTACGGATCAAAATACCTTCTTTCTTCTTTTTTTTTTCTCCACCATTTGAATCACAAGTGACCCAGCTTCTTATCTAGTCCCCGAGGAGGATACATGCCTTTTTGTTGTGTCTTTTTTTCTCTTTATTCTTCCGGCGGTTTGAGCCATCTAAGCTCGGCACTTTCAGGAACACAACTGTATGTGTAGATAAATATATATAAATCTGCTTGTGGTTTCATTTGAGTATATCAAAATGACCAGCTGTCGCTTAGTGTCCCTTAGAAGATAATTTCACACACATCGAGATATTTGGACTCTACTTTCATCCAGGGATAATACATCTTTGAACAGGACAATCATTTCAATTGAAAATTATTTTATTCAGTGTAATCTGATTATTTAAACTGTATAAGGACTCAGCTCACTTGGGTCAGTAATGGCGCAGACCAAGTTTAGGGTTTTACTTCGACGTTAGTGCGGGAATCTTACCTTGACTTCCTGTATGATCTGGTAAAAATTACGTATGACGCACTGAAATTAAAGATTCAGTCATCTCCAACTCTTAATTCAACACTAATTCTGACTAATTCAAACAAAAATGATGTTTTTTGGCCTTAAATTCTAGTAACATTTGTTTTTATATAATATTTTTCGCTATATTACAACCCCAAATAAGAACAAAATTTAATTATATAGAAAATGCCAAAACAACCATAGAAAACTGAAAATCTTGAATTTGCATTGGGTTTAATTTCTTGCCGATAGTATGAACTGATGTTTTATCTCTTCAGCCTAATTACATTTGTTAATATTCATCCATTTTTGCATTTCATGTTCTTCTTGGGCCACGTCTTTCTCACGTGCACAGGCCGTTGCTTCCAGGGATATCCACGTGGTAAAACAAGCTGTCATCTTGAGAGCATTATGCTGTTCAAAAGTTTCAATGTACTTCTCCGCACAGATGCAAATATCACAATAGTATAAATGACCTTTGCCAAGGGAACTGATAAAACCCCATATCATGTCCTGGCTTTTGGACTTGCTCTCGATAACAGTCTGGATGCTGCTTTTTGTCTTTAGTCAAAAACACACAGCTTCCAGTTCTTCCAGAAAAAGAAAGAAAAAAAAATCAGTAATATTGATTCCGACTACCGACAAATACACATTTTCACTGAGTGTTGGTCTATCTCAGTCGCCTTGAAGCCCAGAGAAGTCAATGCTGCCTCTGGAAAAGGTTAATATAAAGCGTCTTTCTTTTTTTGCACAGTAAATATAGGTAGTTGCTTTGTATTGTACTGCTTTAACAAAGGTGTTGCAAATCAATCCCTTCCTCGTATGATTAAATCTACTGATGAATGATGGTTCATGATCCAGTGGTGGGATCGGAGATCATGGATCTACACTTTATGCGTACGCCCTTGTACATTTTGATAATATTACGCAGCATAGAAGAAAAATGCAGATCCCTTCCTATCTTTCTTGGACAACATTGATTTTAAATTATTTCATTGACTAAGCAAAGAGCCCCTTATTTTGTCTCCAAACATCATTGAAACATTGCAACCCCTTGTTGGTGTCACCCTTTTTAACCAAGTATCTTCTGATTACATGTTTATTTGACCGTAACGGCACAAAACTGACTCTTAGGCCAATTTTTTAGAAAGTGGATCACAGGTGAGAAATGCAAGCACCGATGAATATTAACAAAAAAAGCTGGAAATATCTTGGGTCCATAATTTAGAAAAATGTTTTAAAAAAAAAAGAAGCTGTTTATGTTTTTGCATTTTCATGTTGTCCTAACTTTTTCTGATTTAGAATAATAAAACTTAGTTGAGGTTATGTGGCATCATTGTTGGTATTAACAATAAATAGATTTTTATCTGAAATCATTAACCCCTCCCACCCCACCTTCACCCACAGATATACTATACACATGGAATCATCCCTCACTTCTGTCATTAACCAGTGTTGTGTGTATTTCTTGTGTTCAGAGTGGAAAACGTGCAGCTTATCACGCACTGATTGGCCCTGACCAACCAAACCGGTGACGGTGATTGCAGATTTGTCTTTGAGATCGAGTGTTTCTCAAATCTTGTGGGAAAAACAAATAATAACACGGCAGTCGATCACGCGCAGAGGGAATGATGCTTGGAGTCTGTTTTGAATTTAGCATTATGAGAATGCAAAGGTGCACACACGTGCACATGTGTGATATTTTTGGGCATGTTTCATTACACTTGCACATGTCATTAGTATGCAAGGGAATGTGACTGATGACTTTCATTAACGGAAGTGAGCAAGGATTAGGCCCCCCTTCGGCGTAGCCTGCTTTCACCTTTACTATACGCTAATGATTTTCTCCCTGCATCCTTCCCCAAGGTTGACCCTGTCACTTCACTCGCCATTCTTTTTCTTCTTTTCCTTTGTTTCTGTCTAAGTCACTCTCTCTTGCACCCAGCCACACACAAACACAGCTTTAGTTAACCTATACAGATATATGCAGGCGCAAATCTGCCACACGTACACACTGAGCTGGGATCCGAATAAGGCATGCTGTGTGTGTTTGTGAGTGTTTTGTTCAGTAAACAAAGCCTGGCTCCTTTTATTATCAATGAAGCATAACCAAATCAATTTATAAACAGCCTTATCTGCTCACAGGACCGCCTGTAGCCCAGGAGCGATTAACTCCAACAGCTGTTAACTCTTTGCATGCATACCTGCCATCTCTGAGCTATTTATGCAAACAGGGAAAGGTGGGATGAAGTTGAAGGGGCAAGAAATGAACTTAATTTGTCCCCTTGTCTATGCATACAAATCTGCATGTGCAGGTAAGCGCCTGAATGTGTTTGGACAAATACTTGGATGTAGGTAAATGCAGGGAGATATATGCTGAAAGGGTGGGGAAGGAAGAGTGAGTTGGAGCGGAGGAGGGGCTCGGGGGAGGGTAGAGGACTGAATTTCGACATGTCATTTCTGAAATTGAGTTTTGATAACTGACAATTTGTTCAGCTAGTGAAATGTCAAGAGTCCAAAAAGATTGATGAAGTGCATAATAGATGTCTCAGATTGACTCGCCGCTGTGGGCTTGAGTCCCACGCACGCATCAGACCACCGAAACGATACAGAAATGAGATCTCGCACACATGCACAAGGACACGTAGACAAACACACACACACACACACACAACACACACAAATGCACGCACACACACGCACACACACACACACACAGACACACACACTTGACTGCTGGAGAGCACCTCTGATATGGAAAACTGGTCCACGTCAATTGAGCAGGGGTAGATGTGATTTCTGCCTTAACACGGAAGTGTCATTCAAATTAAGGCGCCCACTGACTGAGGGCTTGTAGATTCATTAGGGGGGGGGGCGAGTCCCAGTAATAGTTTACGTAGTTGTGCATGAGACCATATTAAGGTAAGGGATATTTTTCCGATTACTGTTAATGCGATCAAGACTCTTAATGCTCTGGAGCCCGAACCTGGCACAAGTGAGGGTTTTTAAAAAAAAATTATTATTTTTACAGCCTAGTATTTATATTGTGATTATTTTCGTGCCAAAGTGTATCTGTCAGCAGTTTTTACACGCATGTAGGGCCATACCTGTGGTTAAGTTGAAGCACTGGGATTCTCTGTCCCACATATTGCAGTTTCTTCGGCTGAAAACAGCCATCAATCAAGTCCCCAAACTGACAGTACAGATATTTCTAGTATCAACACACACGCTGCCTGCGTACAGTGTGTCCTCTGAATGTGCGGTTGCATAGGCAAAGGGGGGATTTACAAATCTGCAGTCAGTTGATTTCTCTTATTTTCTTTAGCTTGTCTTTTTTTTCTGTTTTGTTCTAATGTGGAAAAACGTAGACATGTGTTTTACTCATGTTGAGATGACAAGTAATCTGAAAAAAATACTTTGTGAGGCATTCTTAAAGGGTTTACTGTAATTCAAACATATAAAGCATACGAGTTTAAAATCTCCTTATGAGGCAGCATTCTGCATAAATTAAAGATAACTTTAATTTATGCTGTTACAATTTGAGCCAATTTTCTTAGATCTTAATGAACTGTCCGTTACATGCTTTGGTCAAATTTCCAAGGAGATATCACATCAAAGCACCTTTCTCAACCATATCTGTACATTTCTATTCATAACAGCCAGTTTCTGGGTCCGGGTTTGGGGTGCAGGGACGGAGTGGAGTTGATGCACTCTTTCCTGCAGGGTTGGTACTTCTTTACAGATCTGTTAACAGCTTAGCACTTTAAAGCAGTATTCAGCTTGGACACAAATTCTAATCAATAGTTCCTGGAGCATGTTTTAACCATATGTGACACCATCCTCTACCTTGACTTAAAGCTCACTGAAAACCTAGTGAGTACACAGCTAACCTAATTCTCAAAGACCTTAAATGTACTTATAGTTTGGCTCTACTTCTTGTGTTTGGGCAGAAGCTTGTCACTAGTCATTCGTTGAACTGGTCCACATTTGTAAAATACTGTACGGGAGATAGGGGCAAAAAAAGAACTTGATATATTCCCCCCAAAAGATAGCTTCCAAACCGAATGCAAAGAATCGGTAGGTCATTATGATCTCTAAATGGTAAAAGTGCTGTTTTCAGATCTATACAGTCCCTAGCAAGTGACACCGGTGTGTCATGTCAGAGGTTTTGAGTTGGTCTCCACAAATGCTCAAATCTCTGCTTTCAAGCACAGGAAAAGTGATTCTCATGCGCTTTTGTGCCCTTTAAATGTTTTTATATCAGGTTTCAGAGAATGCTTTCACACTCTTATTTGGTATTTGAAGCTAAATTACTCCTCCCTGATATCAGAAATGTCAACTCCCCACAGTCTGATTGTTTATTAGCGTAGCTAAACATTATTTCTACCTTTTTTATTCAGCCGGCATTCTCTCCACTCTGATGTTCATGGTTATTATTTGTTACCTCCTGCTTCAGTTTTGAAATACTGTTAGTTTTGGTTTACATGTGGGTTCTGTTAGCCGAGCTCTCATCATCAAAGCTCCATCAGATGAATCCCCCTCCAGTAATACACACTTCTCTTGGCTTTCCTTGATTTTTTTTTTTCCTTGTACGTTCACTGTTTTCAGGATGTCGACCCTTATTTCCAGATGACAGTTTCTTGTTGATGATCCTTGTTTTATGTTTTTACCTGCCCTTTGACACATTTGTTTTGCCATTATATTTTGGTTGCGCTTACTTTTTTTCTTTTTTTACATGTTACAAACCGCCATCTGTCTGGCTGCTTGTCACACATGCTTCCTCCATTTGTTCGACCCCTATGTTGCACTAGCTTTGGGTTTTGAACTTCACTGATGACTTACTGGACAAATAAAGTATGGCTCTTATGCGAGCTCATTCAATGTCGTCCTCAAGTTATTATATTACTGCACATGGATGGTTTTATGTTGATATGTATGCATCAGTTGCCATCAAAGTCAGGAAATGGCATGTCATGTCTGAATCCACTTGTATCATACTGAAGAGTTGTTTCTGGCTTTACTTTAACTGTAATGTGCAGCTGTCCATTATGTCACTTTTTGATGTGAGCTTATGCCCTGGCACCAAGGTCTTCAACAGTTTCTAAAACCCAGGTTTCTTTGAAAAGCTACAGGTGTGGATCTGCTCTAAGGTTTGCCAGAGATTTAGCGATTCTGCTCCTTTTGGTTAGAAGGCAAAGTTGACAGCATCTTCTCAATACCTGGCTGATTATTTGTTGTGCTCTTCAAGGCTCAAAAGGTCGTGTCAGAGCAAAAGGTTTTATGTCTTTCCTCAAATTAGTGATATCTGCTACAAGCAGGGGCAGCATGGTGGCTCAGTGGTTATCACTGTTACCTCACAGCAAGAATGTTCTCGTTCGACTCCGTGGCCCGGCGGGAGTCTTTCTGTGTGGAGTTTGCATGTTGCATGCACTAGGTTAATTGATGATTCTAAATTGCTTAGTTGGTTGTCTATATATGTGGCCCTGCGATGGACTGGTGACCTGTCCAGGGTGTCCCCCTACCTCTGACCTGTAATGAGCTGGGATAGGCTCCAGCAGACCCCTGTGACCCTGCAAAAGGATAAAGCGGGTATAGAAAATGGATGGATGGATGTGTGATCATCTTGTACTTTCCAGAAATATTTCTTTTTCACGTTCAGAAATCTAAAATCTTCAAGGCTGTTCCCCTTTCAAAGGTAAGTGATTATAAAAGAATAAGAGAAAAAGAAGCATCCATATAAATTCTTCTTATTAAAGCCACCTCATGTACCAATAACACTTTTGATCACATGGGGGCAGTGCATCATATTTTCAGTGCTCTTTCGTCAACACTGGATATATATTCCCCTCTTGTGGTCAGAAGTGGTATTGCTACAGAGTGGTTTTAAATATGATTTAAATATGTCATTTGAGTTTTTTTATTTTAAGAATGTTGTGCAATATATGTAATGAGAACTAAACTGTTGTTTTAACAACTAATCAACTAAACATTAATTTAAAATCTTGGTTTCAGGCAGAAAAGAACATCAAAGGAACATTATATCTCATCGTAAGAGAGCTTGCTGGGTAAAAAAACAAAACAAAACAGAAAAAACTCAACTACATACACATGCTTGTCCTGCATGCTGTAGGATATATCCCGTCAGATAAGCATCACTACTGGAGTAGTTTGCAGGCTCTCATATAGCAAGAAAAATTATGAATGTACAATTATCAGTTTAATTTTAATTTGAAAGAATTGTTACTTTCAGGTCGTGCCATGTCGCTGTCGTGCTTCCATCCCCACCATCAACAAAAAACAGTCCAAGTATCTTTTGACTCCCATCAGTTATCTCTTGCAGCACTATGTCACACATCAGAAGTAAAGTAAAACTCTCTCATCCATGAATAATTACACACATTTTTATCTTGATGTGGGTCTCTAAAAAAAAAAATAAAAAAATCTATTTCCAGCCAGTTCACCACGGAATGTTTTCCCCTGAGTGAAATAACCTGTTATACTGTGGGAATAAATTCCCAGTGCACAACACGGCTGAACTCCAGAGTGCCTCGATTTAGGAAGAGGTCCAACTCTGCCTGTTATCTTCGGGTGTCCTTTGTGGGTTCTGCGGATGCAGCATTCCAATAAGCTTTAAGGATATTGGGAGCCTTCCAGAAAATCTATCTGACATAACAAAGGCGTTTTGAGGAGCAAAAGCAAACGGCCTTGACAGCATGGACAATATAACTTTTTCGTCTGCATTTTGTCCCCAGAGGTTAAGTCAAATGAGGACCGTGGGTACCTCAATTGGAGAACAGTGGAGAAGATGCTGCAAATGTGTTTGACTAATTCATTGTGGACTTAAATGACGATGAAACTACAAAATTGTGCTTCCTTCTCTGTGATGGCCCGGCGTGTAGGCCTGATTTGAATGCAGGTGAGGCTCCAGCTTCCTGTAGTCGATGCAGCAGCTCCTGAAGAGTGTAATGCAATGTAGCATGCTCAAATTTCAACATTTTGCCCTTCATCCAGCCTGGAGTTAATGCATAGAGATCAGAGGGATGACAGAACTCCAAGAGGTTTTATAAAAAATAAAAAAAACTCATCCCAGGCTTGGTTAAATTATTTTCTACAAAAAACAAGGTTGCATAACTAATTTATACATGTTGTCCCTTTTATGGTGTTTTAATTATCAACTTGCACACATTCCAAGGTTGGAAATGGTAAATAATTTGGCATGGTAGTTTATTTTATTTAAGTTTCCAGCAAAGTGATGACGCGACTCTTTATCATGTCAAATCTACAGTTTAACCACAAATCAAAGCCATCCTGTATAATCTGTTAATAATAAGCCATGCTCGGGATTGTCATTTACTTTTCTGATTTTTAAAAAAATCATAGTTATGAGTAATATCAATGTTTAGTCAGTCCAAGACATGCATACATGAATAACCAAGTGTGTAAAATAAGGCCATATCTTGTTTGTTCTTCAAGAAATGACAAATGTAAATGCTATTTCTTGAACTGGAAATTTCTAGAAGCCCCTCAGATTCATTTGATGGATCCCCAGTGATCCATGACATCATCCACGATTACAGTAACTTGTATCTAGCTGGGAAAAAAAAAAACGTATCCTGGAGGAAAAAATATGAATGCCATTAACGCAAAGTTTTTGAACATTGTTTTCCCCCCGAACTGCAAAACAGGCTGCTGAGTTTATGCACGAGACCTCAGTGTAGCTCCCGATTTGTTCTACTATATGCAGAGTGTATTTCCTGCATAAACACACTATTAGAGTTGAGAGCAGGGGAGCTTGTGCAGCTCCTCTTATCTGCCACGGATGCCTCTGATGGCTCCTGATTGAAATGCCAGCTCTGAAGTTCTGTGCTCAGCCATACGTGTAAACACCGCAACGGAATGTAACTTATTCCCTCAAAGCGCTTGTTTTCTCTCCCCAGGCAACTGGAGATTAGTTAGTTCAAATTCTGGACGGGTGCTTTTTGAAGAAAGCCGGTTTCCAAGCGATGCGCGTGAAAAAATTGGCAAGCAAGCATTAATATGTATAATTAATTTTGTTGTTATCCACATATTTGAGCAACGAAGGGGCAGGCTGAATGTGGAGCCCGTGCTCACAGGAACCCAGGAACAGCGTGCAGATCTTCTTTTTTTTTTTCTCAACATTTACATTCCAATTCAATTTGCTCAACTGGAATTATCTGGCTCTCCTTCATGGTGAAGATTAATTCAGCTTCCTTGTTGTTCGTTTCTAAGTTTAATAACATAACCCAAAGGTATTTCTTTTTTCAGTGAACACAGAAAATTTTGTGGGCTTTCACCGCAGCTATTTTCATCTCCATGTAGATTTCAAATTTCACATGCTCCCTCTGCGCGAATACATTACCAATCGTGAGATTATCGCTGTTTTCACATCTCGGCTGGGTGCCAGAACTTCACAAGGCAATCAGCCTTTGTACCGAGGAAAAAAGATTGTTCTTAAAGTTCATCATCTTCAAGTTTGAAGTGTGTTTATGTGTGAATATGTGTGTGTATATGTAGGCCTAATATACACGTACACTCCAGAAACACTCAAAGTTTGAATCAAAGGAAAAATTACAAGCAGCAACTAGGACATCTGGTCTTCTGTGTTTTTGCAATCTGGATCAATTAGATACCTGACTGTTAAATCGTGTTACCACAAAGGAATTCTTAGTAATTAAGACGAACCGTGTTTTCTAGGTGTCTGGAGGTGTCAGTGGCAACCGGCACTGGTTCCAAAGGTGGCGTGAAGCGAGCCGGGGTCGCTGGTGCCTTCTTTGCCACTACCTCGACTGGATAATTAAGCTTTCTCAGCCTGCTGCACACAAATAGGGAATTTCAGCAGCGCCTCCAAGTTGCAGAGAGAGTCTGCAAATTGCCTCTGATTCGCCACCTGATTGTGTTATGATTATGTTGTCACTGGATGCTGTGATTATGATGGCTCATAATTGCTGGTGTGCATTAGCTGCTGCACCCCACCCCACCCGCCGTCCCCCACCCCCCCCCCCCCCGGATCCCTCTGCCTACCTGTCCGTGCAGGCATTGACTTTGCCCCTGTCTATAAGTTTTATATTTTTATATGTTTTTTAACTCTCCTTGTCACAGCTCTGCCTCCATTTCTTTTCTTTTCCTTCACTAATTCAGACAAACGCACGGCAATTCCAGTTGAGAAGCACTTTGATGTTTTTTTCACGCAGGGTTGCACGCTCTTGTCTGATGCCGCTTGCAAATTGTGCCTCTCGAAGCGCCATACGTCTTCAGCTGATGCCTGTGCTTTTGCCACATGACAAATCGAACGTGTTTTTCTTCATTTTGTCTTTCCCCTTGGAATGGATTCATGATTAAACCCCCTCATATTTTATTTAATCCATGCATTTCTTCTCAGAAACGGGTTTTCTGAATTTCCTTGCACGTGTCACCCGTGGAAGACCTGGTTGATCTCGTGATTCAGCTGAGCTGCTTGTTTATATGTTCTTTGGATGATATGGCATTAGGGGGATTGTTTTACAAGCTGTACGAACATTCTCCTCCAACATGCATGCAAACTAAGCGCTTCTTCATGGCTGGGGATTCCTTTTTACGAAGGGCAGAGGCACCTGCGGCAAGCCAGCAGAATGTGCCACATCCTGGCGGATGGAAAGCCATTTGTTTGGGCGGTAACACAGAGAGCTGTTTACTTGGGCTGGTTGGACTGACAGTGTCCCCCGTCAAAGTAACGCTTCAGCCGTCAGAGACTGAAGAAATGAGGACTAATTTGCATCTCATTAATCCCACCTTCCCTCCCAGCACTTCTTGAAAGGCCCAACTTTCTTTTTCCCCCTCTTTTTCCCGAGTTTTCTCTTTGTTACATGCCACATTTCTGTCTCCAGTCAAGTTCATTAAAACACAGCACTTTTCTTGAAGTCCACAATCGCTCGAGCTGTTCTCCCTGGATGACTGATGGACATATGTTTTTGCTCTTTTCAGGTCTGGAGTGCTTGATTAAAGCCAGGACTTGGACCCTTGATGAGCATATGGATTAAAAGCGTTCAGTGATTGCCTGGCCATTCCACCCACTCTAATTGAAAGCCTAATGTGCACCCACCACATATTAATTAAAACCAGAGGTTATAGGCCCTTGGGGCGCACCATTTAGGTCTCTCATTAAAAATTAATAACCTCAGTTAATTATTATTATCGTGTTGTGAATCACGTCAGCAAATAAATAAGACAATGGGGCTGTCTTGCCTCAAAAGCCCCTAACGGGAAGAGCAGTCAGTGGGAGGGGTAGCACACGGCCCAATTTTCAATCAAAGAATATTTCGTTTCTGAAGTGCTCTTTATGCTTTCAGCTTATAATCAATGGCATAAATTGCAAGATGAATGGAGAAATCAATGCAGAATAAAACATGGAAAAAGCAGACCTGACAATATGTTGCATTTGAATGTCAACGAGAAAAAACATGAGTATATGAGCAATTTAGAAGGTGTTCATTTATAACGTAGAAAACAACAGCATTTCACTGACCTGAAAATGGAAATCTCTTAAGAAAATAGCGTGTATTTTAATGAATTCTCTGAAAAGATGAATAATGAATTCAAATCAATTGATATCCCGCTGACCTATTTAGTGTAAAATCACATCCTACCGTGATTCTACTTAAGAGTTTGGGATATTTCTGTACAAAATGGGACAGAATCAAGAAAAATGCATCAAATAGCCATCTCAACATAATCAGTCATTTTTAATTTTTCCAATTTCTTTGGCGTATAGTCGTCTTTCTGTCAGTGTCCATGTTTGGAAAACCATTCTATTACAAATATAAATGTATGTAAATTGTATATTGAGTTAGATGTAAACTTGGTGCCCTGAGTTCAGACTCACAGACTTACAGTCGCAGCTGCAGTTATGTTTAACTTACTGTCCATACACACCGAAAGCGTCAAAAATCGCCGTGGGCGATCAGGATGCCTGCATCGCGCCGCCTGCCGACGCCTGCAGTGGGTGGGGCTTTCAAGCTGCGCTGCAGAACTGGAGGGAAAAAAGTTTATATAGCCTACATATACATTTAGTGTTCACATCTTCGGTTTCCTCTTTCACCATGGATCGCACTTTGGTTTATATCGTTATTTACGCATAGACAAGACTGAGTTTGAGTTTGAGTCTGCCTGCGGTGATCACTGACACACCGGGTAGTAGCGGATTTGGTCATAATGTTTAATGATTTTGCGTTGGATCGATGTAGCAAAATAAAATTGTTCAGACCACACAGCTCCTCAACCATCAGTTACTTGTTCCACATGAGCAGAGTTCAGGTAAAAATGGCAGTCAAATCAGCAAAAATGTCAGTTTGCTAGATGAAATAGACTAATTCCTGATTAAATACGTTTGTATGTGCACAGCTATGCTCATGTATGCATGTAAATGAGTGTAAGTTACAATGTGCATTGAGGCTTCTTGCTTTGAGAATCCAGGCCTGTGATTGGACGCCGCCTTGGCGTCGCCGCTGCTCATTTGCATAAAGTTGAGATTCTCTCAACTTCAAATTTATGCTCTGGGCGCCTCCATCGCGCCACTCCCGACACCTCTGACATATATTATTATATATATTCATAGAAAATGAATGGCAGCCTGTGACACCTGTGACACCTGTGACACCTGTGACGCTTTCGGTGTGAATGCATGTTACATGGGCAACAAGCAGTGATACAACCAGCAACTCTCACTTGGTGGTGCCTGATTCTAACCAAGATTCTCACACTGCAGGAGGATATTCTGAATAGTTTCTGTTTTTGCTTTGATGGAAGAGTGATTACTGGCTTGTTTGAAAGAAATTCACAGGTTTTCAAATATTAGGAACAATAAGGAGAAATAAACATTATAGAGCATTTGGGTTGCTCTTCTTTTGTAGCATGTAATAGTTTTGTGATACAAGTAATTCCTTTTTTTTTTTTTTTTATTCAGCTTCTTTCTCAAATTCGACATTTTTTTCCTATTAATTTTTTTTTTTTTTATTATTCTTTTAGTACCATCAACAAGTTATGTTTATACCTGCTCTTTCAGGGGGCAGAGGTAGGGGAGGGCGTCTTTATCAGCCTCTGGTGAAACGTGCCCAGTTCTCCGGTTATGTTAGTGACGACAGCAACAGTAAAAATAAACATTACAGTGAAATGCAAATGGGTCCTGGATAATAATAAGTGTCTTTCAACTGTGAAGAGACGGTACAAGTTAAAAGTTAACAGACTGCGAGCGTGGGCCACAGTTTTTCCAGTTAGCTTTTAGTTGAAGATGTCACTAAGACAAAGATTAAGTGCTCAGGCATGGTTCTGCATTAAATCTATGTTGGCACAGATCTTTGCAAGCAGAGTCCCAGAAGTTGAAGAATTTGTCACCAGATTAACCAGTGAGTGGCATCAATTGAAAAGTTTTTTTTTGTTTTTCTTTAGTTTTTAAAAGAACAGCACACAAAAAAATTCATCTGCACTGCCTGAATACCAACAATCCTCCTCAAAACTCCTTCTGGAGTGAGAGCAGTGTACTGTAGGAGGATTCATGAATGCAAAACTGAAAGTTGCCTCTAAAAAAAACTGCAGAATCAGCTCTCCACTTTGCAGGTGCGGGTTTGCATAAATGAATTTTTCGGGGGCCCATCAAACCCGCTTGTCTTTTGCTCTCAACACACGCGCCAACATTGTAAAGGTAATGATAACACGACTGCATCTTTAGGAGGACGGCCCAACAACCAGGCAGGCAGTTGTTCTCAGCTGAGAGACTAATAAAATACCCACAATTCCGCCCTGTGATTCTGAGATTCAACTCATATAGATCTTTTTTCCCCCTTTATCACTGAGCATGGATGTTTTATTGATGTGGATTCCATATCAATGTTTGAGCAAGTCTTGTTCTGTCATTCCACCGGTACTGTATTGGTGGAAAACAACTATTTTCACCCAACTTATTTTATTCTTATTTTACTCCTTCCCACCTGAGCATAACCTGTGGCAGAACGCCTAGGTGATTTCCATGCATATATATTTGATTAATGACATGCCAGCATCACTATCAAGTCCAATGCCATACAGCACTGCCAAATAGAAAAGATTTCTCTCACCTTGCGGCGGATAATAGAACAGACGAAAATCAGGGACACAGTTGTGCTTCATCTCGTTATTTCTGCATTGTTTTATAATTGTTAATTTCCCCCTTTGAAGTGAGTAATGATCGCCTCACTTTACAACATTATAACACCCGTCAGCCTTTTCGCGGTCTAAGATGTACTGAGTGAGCCATCACAAAGCATCTGTTTACATTGTTTTTGTCTGGAGATCAAAGACGTTTCTAAATGTAAACAAGTCGAGAAGATGACAAAAGGTGCCAAATGTTTCCTGGGCGTCAGATGGCTCCCCTTGTGATACATATTGCATTCCACACCGAAACTTCAAAACACCATCGCAAGTATTTCCCCTGAGGATTTTGCCTCTCCAGTCCCATCCCTGGGTCGGTCGAGGGTGTGCTGCATAAAAGGTAAATGATTTTGAAGAAGTACAATCATAACATCTGAGTTTTGTGCAACAACACCCAGAGAATCGAGACAGAAGAGTGGAAAAGGCCAGCGATGGAAGGGGAGGGGCGCCAGATCAGTATATGAAGGGATGGTGCCAATTGTGGCAGAAAGGTGGAGCTGCTGTTGGACTCTTCATAAGTGTTATTCTAGGAGAAATGGCGCCCTGGCCTGGGGGAAATCTCCGCTGCCTTCAGCCGGATTACTCCTGGCACAATCCGGACACAGTCTTGTTTGATGTCTCCCACCCATCCGTCTTGTATGTAGTCTTTTATCTCACTCTAAAGTAATATAGTCTTCACTGCAATTCAATAATGGCCCAGCCGAGCCTGTCAGGCTGCGTTTGCCCGTTATCTCACAAAGGCCTGTCCACTCCAGCAACGAGCCACCCGATATTCGTGTGTATTTGCGAGCATGGGCGTGTGTGTAAGTGATTTCCTCCCCAAGGGGAGGGACTTCATGCTTGTGTGTGTGATTGTGTTTTTGAACGCGAGAGAGAGAGAGAAAGAAGACGACGGGAAGAGAAATGCCAAATCAATTGATGTGTGTCTGCACCATGTGGCATACAGAGGGGGAAGAGGGGAGACAGACGGTCTATTTATCCTTCAGTGTGTTTGTATGTGTGCTTTGACCGGTTATCCTACTTGAGATCTAAATTAAGAAATAGTGTGGGTGATGGGGCAGATGTTGTAGAAAGCACAGAGTGGGTATGTGTGTGGGTCCTATGTGTCTTTCTGTGTCTGTCAGCACAAGTGACGGGTTTTAACTCATTTCCTAATTGGATGAAAGGGGCAGCTACAGCCCAGTCTGACCTGAGCCTTGCTTCAGGACAGTAGGAACCATAGTAATTTACCCACAGAGTGACAGGCATGGTGATGCTTTCAGGTTCCTCTCCTGGAGTCAGAACAACAGCAGGTTAGCTGGATGCAGAGGTGAAAGATTGACTGACTAAAGGAAGATTCTTGCTGATATGCAGTTACACAAGATGGATTAAGCAATGGATTGATGGATAAATACTCCAAATGTATGAATATCTTCATAGCACTACATTTCTTCATTGTGTTCAAGGCTTTTTTTTTTCATTTCATGTCAGGCTGTTAATGCATCTGCATAAGCAAGCATCTTTCATTTACCTTGCAGTCGCAGGGCATCATCCCACAGCTCATTCAGTGCATGCTAATATATGGCTGCACAGGCCTTCCCATCATAATCACCCATAACACTAAAATGAGACGCATGACAGTAAATAGCAGTCAAGCCTTACAAAGACTATTTGGCATTAGAGTTATTTTTGTTGCTAGCAAACACTTGAGATGCCAATAAATAAGACAGATGTTTTGATATATGAAGCTGCTTTTTCTATAGTCATGCCTCAGTGAAGGCTGTGCATGCAAATAAAGAGATGTATTTACTGTACATTTGGACAAGGGGAGAGAAGGTGGAGGGTGAGATACAATTGCAGGAGTCAAATTGCAAATGTTGATGGATTTGTTTTGCAATCTAAAGCAAAAATTTGATCTTGAAGAAGAAAAATATAATCCAACAAATAACAATACAAGAATGAATTTGCACATTTCTCATTTATGTTCTCCCTTGTATATTTTCATTGCATCACTGCATACATGCTCATACTCTCTGCACAGCCCTTACACCAAACCTAACAGCTTTATTTGTCACATGGATGGTCAGTTTAGTCTAGGTCTCCTGCTGTCTCAGTGTTATCTGCGAAAACGTGTCGGTATTATTAAACATGCCGAACACAGAGCAGCCATATGTGCGCAGTGTGACACACGTGGCAAGGGTTTGCACATAGAACTTGCTGGTGCTAGCATCTGCATGAAGTAACGCAACGGAAACACCCCGCTGGTGCTCGGGGTTCTGAGGGGTCAGGTAGACTTAATTGCACTGAGGGAACATGTGTGCCAGTCCAAGCTGGTGGATCCACTCTGCAAGGGGCCGGCCATCTGCCACTGTGTACCTCTGACGCCTAAAGACTAGTTTGGTTTTAGCAAAGGACGCTATTTCAGCACATGCACGATATTCAGTTGCTAAAGACCTCATGGGATGAGTTCTCTGTGCGGGTGGAGGTGAACAGAGTTCAAATCCACACCCTAAGGAGACTGAGAAACACACCGCCTTTTATAGCTCTCTGGATTTAAATGAGTTTGTGTGTGTGTCATAGTATAATACTGTACGTGTCCAGAGACATGCAAAGTGCCAAGGGCCACAACAAAGCCATTTTAAATTAATTTCAGAGGTTTTGCAATGTGTTTTTCAACAGTGATGCATTTTCAGTAGCACAGTAGCAGTAACAGGTAAGAAACAGGTGTGTTGCTGAGATCAAAATGAACATGAAGTTAAAAAATGGGCTTGGTCTGACCATGATTACTGAGTACAGAATGCAAGAGGTCGAAGGACCAGGGCACCAATAGCCTTTTTTTTTTTTTTTTTTTTTATTGTACTGTATTTCAAAATAATTTTATAAGACTAAAAAGGAAATAGTTTCTTTTTAGATGAAAGTGTTGAAAACTATGGATTATGTTCAACAGAACTCCTTGCGGGTATGTTAAAGAGAAAATTAGAGCAGTGGAACTCCTTGAGCTAGAAGCATCTGCACAAATTATAAAACATCGTTACAGAAATTTGTGCAATGTCATCCATGCTGAGGAGGAGTGAGTCTTACAATAATGATAAAGGCAGGTACTTAAACAAACATTTATTTTTGTAATTAACGATGTTGTGACTCACGCGCCTTCTACGTACCACAGTGGTGCAGGGATGCACCACTGCACTGCATTGAACCAGTGTTTACTATGTATGTCCTCGAGGCTTGTGTTCTGCATGCACTGAAACGTGATTACTATGATAACCTTCAACAAGCCAGAGATAGCCGTTTTGGACATGAAAAGACACAGCTATGTGGACTGATAAGAGGTGCAAGTTGCCAAGTGCCAATGCCACCTTTGCCTGTGAAAGCTTGCATTCTGACTGCGTGTCTTTGTGTCTATTTTTACACTGCACCCTATTCATTAAAGCTGATGACTGATAGGCGACTTTGTTGGCAGCCGGAGTCCACTGAGTGACCTTGGGTCTGAGCCTGGGGACTAGCTTTTACATAAAGAACAGGTTTCCAACAAGTCAGTGTGCCTGCTCCGTAGGCCTCAAGCAACAGCGTTTGGCAGTGGCAGCACACCGACTCTTGCAAACCGTCAGGTGTCTCAGCTGGGGTTTGCCTAAACAGTTTAAGTTGATGATGGAGTGCTGTTAACACCAACTAGGAATAAACAGCAGCAGTGGGAAGCAATAGTTTTTTTCCAAAAGATAAGTCGAGGCCAGGGAATTCAGCTGGGACTCGTCTGTCTGAGGTGGTTAAACAATTCTTCAGCATCAGGACCCCGAGGTGGAATGAGATTTGGCTCGAGTTGAAGGCTCTGCATGTTGTGCTGTTTTGGTTCTTGGTGGGCGTGTCTGTTCAAAATAGCATGGAAATCAGGGACACTGGCTCTAGACCGGCAGACTGGGGTGTATAAATGTGATTTTTTAATACATGCAAATGATTTATCTTGTAATTATATATATCTTTTACTTTTTTACTTTTTTACTCCCTTCCCTGCATGTGTGTGTGTGTGTGTGTTAAATGTACTGCTGTTAACACGTGAGTTTCCCCATTGAGGGAGTAATAAAGGACTATCTTATCTTACCTCTGATGTATACACCATATACCATATCACATTTCATACCCCATAATCCTCCTTAGTTGAAGCCAAGATATTAGGAGAAGAGTCTTGCCAATAGTCGGACCTCAGATTTACCAGGAACCATGAGGTTTTCATCCTGGTCACTAAACACTGAACCTGCTCTTCTTCCTTGGATACATAAAGGTGCTTGGGAGTTTGCCCTACCAGTCCACATATGTTTTGTGGACTTGGAAGGATTACAACCATCTCCCTAGTGGTGTCGTGTTGGAAGTACATCAGGGGTAGGAAGTATTGGACTGTTTTCTATGAGCCATTTGGTCCATGTGCAGTGATAGGCTCTCATTTTCACTCAACAACAAAGCAATTCTTTGTCTACTCACAATTGTGACTTTTACACAGATAAACAAAACAAAATGCCATTTCATTTTTTAGTTATTCAAATTTTGTTGAATCAAGTGGCAGTTGGGGCCTACAAAAATGACATGGATCAATCAGACCATATTTTGAAGGTTTTTACATTGACATAGGAAGGGAATTTATTTTTTCTGACAAGTCACCAATTTCTGCCAAACTAATTTCCATCTCAAAATAAATATGATGATGATGAAAATATATTTTAACATGTAGTATTATTTCACCTTAGATTACATTTCATGATCCAGATAGCGCATCTCAATAAAAGTTTAGAAACAAACAAAACAATTTGTTTCCAAGCTTATTTTTCCTTGGTCCTATTCATTTTAAAACCCAACATTTGCTTTGTTTATTAACTTTTTTGGGGCCTCATTTGTAAAGAAGTGGTATTTTGGAAATACTAATTAAATAAAAATATCAATACTGAAACAAAAGTACTTATTAGCAAGATGTTAAAAAAAAAATAATGGCCAAACTGAGGGCTAGTGGCTAAGCAGTCTCAGTAATGGTGATATCTTTTGTTTTAAACGCTGTTTCGTCATGTTGTGTCTATAACATCTTCACTAATTTGGAATGCTCTTTGATCACACTCTTAACTTTCACACCATTATTACAAATGCATTTATAGGTTGGCTTTGTTCATCCTTTTATGCTTTCTCCCTTGTATTTTATGTCCAGCAACCAAGCACAGCACCGTGCATGACTGCACACAGTAGACTCAGAGAAAGGGGAGTTTGAACCAAAAGGACCATTGGTGTTAATGTCTGTTTTGAAATGGGGAGGTAAGACTCAGGAATGAAGGCCTTCAGTCATATCACATCACTGCCCTCCTGTTTCTCCATTTCCGCTCATATTTCCCTGACGTTCCATAAAGAGACAGCCATTTGAGAGGGTGCATTGATTTCTGGGCATATCTGGAGATAAAATGCACTTGTGCATCCGCAGCTCCTTTAACTACCCAATTTGAGGGCCCTTGATTTGGCAAGGCCATGCAGGACCTTCAAATAGATTTGTGGATCAGAAGGGAGTAGGCAGGAAGTTAGGACAGTGTCTTTATTGAGGATGCATGGAAACAGGAGGTGCAAAGAAAAAGCAGAAGATAGTCTGTCAGGGTTTTCGAGATCTTGCAGCTGCTGGCACAAAGAGGAAAATCACACAAAAACAGTCTAGGTCGTACACTGTCCTATACTAATCACCCATATGTAAGCTTGTTTATCTCTTCATAAACAAAACTGTCTTTCAGTAAATACTACCTAAGGTTGAAAAAAGTGTCTTTCATGTTTGCCATCTCTGTTGCTTCTGACCTTTATGTGTTTGTTTTAAATTTCTGCCAAGATGAAGGTGGCTTTATTTTAAAGCCTTATTAAACTGTATATGAGAAAATAGGTGTTACTTTGGAAAAATTTCTGAGCCGGCATCCCTTTCTGGCCAATAATGAAGCATTGTCCCGCTTGCACCACTTTATCATGATCTATGAATCTCTGATTTTGATGCAATAGAAAACCAATCACTTGCAGCACTCTCCAGGCAAAGCATTCGTCATTGTGTCTTTGACACCGCCGACGAATTGGGTCATTCTTTTAAATTAAAAGGGCTCATTTGTAAATATACACTTGTAGACAAAAAAGGGCAACACTTTATTCTTATTTTGATGTATGGAAGAATAAAGCAACAGTGCTCAGGTGAATTAATACCTGTCTGGGATGCTGGTACACTTACATAGTGTCCCTGCGCTAAAAAACGAAAGGGATGGGGATGCAGATGATTGAGCGCTTTTCTTTGATCTTGGCATTTTTAAATTTGAAGTCGCCAGTGTTATGTTTGAGCTGCTGCATCCTACTCACCATGTCAAGGCATTCATTAATGATCAAGTGCTGTAATGTGTCAATAAGATGTCAATATCTGCTCTCATTGCATTCTTCTTCATCTTATTTTCCATTAAGCCCCTGTCCTCCGCATTATTCAGGTATACATCTTTGTTCTCAGCTGGAGAGGTTTAAGTCAAGAAACTTAATCTCTATTGCTCAATAGAGAGCCTCCGTCATCTGATGGGGTCTGACGGTTATTGAGCACCTGGGGTGTATCCAATAAACCCAAAGTTTGTTCCTGCTTTAGCTCAATAAAGGAGCCCTCCGTATCAATTTGCAGACGAGATATAGCACATATAACTATGTTACTAATAATATCTTGAAAGATAAGTGTTTTCTTTTTTTCTACTTAATCAAAAAAGAGAAAATTCAGATTATACTGGAGAGATGTTCGCAGTCACTGGCATCAAATTCACATCTACCCTGAACCATTCATTTCAAAAGCATAGCAGCTGCTCAGAGCTTATTCTTTGCTTATTTATCGTCACTTCTCTGCACTAGCGGTCAAAACTCCATCTGAAACTCTGAGCTGCCTTTTTATCTTTTGATATCTGCTCCAATTCATCTTGACACCCAGTTCTGAAGCTTATCCATACTCCCAGACCCAAAGAGGGTCTAATCTGGTTATTTCTTCCCGATCGATGTTGCTGCGATGCATTGGCACACCTATCATTAAGGCTGTCTCATTGAGTGAGGGGAAAAGCGTCAAACCTCGGGAGCTGCACACCCAGGGCCTCGCCGGCAATGAACTCGGCAAGTGCTTGAAGATGGTCACGAGTTCAGCTCTCGTCTGAGCTTATTCTCTTGGGTTGAGCCAACAGTCGCCACAATGTAACAATGAGAAAACCTCACACTTTGAGGTGGAAGGGTAAAAGGCCATTTCAACCAACTGACAATTATTCCGCACTGAAAAGGCTCTTTGCTCAATCCAATAAGGTTGCTTCAGGATAACTGGGAGTGAGTGTGAGAGGGATTTTTTTTTTCTTTTCAGGCTCTTTATTGGCATAGGGTGGCAGGACTGACTATATAAAAGGATATGGAAGAGAAAAAAGGACGGAAGAGATGAACAGTTTTGCTAGTGTACAGTATGAGGGAGTTGGTGGTGAAATGCTAATCAGCCTCTGGGGCACCGAGCCGCAGCAAATCAACTCCTCAGAGCGGATCATGGTCTGGACTGACATTAAAACCCATCCCCTCACCCCCTCAAACACACATTCTCATCTCACTATAGTCAAAAATGGAGAGGAAGTGGTGGAGGAGAGAAGGTAGGAATGAAGAAAAGTAACTGAAGAATGAAGTGTGATTATGAGTGTGTGTATGAATGTATGACAGGGATCCAAAGAGCCATAAGGAGAAGGATTAGGTTAGAGAGCCAGGCAAAGATGCATGAAAAATAACAATACCAACAGTAAAAAGGAAAAGATGAGGCGCTGAAGAGGGAAAAGTTGAAGTTGGGGTAACTTTTCCCAAGGCCTAATCCAACCCAGTTAATATTTTGCTATGCTTTACATGAACTTCTTACCTATGACATAACATCTGTCCCTAAATGAGGAAAAGATCCTACGCCATAATGTACTAAGCTTCCAGTTTTTGGAGAGCACATAGCAGTTTACAGTGTTTATTTATGTCAATCTTCAACAAAAAAAAAAAATCTTAATGACTTACAACATAAAAACTCTCTAATTATACATAATTTCTGACCAATTACGGCAGATCTTTTTTGTTTTTTCTTTTTAAGGCTGAAACCAATAGTGGAAGAATTTTTCTTAACCAATCAATAGCTCCATCGGTTGTTCAAAAAATAACTGGCATGTTAGTGTTGATCATTTTAAAGCAAGAAGCTTGTAATAAAGAAAATGTCACAGCTTTACTCGATAAAAATTCTGAAGACTCCACCTCAGCAGGTTCTGAACAATTTGTGGGGAAAACTCAAAGATTTGGTCCAATGAGAACCCTGAACTGGCAGCTACATGGAGGTTTTAAATGTGTCAAGAGTCCATAGTGACTGTTCTTTTTTTACCAACTGGCTCAATGTACCGTTCATGGTTGGCCTGAATTTATTCAAATTTGACTGAGCCAGGCATCAGTAACATCATTTGATCATCATTTCAGTATTGGATTTTTTTTTTTTTTTTGTCATGTTAAGTGTTCAATAGAACCACTCTAAGTTTTAAAACTGTCTGCCAACATCAGTCTATGTCTTATCGCTGACATTTTTACAAAACTGTTCAAAATGCCACATCTTTGTGACAAAGACAGATTGATGAAAGCGGGGCAGCTTGATGGATCCAGGGGAATACTGCACATGATGTACATCGTGACAGTGCCTTCCTGTAAAGTTATATGGAGTCACAAAAGCTGGGGGAAAACTGTATTTTTAAAACACATACCTAAAAATCCACATGCTGTTGCCAACAATCAGAGAAAATGACACACAAACAAATTACCTTGCTTTGCTCTGTTCTTTTAGAAGACATGCCTGCATCAGCATGCTGAGCCCACAGCATTCCCCTTCTCACCTGGGAGCTGTGTCGGACCACTGAGGTGTGCTGAGATACTACACGCTCCAGGGCATCTGTGACCTTTGAATTATGGCCGTCAGAATCCGTGGATGTGTGCGTGTGGAAGAGAGCGAGAAACCGAGACAAGGTGGAGGAGATAAAGTAGGAAGAACACAAGGTTGTGTTTTTGCGATTTCACTGGCAGAGTAATATTGTAAATGACTCTTTCCTTAAACGAGCATGAGTGTCGGTTTCTTTTTAAAGCTGTTTCAATAACACCAGTGTCCTTATCTTTTATAGAGCCTTCGAATCCTTTTCCAAATCATAATCATGATTTTACATCATGTACTGATTGCATTTATATCCAGGGCCCCGGAGACTACTGTGGTCGCTGAGCATTTCTTTTCAAGTATTTTACCGCAGGGGTTTCTTTCAGAACAATGAAGTAAGGACATTATGATATTTAATATACAGAGAGCCTCTTTAACAAAGATCCAAACTTTACTTTTTAATAAGGGCTATGTCAGTTCTATACTTACCAGTCATTTTATCCTTATCGGTAATAATATTGTGCTGATCCAGTTAATACATTAAACTGTTGGACAAGAGAACATTGCAAAACAGAAATCGGACTAAAAATAGAAAATGAGCAATCAGAAAATTGCACATACACACATGGACCAATTTGTTCATACTCAAACCCACAATGGTCCTGAAATTACTTAAAACTGACATAATAATAGATAATAACTTTGTGAAAATCGACTAATGAAAATCACACCTTGCTTCTGAATTGTGGTTCAACAAAATCATTAGAAAAAGGACATTAAAACAACTAATGAAACTGGCCTGGACAAATTAGTTAGTGCCCAAAGTGAAGATTGAAAATAATTTGGCGATAGTGATATGTAAACTAATGTGTTCTGTCATTAGCGTCACAAAAGTGTCCTGTCTTGTAATCAGTCGGTCTGCCTATTTAAAGGGTTATATCGTGGTATCATGGTGTTCACACTGAGATTGGACCTAAGAACACAAAGGAGAGAGGTCTCTGAGGACATCGAAAAGACAATTCTAGACATGAATGTTAAATTCAAAGGCTATAAGACCATCTGTGACACCAGTTGTAAATTTCATTCAGAAGTTTAGGGTCCAGGGGACTGCAGCCAACCTCCCTGGACTGGGCTGTGAGAGGAAAATTGATGACAAATTGAAGAGATGGATAATATGTATGGTGGCAAAGGAGCCGAAACTACTTCCAAAGAGATTCAAGGTGAACGCCAAGGTCAAGAGCATCAGTGCCATTTCCTACCCAGTTTGGCTGTTTGAGCTCGAGTGAACGATTGTTAAAAACAAATCATGACTGGAATATGTCAAAATGCATACCGACTGACTGAACCTTTGAACAGATGAGACAAAACTGGAGCTTTTTTGTAAGCTGCATCAGCTCTTTGTTCAAAGATGCAAAAATAAAACATGGAGGAGGCTTGGTTATGTTTTAGAGCTGCTTTTCTGCACCTGGTACAAGGCGTCTTGAATCTGTGTAAGATACAATAAAATCTCAAGACTACCAAGGCATTGTGAAGTGAAATGTGCTGCCTTGTGTCAAAAAGCTTGGTCTGAGTTGCAGATCATGGATCCTTCAAAAGGATAAATTGCCCAAAAAAACACCATTAAAAACACCCAGAGCATAGCTAAGAACAAAATATTGGACTATTCTGAAGTGGCCTTCTCTTAGCCCTGATTGAAATCCGATTGAACATCTGTGGAAAGAGCTGAAACAGGCAGTCTGGAGACGAATCTCTTCAAACCTGAGACAGCTGGAGCAGCTTACTCATGAGAAATATACCAAAATATCTGTGTACAGGTGCAGCGGTCTCATTGAGAATTACAGAAATCTCTTAATTGCAGTGATTGCCTCAAGGTTTTCTCACCTGATGTTGTCTTGGACAGAGCAGTTTAAAATCACAGGTTTAGCATGACTCTGTTGATCTCATTTCCATTCACTTCCTCGCTAGGGTTTGGCACAAGTGCTTAAATTGAGATTGCTCATCTGTTTATTAGGCGAGGAAATAGTGAAGATTTATCAATCCCGTGTGTAGAAAATCATGTAAAGGGTCCCTGCAGTCTTTCAGTGTTGGGCTGAGGGTGGAAAACCTGCTCCCCCGCCGGACCCGGTACCGGGATCGACCAGCTGTATCCGCCAGTTCATGTGTGAAAAAGTTACTCAAATGCTGTCACGGTATTTTCTTTGAACTTATTCTCTCAAACAAGAAGCCCTAAAGCCAATATGTCAAAACTCCAAGCACGTTTTCTCGACAAAGTATTTGATTTATAACAACTTTAAAATACATATGCAACAATGATGGCGCCCCCAACAAGAGCAACACCCGCAACAAAACGCAACAGGATGCAAGGTCCATTTTCTCCACCCAACGTAGTGGGTCCCATACTAAACTAGAAAAGCTACACTTTCAGATGATACTGAGCATAATCTTTTCCGGCCAACCACTTCATGCCAAACTCAAAACAAACAGAAAACCAAAATTCACATTTCACAGCCCACAGATTGCGTGTTCATCACATAGTATATCAGCTAATCCCAAAGATATTCAGACCAAAAGCAGTAATTTTCTTTTCCTTCCGTTTGTCATTTTCAGTCTATCCAGACTGTTCTGCGACCAAATTTCACGGCTTAATCCTTCTTAGTAGTGAAACTGATTCATCCACCGACATTTAATATCCTGCCTTTCACGGCCATTTTATTGACTCCTCGTGGCTATTGGGAATTTACCTAAACTTTGTTGACATCCTACATATCGCGACCGTTCAAACGAGATATTACACTTGAACGAGACTTCATCCATCAGGTCTACCGTCGAGCGTAAACTCTGGAGCGCGGCAGCCATCTTGGATCAGTCAACGGATAGACAGCGACACCCACCGAGCGACCCGCACAGAGCGACCCGCACAGAGCGACCCGCAAAGAGCGCAGCGATTTTGGGATTTTACATATTTGCGATGGAGACTAAAAGTTCTCAGGATGTCCAAGAGATCTCAGAAAACTAAATATACCGTATGTACACATAGACGCCTCATGGACCGCTGCTGCCTGGTGCTGCTGCCTTGCGCTGACGAGACGTGGGGCCGCCATCTTGGTGCGGTCACCCGCTCCACTCAGCTCCACTCAGCAATCAAGTGTGGGCGCATTTAATCAGTCATAACTCGCAAAATACCAAACTGATTTTCACGGGGGGGGGGGGTTTCTGCAAACGTCATACATCTAGGCATGATACCGGACAAATGATTTTATATATTTCCGTCCGTCCATCCGTCCGTCCGTCCCTCCGTCCATCCAAATATATATATATATATATATATATATATATATATATATATATATATATATATATATATATATATATATATATCACAAACCATACTTACACATATGCTAAAAGCCCTGAAAGAGGACTGCTTTATAGAGCTTCTTTCTCATGTTCCCTTTCTGCAGGTTAAGAGAGGCGAGTTTGCCAATGTGGTGTAGCCTTATTTTTAGAAACACTGACACAACCAATGACAACAAGTTGGAAAAGTGGTTGTCGATGCCAAACTGTGTCTCCTCAATGTGTTCCCCAAGCTGGAAAATCTTACTTGTGAAAAGTAATCCCCCGATCCCTGGTCGCAATTGTTTGCTGATTTGTACAGGAATACAGTGCTCTGGCATCTTCAATACTGTTCTGTCTTATGCTGTCGTAAGATGAATGGTCCAAGATGGAGGCCGTATTTCTCACACCCCAGCGGCCGATGAGGCGTCTAATGATAATGCTGCGATATCCTGTAACCTGTGCTTACATGTTCGTCAGCTGTGTGAATAACTGATTCTGTATTCATTTTATCGTACCAATTAAAAATAACTGATATTATGGTTGATCATAGCCAAGAAGGCAGTGACAAAGAGGAGACCCCTGCTGTAGCCCAGCCATCAAGTACAGCAGCCGCCCAGCCTCAAGCTGAATCATCTCCTCCTTCAAGGTTTGTGTATTGAGCTGTTTTTTTTGTTTCAGACAGCATCACATTTCAGAAGAACGTTCTCAATTTTTTAGGCAGTAGATTTTTGGGTAAGTTATTTTCATGAACCAATGCAAACTGACTCGTTACTCTGTTTCCATAGTGAAGATGATAAGTTTGCTCCACCTCGATGGCTAATCAACAGAGAGACATCCACCTCAAGGCCAGTGACACACCTTTCACAGGGAGACTCCATGCCAGGACAAAGGTCTCACTCAAGGTCTCCGTCCCCCATCCCAGGTCCATCAATACATCCCAAAAGGACCCGGCAGAGAGGCCGGGGAGCTGCAAGTAACCGCCCCAAACAGGCTGCATCTGCATATGCATTTGACAGTTTATTTGACATTGTTGAAATACATTTATTGTGTATTTTTTACTACATATTGCATTTTGCTTTTGTGTATCTTTTTTATATTTAACAGATTATATAGTCTATTGTTGACATATATTGACATTTGAACAAAAATGTCACTGTTCTCTCATTTTTTATTGATTTATTTTTTCTGTGCACAATGGTAGAAACTGCTGCTACAGTGGCTAAATGCCAAAGCTAAAGGATGCATTGTATACACACAGCGTCCTGTAGTGGAAATCATAAGTATTTTATTGTCAAATTCCCTTAAAAGAGGTAAGAAAACACATTTGGCACATTTTGGCACAGCATAGGTATCCAAGTGCCCAACTAAAGTCCGCCTGGTACTATCCACAGTAAAACCTTTATAAAATCTATGTGCTTTGAGCTATTCTCATGTAACTTGGTACAGTTGTAGTCAAGGAGTTGCTGAATTCAGGCAGTGGTATCTTTATGCATAGATGCATTGCTATCATGCTGTTTTCTACTGTGCAAACTAAACCAAAATTGTGCATGTCAACATGTATGCTATGATGTCTTATGTATCCATTGAGAGCAAGATTATGCATATTGTCCTTATAATTGTGGAGATATTTTTGATTTAATTTGGATAGGCCTGTTTAGGCGAAACTCACCTCCAAAATCCCTAGAAGTTAACAGGTTAAAAAGTGGAAGCATTTTATTGAGATGAAAGGGCTGTTTAAATAAATAAACCGTTTTCCTTCATATTCTTTTTCTGTTACTGCTATGCCATATTGTCACATTTATTTGCTTTAGAGACTTCTGTTTATGAAGCCGACTTTCATTATCAGAATATGTTCAGTTTGCCTGTATCTGAACAAGACAAATGCATTTCTCCTGCACATCATCGCCAGTAGGACTCTGACTCTTGTGGAAAGACGACTTCGCCTTCTTCCTCCCTGAAAACAGTCAATGTTTTGTTACTCCCACATACACAAGAGCAACAGCAATCTCCCTTACGATGGAACGCAATCTGATATCTCTAAGTCTGCTTCATTTAAAATATAGTAAAGCCTGCCGCTTCGCTTCTGAGAGATGCTCCCTGTCTTACGTGCCCCTATGTTTGTGTGTGTGCGCCTTAGACTGAGATGATGCATAGAGTCTGACAGTTTGACAGATGAACAGATTTAGAGTGCTCCAAGCACCCAGCCTGTTCAATATAGGCAGGAAGAATAGTGCACGTTAGAGTGTTTGTTGGTGTGCTTGTTTACATGTCCATTGGAAGATTTGTTAAATACAGGTCATGGCCCTTTTATTTCTGCTTATTGGTATGTAAATTATGATAGGGAGGCTTGCAGAGGTGTGTCAACCCCGTCTACTGGCATGAATGGACAAAAGAAAATGTACTGCATTCTGTTAGTGTTTAAATAGCCAATAACACAACAACGCCGAAATGCACAAAAAGCCATTAATGCCATTCTCGTCATAAAATGTATACATGGCATAACTTTTCCATAAATCTAGGATATTTTATTTTAGGGACAAGGCAGCAAGGATTTAGTATTACTTCAGGAAGCAGGGTAGTATTTCCAAAACAAAATAAAAGGCAACCTTTTGCTTCCATAAAAGGTTTCCACACTCATGGTAATCTGTCAGCCACCCTGAGGAGCTGGTCATCTATAATGCTTTTCCAACAGTCACGGAGGAATGAGGAATTCTCACATACCCTAAGCACCAGAATGTTGGCTGCTGCTCCTTCACGCTCTGGTTAAACTTACCTGAAACCATGACCGGGGTTTAAGCAGGGTGATTCTGGAGACTAGACTGTGAGTGTGTGCCATATATTTCTATCAAGACTGTGGCACATGAAAAGTTTTAAACTTCAAATTGGATGCATTCCAATTTATTCTTTATCGTTTAACATGTAGGGTCATCTAATGGCAAGAGTGTGATTTAATACATCGCATTGAAAAACAAATTATTATGTTTCTGTTGTCACAAAATTAACATTTTTATGTCTGTAGGCCACCTGCTTGCATTGTTTTGTTTGTGTTTTGAGTAGCACAACTGACAAAACCAAACAGTGGCTCTAAAGAAGGTATTTTGCATTTTTGCAGAATTCATCGCTTTGAATTAGGAAAAGTGAGATTGAAATGTTTGTTTGGATGTGCCCATTTTTATAAAATAGAACCAGTGGATGTGTTTTCACTACAATGGGGATTAAACCTTGCAACAGGTGAGGTCAACGCCAGGATTCTGGCTATAGAGCGTAGCCGATAGCGGATCCATGGTTTTATAAGGAACAGTGGAGTTTTCATCCTGGCCACGGAGCACGAGACCAGTTCTTTACTCTTTCAAGGATATCTAACCTGTATGGAAATCAACTAATTTCTAACCTGGGGAGAAACTTGATGCAGCATCTCAACTGCTGTCTCAAGTGATTGAGTTTAATAATGTCTGGGTTAGGATCAAAATGGCTATTGAACAGAGTGAGAGGTTGATGGGTAGAGTGGGACATAGTACCAGTCTGCTGTAAAGAGAGGGCTGAGGTGAAAGGCAAGGAGCTGTGGGAAGTGACTAAAATGAGGTCAGCAAAATGAACCTCCCTCAAAAGGGTGGCCATGGCCAGCTTTACAGATAATTAAAGGAGCTCCGTCGTCTGGGAGAGGCTCAGAGGACAGAGTTCTCTGCAGCTAAAGGTGCAAGTTGAGGTGATTTGGGCATCTGGTCAGGATGCCTTCCAGTTGTTTGGTACATTTCCTGTCAGAGAGAATCCCCAGGGCAGACCCGGGACACACTGAAGGGATTATATCTCCTGACTAGCTTGGGAATGCATTGGCCTCTCCCTGGTGTAGCTCGGGGTCAGCTGGGGAAAGAGAACCTCTAGGATCACTGCTCAGAAAATTGCTCCTGCAATCTAAACCCAGATAAGTGACAAATGATGGATTGATAAGTTTAATTACAGTAGGTTTTTAAATGTCTCATAATACGGAAAACTTAGAAAGTCGTTGGGCCAATGCAGGCAACCCGAGACCTGCAAAACATCACAGAGTTATCAAGACCCGGTTGACTGCGATGAAGGCAAATCTGACAACTTACCTTCAGAAACCTTTGTGGTCCCTGAATATTTTTAGCTTGTTGCTAACCATTGACAAACAGTCACCAAATACTTAAATGCATCAGTGGTGCCATTGTGCAGCATTTGACTTTTTTTGTGGAACACATCTATCGAGATCTTTTGTCTTCCTGCTGACTTCGCTCCTGACGCAGCACCTTTTTGTGGTGTGATTCAGTTTCATTGTAATCTTCCGGGTCTGAATACCTCCGCTGCACAGCTGCAACAAAATCCACCAACTCTTGTTTTTTTCCTCCCAGAAATATATAATCCCTTTCACGCTAAAATGTATTTTATCTCTCTTGATTTTCTCAGAGCCATGTTGATGGGTACACTGTTCGTCTTCCCTTCCATTTTTGAGATGAGATAGAAAGGCCCAGGTCTGCAAACCCCCTTGTGCCACCCCCTTACATGATGTTTTGCGGTTCCCGGGTTGCTTGTATTCAATGTGAATTTATTGCGCTTGATTAAATATTCTGCTATAATCAACAAGTTAAGTCTCTGATGTGATTTTTATATCACAGTAACACGAACCGAATCCAAGTGCAGCGGATTCCCAGGTACATAGACAGTTTGCATCATGTGTATTTACGTGTATATATTGAAAGTGGTCAAGAAAAGCAATATTGTACAGTAAAGGCAGAAAAAATAGAATATACAGGTCTGAATTATTGGGGTATACTGAAGTTGTTTGATCTCCATTTGACCCTTTTTTGTGTGATGTATTCTCTTTTCTTTGCTGGTATGTTGCAGTAGTGGTTTCATTTCAGCAGTTCAACCATGTAGGCCATTCATCCAGTCTCAGTTGATATTAAGATTTGTCTTGTACTTGAACTCCAGGAACCATTGATGTGGACTCTAATCTGAAGTACTTGTAATTGATTTTTGAGGCTGGTAAGTCTAATGAACTTCTCTGTAGCAGAGGGAACTCTTGGTCTTCCTTTCCTGGGGGCAGTCCTCACGAGAGCCAGTTTCATCTTAGAAATGTCATTTCTCTTTACTTAGTTGAGCTGTTCTCATCATCATTTGGATTACTACAAGCCACACACTAGTCTCGCACCCATGGAATGGTTTCAAAAGCATTAAGAGGGCAAGAAATTGTACCAATTTACTTTCCACTTACTTCACCTGTTAATTAAAAGCCATTCAAGACTGACCTCGCTAGTTACTCTACCATTGTTGTTCTGGAGCTACAGTTCTACTCCCCCGAAAGAATAGAGTTAATGGGATAGAGTTTTAATTTAGGAACACAGGAAAATTAAAAGCAAGCCTCAAGACGGAATTCAAGCAAGTACTGTTCGTCAGTAATACCAAAACCAAGAGTGAACTAAAACGTTTTCATTCTTAACTGTTCCCATGTTGTACTTGGGACATATTAGTTTACCAATGTTAACATGAATGTCAACGTCTCCATTCAATAGACTGTAAAGAATGCATTAATTTGTGTTGTTGTCCCTATCTACTATCAAGCTTTATCAGTTTTCATAATGCAATTGTACAACTTTTTTACGAGAAAGAAACAATAATAAAAACATTATATCCTGTTGTGTCATGTTTTCCATAGCAATTTCTGAGTGCTTACGGTTTGAATGCCCGTTTGAGCCAAATATCTTGTATCCTGCTTAAAAATAGAACTTGAAGAAACATAAGCAAATGAATCTTGTCTTACTATTCCAAAGCAGAAGGAATTATAAATATAGCAGGCTCAAAAACCCACATTTAATGAAATGTCTTCACAAGTCTGACAAGAACACTGAAATCAAATTTTTTGCACAACTGATAACATCTTGAGACGTTGTTGGCTGATTAGTGTCCGCCCACAAGAGAGACAATGCTTGCCTGACTCCAGATTTCCAAAGACAGCAGCCCAGCAGTCGATCACACACTCAAATACATACATTAAAATAGATAATTTTAAAAAGCCTCATTCATTAATGAGTCATCGTGTCTATATTACTTCCCCGATTTACTGCGCACAGGTCCCTGTGTCCTCATCTGGACACAATGTTCGCCTTTAGAAAACTGCAGGACACAGACAAAACACTCACTTTGTCTGCCTAAGCAAATAATTACTCCGATTAATTAGCCATGCTGTGGATAGCTGGAGGCAAGCATTCCATTAAAAAGAGCAAAAACACAGGAGAAAAAAAAAAAAAAAGTAGCATCATCACTGGAGGGTGCATCCCAACGTCCTTCTCTGACAAAGCCTGAGAAGGCAGATGATGTATAGGATGTACTTTATTTGGACTTGGGGCACTTTACACATTTAATGTTGTTTAGAGAGTTTACTATACCTCTTAACAGAGCTCATTAAACATGTATTTTTTATTTTATCAAAACACTACGCATTATCAAGGAAAATTTCACCGGTCCGATTGGCAGTGAATCACGGTATCGATCAAAATGAGAACATTGAAGCATTAATTCAGGTGGAATCTTTTATTGTCTCTTTTCAGTTACTATCAGTTATCATTAAAGGCAGGGTAAGGGATTCTACACAATTAATTAACCAAGTACTTTTTGTCACATTCAGTGAGTATCTTCTATCCATATGGTAGCTGGCTTGTATGCTAGTTTTTTTCATATTAGAGTCCATGACGGGGCAAATCTTTACACTGGAGGGAGGGGGATGTTGACGCTAGCTCCCAATGTGCAGTTGATGTTTTGTCCCACGTATCAACAGATGTGATGCCCTGCTTTTAATTAGTGACATTACGCTAAGTAGCAGACGGGTTTGTTAATCAGTTTCAGCTGTTTTGGTGTTAATGAAGCAAACAGTAGGTGAACTAGAGGGGCAACAATGACTGCGTTTACATGCAGTCAATATCCCTTTTAAAACCCGAATATTGGCAATAACCCAAATTTGCACGGCCATGTAAACACCAATAACCCCTTTGAATAATCCGAATTTGCTCATATTCCGGTTTTTAAAAACCCGAATATGACCCCTGGGTTACTCCTTTTAAAACCCGAATATTCGGTCATGTAAACGCCTAACGGAATATCCCCATCAAACGGAACATGAATTTGTTTTCTGCTCATGTTCTGTTCACAAGGAATCCTGGTCTTTTGATTCCAGGAAGTTCTTCTAAACGCGGCGAAACGCAAGACCACGGCACACTTTTGGAGTGAGGAGGAGACTAATCACTTCATAAATGTAATGAAGGATATGAACATTTTGGCATTTGTAGACGGTAGAAAGTACCGGGATAGGGAGATTTACAAGAAGGTGAGCGAAAAGTTGTGCGAAGCAGCATTTGTTTTGAATTTGGATACAGGAAGAAGAAGCGGAAATGACGCTAATTGCGTCATCACGTTCTCCGCGCGTCGCTGGTTTGATCGGGATATCCCGAATTATTAATTACCATGTAAACGGAATATTCCGATTGTCTCAGTAACCAGAATATTAGCAATAACCCGAATTTTGACTGCATGTAAACGTAGTCAATGGCTTGACGCCCAAAGCGGGAAGGGATTCAAGGGGAGGCCACTGACTTTTTGTCCATCCTCATTTTACTGACAGTTTTTCACTAGTTTTGCATTTAACTAGGGTCAGTGTCACTACTGGTAGCATATGGCAATCATAGTCTCAAGAGCATGGAGGAGATTCCAGAAGACAGCCAGTTACTCGAGGAGCGCTGGACAGGGCAGTAGAAGTTATCTAAGCCAACGACCAACACCCTGTTCCTCCTCTGAGGAACCAATCCTTTAGTAGTCCCTCACTGCCTGGCACTTTGGAGCACCCAGAGCTTTCCACAGATGACAGCAGGTTCACCCTGAGCACATGTCGCAGACATAAAAGGGTCTGGAGAAGACGAGGAATACGTTACTCTGCCTGTAACATTGTTCAGCATGATCGGTTTGGTGGTGGGGCAGGGATAGTCTGAAGAGGTATATCTATTTACAAATATCTGCAGGTTATAAAACAGAATCCTGGATGAAATCCTTGGACCCATTGTCAGACCCTATACTAATGCAGTAACTTCTGGCTTCCTCCTGGTGCACAATGATACTCAGCCTCATGTGGCGAGAGAATGGAGGCAGTTCCTGGAAGATGAAGGAACTGATGCCATTGATACGCCTGCCTGACCTTAATCCGATAGAGCACCTCTGGGACACTATGCTTTAGTCCATATGACCTTGCCGGGTTGCCCCTCAGACTGTGCAGGAGCTCAGTGATGCCTTGATCCAGATCTGGGAGGAGATACTACATGATACCAACATGATACTCTTTAGGAGCATGCCCAGATAATGTCAGGCATGCATATAAGCAAGTTGGGGTCATACAAAATACTATAAGTCTTTTAGAGAACAAAGATGATCCCGAGTCTTAATAAGAACTGTCATTTTAGTCATTTGTATTCAAGATTACTGTTGTTGGATTATCATAAAAAGTGCATACTAATGCTGCCTGTGATAGCTGCTCGTAAGTGAGTTTAATTGATGACAGTAAGTCTTTCTGAGTTATTTGTCCAGTGAATGTGTTATGTAGTTATCCAACATTTCCGTTTCCAACATTCCTGATCCATTCCTGCTCGTATTTGACAAGCTGTCCTTTTGCATATTACAGTGCAAAAGATAAGTAAATAACCTGTGCAAGTCATTTGTACAGTTTGACTGTTTAGAATGCAGTTTTATTCCAATCAATTCTATCTGCCCATTTGGCTTTTTTTTCCTCTTTTTTTCCCTTTTCATTGGTCCCATCACACACTGAGCAACTCATGGGTCTAACAGGTGGGTTTTATTTGCATCAAAACAACAGGAAAGATTTGACTGGCATAACACACCGGTTGCTTAGGAATAAAAATGCAGCACAGGCAGAGTGACTTGGCTTGAGTGGATCGAGCCAGGAGAGAAACAGAAGTGCAACTTTTTTGTGCATATTCCCCAGCATTTTAACAGAAAGTTCTCTCCTCACTCTGTACCGAGTGGAGATACAATAATTCACATCTTAATAGATTTTTCTTCCTGCTGTCCAGCCCAATAAACATTTAGGTAGGACTAGAGATTGATTGTTGATATAGCTCTCTAGATGTCAGCACCTCACAATCTATATTTATATCTGACACTGATCTGCAATGATTTGAAGTGGAAGCCTTTCACAACCATAACACAACTTTGGTTTCAGCGGATACAGAGCAGGCTCATCTGTGACTGACAACTATACACCCTCTAGTGGATCAGGATGGGAATCAGCCGGCTTCACCAAACACAAATGTGCAGTCTAAAAGTCCTACCTACACACACGCATTATAACATTGTAAATTGCTTTCAGTTAGTCCCATAAGACTGTTTCACAGGTACAATAGACAGCATGTTTTCATGCAAATGCATCTCTGTAAATGAAATACAGCATGTAAGCTTTCTCGCTGCTGTAGTCCGTGTCCACATATACAGGAATCTCTGACAAATTACACTTTAGCTGTCATAAGCAGGTCCCTGCAGTAATTTACGCTATCTCTTGTTTCATTTTCCAGTGCCTCACTGCTGTTTTGTTTTCTTAATGCTCCATAAAATGGTTCAGGCATGACCACATGCGAAACGAAGCTGCTCCCGCTGGTGAAAAGCCCATTATTTGGATTTTTCTTTCAACATCCAGTGTAGTTCAGACCTGATAATGAGGGAGTGAAATAATCTACAATGACTAGGTTGATCCTCGAGGGCGGTTCAGCGGGAGCACATCGCTTCCTCGGCGTCCAAGTATAGGTGGTTGGGGAAAATAACTAAATATGTTCACTGAGCAAGATGCCCGGCATCACTGCCATGGCTGTTGCCGAGTTAATTTAAAGCTCTAACAGCTATGACAGTGAGGTGAGGATGTGTGTGTCAATGTATGTGTTGTTGTGCAACCCGGGGAAAAGTCACACTCCCGTCACATACGGATCCACGGGCTGACATCTGGATATGTATAGGTTACATATTGCACGTAATCATACAGGTGTCTAGGCTGTCCTATCTTCAACTGAGACTGGTGAACAGACTGGCATGATGGTAATAAAATCACCTTGTGACAGGTTCACCCTGGTTCTGGCTGGCCCGCCAAGATGTCAAGTCTGTCAAGCCATGTAAAGGGACCTCATGAACAGGCAAGGGCACCCCCTCCCCCCAAACACACACACACACACACACACACACACTCCATCAGTGCTTCTTATACCCCCAGGAAGCAGCAGGAGCCGTCTTGATCGCATCCAACTTCCATTTTATTTTTTTCTTAGTCTTATTTTCAATTTGGTGGCTGGGGAAAGGTCAGGATTAGTTATCGACGTGACTGTGTGTAAGCCAGAGACGGGGAACCACAGCTGCTGCCATGGGTCCCCTAAAGCCATTTTCCCTCAGTCCCAGTAGTAGCCTAATCTGTGTGTAAGTGTGTTGGTGTACATGCTCATGATCTTGAAAGCACCTTTGGGTTTTTGGGGTTTTTTTTGCACTTTTGTATATACTATACATACTGTAAGTGGCTGTGCATTTAAGTAAACACTAATTAGTGTGTGGATTTGGAGCATATGTGTGCATGTATTCTGCCCTTGCATCGTGTGTGATGTATTTGCATTCCCTGACAGAGTTGTGTTTGCATGTATTAGCACAGAAATGGAGGAAAGCTGTCCAGCACCTCACTTCAGCTTAGCATTCTCGATGCATTTGGATTCAAGTGCTTTTGAAATGCAGTTGTTTACAATTTCAAATCAGTCTGTCAACTCACTCACAGCTGTTAGTCAGAGGTTCTTAAAGCGCCACCGTCTAGTTCGCCAAACTGATTACATTCCACTTTCCTGTAGCATCCCACTATTCTTCTTTTACCGTCT
The DNA here is from genome assembly GCF_033807715.1 of Cololabis saira. Lineage (NCBI taxonomy): Eukaryota > Metazoa > Chordata > Actinopteri > Beloniformes > Belonidae > Cololabis > Cololabis saira. Next base: position 29,094,196 of record NC_084606.1, read on the forward strand.
TCCATCCATCCTGAAAGCAGTGGTGATTCCCGCTGTGAGAGGCTGCTGTCTCACAGTCCCAGACCTGTGAAATGATGATAGAGGAGCAGGAGGCCCATACCCATCAGTCTTTATCTTTCCCTTTTGCCCTCCCTCGCTTCCACGGCCGCCACAGCCACCTCGCGTATGCTAAACTGAGCTCTGGTTGTGGTCACTGTGACGGTGACAGATGCTCCTGGTCAAAACTAGGCTGGAGACCCACCCCACCCCCCCTCAAAAGTCATCTCAGCTCTGGTCTTAACCTGCTGGCCAGGTCCCCTGGCTGGGGCTCTGTAAGTCAGAGTTCAGAGAGTGATGGCAGCAAAGTTTAGAGTCAGGAGAAGAAGAAAAGTGAATGTAAGAAAAAGTGTCTGAAACAAATCAAAAAGTTTTTGCAAATCCTCCCTCAGTATTCTTAACCGGCTTTGTTTCCTCTGTGTTCCTCTTCTTTAGCAGAGTGTAAGCTGCTGCAGTGGTGTGATTTGCTCCATGCCATCAATTTATTTTGTGTAGCGCATTGTATTATTTAGATGTTGCTTATCTCACCCTCAAATCCCTATCTTGTCAAGACTGGTGCAAAATAGAATTCGTATCTCCAGCGCTCATCAAGACATCTCATTTATTAACCAAAAGGAAATCTAAGGAGAGGAAGATATGCAAGAATGATTAGATGCTCAAAAAATTTTGATACTATCTGTCAGCAATTGGTTTTTCTTCATCTCTCTGTAGCCGCTAGATCTTTAAAAGACATTAGCCACATACTGTAAGAAATAAATCAAACAAATGGATTAGAAGAGCTAAATAGTTGTCAGGATCCTCAAAAGGCCTTATGAAGACAGATCTGCCTCTTATGGAGGCAATCAGGTATAGGACTTATCATAACAGAAATTAGGACTGAGACCCATTTTTTATTCCACAACCCAAGGCCATATTTCCATAAAAGCTAATGGCGAAGTGTATTCAACTGTACTGACTTGTGTGCTGGCTGTCTTGTCTTTTAAATGTGTGTGCGTGTGTGTGTGTGCGTGTGTGTGTGTGTGTGTGCGTGTGTGTGTGTGTGTGTGTGTGTAGTCAAAATTGCACTTCTTGGAAAAAGGTAAAGCAGTTTGTGTCCTCATACTAAGGAGCACACGACTGTGTAAATAAGTCACTTTGAACAGTGACATGTTGTCAACTTAAGGAGTTGTTATAATTTAGAGAACACGTTCAGGAAAAGAAGAAATCTCATCCACAACCCCAGTGGAAACAGCCCATTACTATTTAATCTGTGTTGTCCAATAATCCAAGTCCAATATTCCCTTTCCCTTTAGTTCTTTCTTGGCCTCCACCTTGGAATGTACATTAAAGATGGATGTAGCCTCTGGGTGTGAAACGAAGCCAGAGCCTCATTCATGAGTTAATGGTGTCAGCTGCTGGTTTCAAGTCTTCTTCAACAAAAGCAAGGAGTTCAGGTGCTATACCTCAGCAGCGTTTTGAAGTCGAGTTAAAGTGGGGCACCCTTTACGGTGGTGGTTGTGTTTATGTGAATAGTTTCCTCGGGCTGTCGTTCAGATGCACTTTTTACTTTTTATGTACAATTTCTAAAATCTTCAGATCGCGAATTCACAGCTTCAAAATGTAAATCTGCACTCCTATGGGTGATATAAAACAGGCTTTACAGCTTTATTATTATTTTGAATGGATTCTTGTGTCTGCAAACTACCAAAGGGGGGAGTGTTAGAGAGGACGGCTCCTCTGGTTCCACAGGTTCAAGCCCTCACACTGGCAACAAAAGATGAACGCTTAAGCAACGCCGTGGGCCCTTGAGCAAGGCTCTTCACCCCTGCCAACTGCTTCCCGTGCACCAGAAACACGGCAGCTCACTGCTCCTAGTGTGGAGGACACATTTCCCACAAGAGGATTAATAAAGCATATATTAGACTCGTATTAAACTCCTGAGCTAAGCTGGTACTGAACAGCAAGGTATAGCAGCTAACTGACTGATAGCATTCAGTGGACTGAACACCAATCTCAAAGGCTAGAAAAATAGTTTAAGAGACTGCAGAGGAAGTATCTGATGGGGTGTTAACTTTATCATCTGCCAAAAAAGACATAAGGACACTGCTTAGTATTCTGATGGCATCACAGGTCTTTGCCAAGAGAAGAAAAAAAAAAGTGATTGCACGCCAGTTAAAACGTGGTCTGGGGTCCCGCGTGTCTCAGAGGCAGCGGAGTATTTCAGTCACAAGATTTGATCTCTCTCTACTCAGAGAACACATTTACATGAATGTGAGGATTTACATTAACACAGATAAAGTATCGCTGGGAATTGCTAACTTTGTGGTAAAAAATGCCCTTGTCAGGGGATAACTTGTGGTCCTGTGTCTCTTGTACACTTCACAGCAAATCTGTTATTATTTTGTCAGTGTTGAATGTAATCCGTGTTCTTTGAACACTTTTTAGATGAATAAATGTATTCAGACGTTAAGTGTACATTTTAGGTGTGATCTCCACCCCAACACCTGCAGTGTTAAATTGACCACAACCTTCCGGCTTTTTCCTTTCGATGCAGCAGTTGCAGCATTTAACGTTGCAGCAGCTGTCAGTTTTACCAAATATTCACCAAATATTTCAAAAATATGTAATTTAACTGGATTTGTGTGGAAATATTACAAATGCCAGTAGTATTTTAGCCCGTTCTGTTATAGAACTGACGGTTTCCTACCTGGGCTGAATTTTGAGCCTTTTGGTCGTACAGATACCGTACAGTGTTGGAATAACTTTGGCTCAAAGCTCGATAAATAACTATTTTACAAGTGTTAAAATAACACTCAAAGCGTGGAAATATACACACACTTTTCTACCATTGAATTTAACACTGTGTTAATTCAGCACCGGTGGTTTTGCTGTGTTTGTTTGTGGTTGTCATCTTTGTGAAATGTGGCAGATTGTAAAGTGTCATTGTTGGAAACACTTAAACAGATTATCTGCTAATGACACATGTTAAAAGGGAAATATAGATTCTCCCCATAACGTCCATTGACCTCTGGACAGACGGAGGGACCGGGCCAGTGGATGTTAAGCAAACGTCCTGATTTGGAGAGATTAAATAAAGTGTGTGTAATCCTAGCTCATTTGCATATTTTCCATAACTGACCATACATCCGTAACTGGAAGAGGATTGTTTTAGTGCGTTAAACTGCAAAAAGGTATACAGTTGGCATGTGAAAATGTCATCACTGCCTACACATGAAAATGGGAAAAGAGGGGAGGCAAGCCAAAAGGCCATTAAAATCTGCGATCATTTATTTCCACTCCTTCGTCTAATCCATCTCTCTGGGGAATGGTTCTGTCCTTATCCACCCAAGGCTACCAATCTATTCTCCTGTCTGTCTTCATGCATCAAAATGAACCTGTGAAACAGTCAGACATGCTCTCTTTCTTTTTTACCCCTTTCTCGTCTTCTGTCTCTGTCTCTTGTAGGCTCAACTCGCTTTTCTGATTCCTTTTTATCTCTCCTCCTCCTCCTTCCTCCTCCTCCTTCTCCTCCTCCTCCTCCTCCCTCTCGTTGGCGCAGCCTCTGATTGTCCCTGTGTCTCTCTGTTCTAACCTTTCCTCTCCTCAGCACCTGTTCCTTCCTCTCTCTCGCTCTCGTCCTCCCTCCGTTTCATTGTGTCAGAAATGTCTACACAAATCCAATTCAAATCATATCCAGAAAAGAGGGAGCAAAAACAAGACTCTGTCAATGGCAATTTAATCCATGGTGAGCGAAGTGTATGTAATGCTGTGCATGTTCCAGGAAGCTGTCTGATTGCATTTGGATTTGTGCAGATCTGGTTGCTGCTCAGATGTAAAGTGAGGAATCCGACTCATTTTTCACAATGTACCTTAATTTCTTCTCCTCTTCCTTACATGTATTTACACATATCTTTCTGAGAGGGGTGTTTGTTTAAGTTTTGCTGAAAGAATCTGTGCACTTGTAGCTCTTGAGGGGGATTGACACCTTTTCTTCCACCCTTTACAATGTATTTGGGGGGAAATAGGACAAAGAGGGATGGAGCGTGCAGCTCATTGTTCACCACCTTTCTAGGCATGAAATGCAAGAGAATAAAAGCGGCACCTCAAACCAAGGTCCAATTCCCCATCAAGCCAGATCCCCCAAGGTTAGCCACACCATTGCGCTGTCACGTCAAGAAATAAAAAAAACTCCCGTCTGGCTCCCTGCCAGGCGCAAACGCCTTTTGCTAATGGCTCCCCAAAACTCCCACTAAACATTCAGTGAATATTTATAGTCCATTAATAACCTATGTGTAAACCGCTAGTGTCACCAACTGGGTGAAGCAGATGATGGGAAATCATGGTCAGAGCATTAATATTGGCCTAGATTCTCCCACAGGTAGATAAATGGGCCTTAGCATCTGGGACTTGCGTTCACGTAGAAGCGGCTGCCAGGAATCCCAGACGGAGAGCTCCGTGATCTGTAACCATCCAAATTCCAGCAACGTAACTGGTAAAATTGGGTGATGAACTGCAGCCATTTAGCTTTTCTTTTACCGTATGCAAGCTTCAGCAGTCGTCCTTATGAAGGTATTGCCATCTGGGTTTTCTCAGAGAAGAGCTGCGAGGGGACCAGGGGGACGTAATATATGTACAACTGGGCAAGTAATTAGATTAATAAGGCCTAAATGAGCAGCAGGCCAGGAAAGTGAAAGCCAAAATCCCTCATTCTTTGAGAGCCTGGAGAGCAACACATTATGGTATCTATTCAAATTTTAAATGGAGCCTGAAAAAAAGTTTTCATGCCGCTGTTCCTTTGCTCATTTCTTGCCTCGACAGATTTATATTCTTCTTTGCTCATCTCTCTGTTCACCAGACTAAGAAAGAGATGTTGAGCAGAAGTAAAAATGAAGCAAAACTTATGAAGCTCTGCAGAGGGGAAAGACGATAGAGATGAGAAGAGGCCCTTCAGGATTACTTAAATCTATTCAGTCTTTGGCTGCATAAGGTTCGTGTCAGATTCTCTCTGGTTTTGGGAAGTTACAGTATGATATAGATTTTTGCAGTACCTGAAGCTTTTATTGATTAAAATACATAAGGCATCAATGCTGAATGCACAGATTCACTCAGATAGGGAGAAGACTTAAGGAAAGCCCACAAACTGTCTACATTGTTCCTCCCTATAACAAACAAACAAGTTAAGTACACATAAAGACAAACGATCCCAGTGTGTCAATAAAGCGCTGTACTTTACAGAAGGGTTTTAAGCTGAATGCCAATGCTGCCATGGGAGTATGTTATCGTTACTTAAACGCTTACTCTGTCAAATTTTCTAATTAGTACTAAACACAGAGTACACCTAATGCCTTTTGGGAATGTCAGGAATGTTGTCCGTGTCGGGAATGTAGGTAAGTCATAAAAAGGAAGCCTCGTGGTGGTAGTGAAGAAAATTTTGAAGGGTAACTAAAGGGAAACTTAAGTGTTGATACCAAATGTTCAGTCACAGGAAAATTACAACTTTACCCAGCTTTCATGACTGCAGGAAAAGCAGGATTACATGGGATTAAAAATGCCTCCTGGGGAGATGATGGATATTTGCACCAAATTTAAATGTAGTCCATAATGTCTTTAACATTTGTGCTGTTAATGTTAGAATTAATACAGTATTAGATGCAGCTGCGTTGACAAAAGCCTCAAATTCAGAATTTGGTCATTGCCATTAGGATCAAAACGATTTATTTTTAATATGCTAATTCTTTTTGTCGGACAAGACATTTTTAAGGTTTTTTTAAAAAGCAGAGGGCGTGACTTACTTGTCAAATCTGACAGGTGAGTCACGCCTCCTTTTAACATCAGCTGATAAATGACGGGTCAGACACACCATCTTGTGACTCTGATGAAGGCGAAAGGAATCGCCAAAACATGTCAGGTAATTAAAAAAACCTAAAAAGTTCTTGCCCGACAAAGAATTAGCAAATTAAATTGTAAAGCCATCGACAAAATTAACTTTATTAATTCAAAAGTATTTATGTTTGTCAGAGTTTTGGTATTTTAGGATCCTGTTTTTATTTTGAAACCCCATCTCTTGACTTCCCTTGTTCTCATCTGCCCTGATTGTCTGTCTGCGTCTCGTCAAGTCTTCTGCATATATCTCGTCTCGTCTTTCCCTTGCTGGTCTGTACCGTTTCTTCCACTATGTGTCATGTCATGCTTTTGGGTTTTTCAAGTTTAGGCTCTCTCGGTTTTCCTGCTCAGCAGCACTTTTGGTTTTTGTTTAATTAAATAAACCACGTTTTCTGGGAACTCCTGCCTCCTCGTCTCTCCTGCATCTGGGTCCTACTCAGACTCCTACTCAGGCTCATCGTGACAATGTTTAAAACCTGTAATCGTTGTTTTTCAAAAGGGATACTAGTGCAGCAATCAGTAGTGAATCTCGCTAATGACAACCATGATTAGTGGGGAAAAGAAAAAAGAAGTTGGCGTGGTAAAAGAAGTTGAAACTTTTATAAAAATGGAGCCGATGGAGATATTTGAGCAGCACATGAAAGCCATGAGTTATTGCACACTGTACTCATGTTTAAGAACTAACAAAGCCAATCTAAGCCATACCTGCTAATTGTTTGTTATATCATTGCCAACCATGGTGTGTAGTGTATAGTGAGGATTAGGGCTGGGCGATATGGACCAAAAGTCATATCTCGATATTTTCTAGCTGAATGGCGATACTCGATATATATCGATATTTTTTCTGTGCCATAATTGGGGTTTCCCCCAAAGCATTATAGCATAGCATCTCTGTTAGCATCTCTGTTAGCATCTCTGTTAGCTTAATTTTTTTCTGAGGCAAACCCTTAAAAAAAAGTCAGTTTTAATACAAAGCCTAGTCACACAGGTACATTTATTAACAGAGGTCTACTCTGCAAAATATCAAAATGTATAAAACAAATGAAATAAAAATAAACTGCCTGCATATATAGAATAAAAATGCTTCATGAATAAAACAAATATCCCTTTCCTGCATAACAATTAAATTAAAATACACTGTGCAATTAATACAATGTAGACAGTAACAGGCAGACTTTTCCACTGAGGTTGATAGTTGTGCAAATAACAAAACATTTGTGCAAATCTCAAATAAAACATTCAAGTCAATTTGTCACAAAATAAGCTATATCAAAATCATAAAAAAATCTATATCGATATAAACGATATTGTCTCGTACCATATCGCGTTTGAAAATATATCGATATATATTAAAATCTTGATATATCGCCCAGCCCTAGTGAGGATTTCACTCCAACTATCTTCCTCTATCAAATTGTTCATTAACATGAATGACAACAGAATTTCTGATGAAATGGTCAGAAAAAGCTCTCATTATATCACCTCAAGTGTAAGTCTAATAAACCTTTTCACCTCCATTAAACCTGCAAATTGGCTGTAGTGCCTTACAGTCTCCAAACTTCATTTGGCTTGATCTTTCTGTAGCAGGTGAGAGAATCCTAAATTGCTTTATATATATTATTTGGATCACAGATTTCAAGTTCAGTGATTTTTACACTTCTGATTCGAATGTGACGGTTGGAATTGGGATGGCGGCTGTACTGTGGTCGCATACTATATGAGCCCAGGATGAATTGTCTTTTGAAGATATATTGTTCAGCCCACACCAGAGAGCTGCCTCCGTCTTATATTGAAGAAAGAGCACAATGGGACAAATAGAGCTTTGGCAGGATTTAGAAACATGAAAGTACTGTAGGAGGGCTTCTGCTCCTTCGGGGCCGCAGATTTTCCTTATGGATGCAAAACAATATACGTGGAGTGGTACGGGGTGAGAGCTGCTATCATCAAAGGCGTCTCAGCTTGTTTCCCCTTCGTTTTTCCTTCTTCTCCTTCTACTTCTACTCTGACCTGACATGGATTAATTACAGCCCTGCACAATTTACACCCAGCTGGAAGTGTGGCAGAGAATAAAGAATGGTTGAAATGTGAGCGTGGTGACAGGGCGTTAGAATGCTGAATTGCCTTGTGCAGCACGTGCCACGCCTGGATTGCCTTTTGCTGGGAGCATGTTTACGAGGCCTGACTCGGAGGTGAACTCCCAGGCCTTAAAGTGACAAAATGCCCTCACTTAGATCGAGACAGCCACAGTGTTTTATGTACATCCTGGATCTGCTGCATTTTGGTTTTCCACATCCAGTGACTTCATCACATCACCTTACCTGCAAATGATGGCGTGCATCTCGTAGACTAAGCATGATTATTGGGATGAGAACATAAGCCGATGCCTCAGCCAATGCCAGCCTGTTGCCGTCTAGGAGGTGTCAGCAGCAACTGGTGACATGGGCACCCTGCCAGCCCACACGGCTGTTCTGTCCATTAATGGCCTTTTTGTCTAAAGGTAGCCGAGAGGGCACTGCTATTAAAACTACTTAGAATTAAAACACATGGTCCTTTTGCAGCCGAAGTGGAAAAGGAGTATCCTCCATTATTTATGTTATTTAGAAAAAAATAAAAGACTTGTAATATTGACATGGTTGTGAAGTGAACTGTGTAAATGGGGGGTAACCACATGTCAGAGGCCACATGGCTGCAGCCCAGGCGGTCACTATGTCCACTCAGGTGAACTGAGAGGGAGCAAGCAAGACAAGGGAACCCATCTGAGTATAGAGTGACCTGCAGATCAATGCACTAAAAGGCAGAGTCAAAGGTCACGGTGCTCAGTGGCAGCTCAGGGAATCACCGTGACAGCCACTTTCCTGTCACCACACACCTCCAGACATACAGTATATTGAAACAACAGGCATCATACTTGGTATACTTCTACTTTTCTTTCTTTTGAGGGGAAAAAAGTCAAATGAGTGAACAAAAACTGTATAAAGATGCATGCATTTAAAGTTTTTATTCAACCAGATGCATTTTTGGGACTGACATTTCTCCGTTTTACCAGTTGGTCAAAGTTAAGATGTATGGAAGTGAGAACCGTTTCTGCTGAGGCACATACTTGTCAGACCACACCCGGGCTGCAGCGTTTATAGCATCAAGCAGACAAAGGGACAGTCCATGAGACCTAAATTATTTACTCTAAGTACAAAAAACGAATGTGTTTAGTGTGCTTTGCCTTGATCCTATATCTCATATCAACCGCTCCCTATTTCAGCCCTGACTTCCTCTCTCAACATTCTCTTTCATCCTCCATCTCTTTGATTCCTCCTTATATTCTTTCTATGTCTGCCATATTTTTCCCTATTTTCCTACTTAGAGGACAGATATAAAACTCCTTCATAAATCCAACCGAATTATGTTGGTGTAGCTGGCAGTGAGATGCAGCTATAGCATGAAATAAACAAGATGCCCAGAAAATTGAAAAGAGTGGAGTTCCCCCCGCTGTGCATTCAAATTGGTCCGCGCATCTTGACAGGCCGCTGTCTTGCACGTCTGTGAGATTAGCTGCTCCCAAGAGGCTGTTTATTTGTGTCCATTCAGTCGCAGATCTTCACTTTTGTCTCCACGTATCGTCCTCGTCCTCAGCCGCTGATACCGGGCAGGCTGTCCTATCAGTGCCTTGAACTCCTGTCAGGAAGTAGTGACCCTCGAGTCACCCGGTCTTTTGATGTGCTCATTCCTCATCATTGGTACTCAGAACTGGGACTCGTCGTTGGGTATCACTGGCAGCCACGTTGCAAAGCTGGAAAGCGTTGAAGTATTTAATTACCGGCCTATTTATATCTCCGTTTATATTTTCTAGGAGATTGGCTGTCTCTGGTTATCATAATTAAAGTCAAGATAGGTGTTCCAAAACCAGTTCAATATGCTCAAGAGAGAGAGAGAGGGGAAAAAAACAAAGCTTTTCTCTCTCAAAATCTCCCGTTATGAATAACACTGCACAGAGTCACCCCCTCCGTGCAGCCTCGGTTTTCCCAGGGATTGCTGGACACCAAACTGGCAAGAAATATGACCAGCGTGCTCTCCTTACTCCCCTGAGAAGCCAGTGGTACACATAGGGATGTAGCTATTACTTATCATCATCAAAAAGTGCTTGTTTGGTGATAATAAGGGCCTGGGATAGATATCTCAGCTAAAGGAAGGGAGGGGGACTACCTGGAAGGAGCAACTGAGGAATCCTTCCTCTGCTTACTCAAGCACTTTCAGTCTTTCTGTAAAACGGAGGGGCCAGCTCTAAGACCCGGCTTAGCTTCCGAAGATAGGAAAAACTGCTATTAGCCACGGTTAGGAAGACGAAATAAGATAAAGAATTACAGACAACAACTTCAAATGTGCTTACGGTGCAACAGACAATCGCTAGGAAAAAAAGGGAGGTTGTATTAGCGTTTAGCTCCTTGTTTTATCAAATATTCTCGTCTGCAATGGCAAACATGAAAGTAATATTGCCGGAGATTGGAAAAACCGTGAGGCCCCTTCCCTAAAGGATGTAAAAGGAAGCACGTTATTGAGTATTCTATTACCGTGCACTCTGTCTTTACAGTATTCAACAAAGAAGCATGGTCACATCACAAATGATAATACTGAGCCCAAAGGAGAACTCAAAGCAGAAAAATGTCCAGCCACCTGTTTTTATTCCCCCGATTGATGAGAGGGAATGTGCTCTCTGGGGAAAGCGGAACAGCTCACAATCAGACATGAAGCATAACTCCTGTCAGGCTCCCTGGTAGGAAGGTCCACGCAGTACATACGTTTTGGGTCAAATGTTACAATTCCCGTGTGGGTCACGCTTGATAATATCCCAATTGCAATGCAGCACCGGCCAGCCTTATCTGTAAAAGTTCATAACAGGGTTGTGCGTGGCTCCTCATCTCCCTCTGCAAGCAGTTCACGTTCCTTGTTTGTTTTATCTATTGCCATTCAGCTATTTGAGTTTGACATTAGGTTCATGACCACTTCAATTCACCTCCCGCTATCTGATGATTCAGTCGCTCACACTCCTCTAATGTATTCTGAGGAGAGAGGGGGGGATACGTGTCGGGGAGAAAAAAGGCACACATCCCATCTGATTGCAAAGTCTCCTCTGATGAAACATGTGGCGATGGACATCTCGGCTATATCAAAGAGCGCTTCCCATCTCAGCAGCGTGATTAATCAGAAAGGGGCTTTATTGTGAGCGTAAACAGTCAATGCAGATCACAGGAAGAGTCGTGAAATCAGGTATTTATTCTCCCCTCGGTTAAAGGTCTCATGGTAATTACATAGCCTGACTTTGGGTTTTTTTTCCCCATTGTATTTTGGAAGAATGAGATTAGTATTTAATGACAAAAAAGAGATAAAAAGAAAAAAAACAAGATGGATTCTTTAACAATGAATACAGCAGAAAAATAAGACAGGCCCATAAATCTGTGTTGAGAGAAATGCCTTCTGTGCCAAGCATCTCTCAGTTTTGTTTCAATCTCCCCACCGGTCTCAAAGGGTAAGAGATATACCTGTAAGACGGACGGAAGCCAAAGAGAGAAGAAAAATTGGGAGAACGAAATAAATATCTATTCAAAAATAGCCTCTCAGCATGGCAAGGAGAGATTTGAAGACATTATCCTCAAAGGCTGCTGTGCGTGAGGCCTGGCAGAAGGGAAAGCTGTCTGCGGTGAAATATGAAAAGCACATACTCCCTGACAGCCTATGGCTTTTCCTGATACTGCCAACGCCAGCCCACTGGAGTGATCCATAGACTCTTTGTGGAGACTGGTGATATAAATGCTGAGGGCTAGATGTTAAAGATCCTCAGCTCCCTAAAGCCCCACCCTTCCTCGTCGTTCCCCCGCAAACACCTTGCTCGCCGCGTGAGGCAAATTTGTTATGCTCCCTCTTGTCCACCAGCTTCGGAAATATTATGAAAGCGGACGGGGGAGAAAGTCGACTGACTTGTCCTTGTCCCTTTTCAATTTGACAAGGCAAGCAGCCTTGGGGACCTTCCAGTCTATTTTCAAATTGACCATTTATAATCAGTTTTCTAAAGGAGAAAGAGAAGGGGCGGAGGAGTTGAGCTGGTCCTGTGTTGTTGGGGAAGGTATAGAAATGGGGGGGTTGGTAGATGATAATACAGCAGGTTGTTGTCAGATGTGTCAGCAGGTAAAATGAATGAAGAATAAGGAGTGGGTGCATAAAGGAGAATGCACAGTGGGGAATTGACCTCTATTCAAAAAAGAAAAGGCAAGGGAAAAAAGGGGAATAAATCTATATCCTCCAGCAAATAAACATATACAGCATCCCTTTGAAATATGCACCACCTCCCCATGAACCCGAAATGAAGGGAAAAGTTGCACTGCTTGTAGATAAAACCTTCCGGAGAGACAACGCAAGTATTGTCCATTTGTTGGAGCCAATGTGGCTGCATATATCAGCACCTGCAAGGTCAGGCCGACTCGGGCGTAGCAAGCGTGGCGAGGGTCCCAGTCCAGGAGGCGTTACAGCATTCTGTCACACTGCTTGCTCCATCACCACCACACGATGACATTTCCACAAGATGGCTCTCCTGAATTATGCGGCCCAGCGGAAGGGTAAGAAGAGAAAGGTGGAGGGAGGAGAGGGGGGGAAGCTCATTTTCTGGGTGTCTGCTTCCGACCTGAAACCGCCACTTGTTTTCATCAGCGCCTTTTGGCGCTTATGCAGAGCGGCGTGCGGGGCAATTGGGGAACAATCAAGCCGGCCCACTGCTCTTGTTCTCCATGCCGCAGCTGCCTTTCTCTCTTTGAGACGTAATGACAGAATGTCACCTTTACAGTGGCCCCATCTTCCCCAAATTAATCCCAATTTGGCCATCAAGCAAGGGACCGTCCAAAGGTGCATGCGGCAAATAATTGACATTCTCAGGTGCATGAGTTTTGTTTATGTAGCAGGACTGAGCCAAGGCCTTTCGCTATGGATGACGAGCAGACCCCGTTTGCATACGCCGCTTGATCTGGGAGCTCCGCATGAGTGACTGCTCAGCAGTCCGTGGCCCTGTGGCATTTAAGCAGAGGACATTTCAGTAAAGATCGCCTCAGGTGTCAAGCGGCTTGGAAGGTGCAAGCAGCAGCTGGAGGTCGTTTGTCCGGCACATTGATTCCACCGTGGCCCAATCGCGCTCTCTTACTATTGATCCATCCCCCAAGACCCCTTATACAGCGCCCCGCTCCCCACGCCTTCTCTTAAAACCAAAGGATGGCTAATATTTCATTGGAAGTCACACATCACTATATGAAGTAGGCACCGTCACTTTGAGGTCATTCAAACCAAAGTCCATTTTGGTTATTGGGATTCCGTGAATCAGGGGAGTGAAGAGTTAAAAACATAAAGAGCATAGTGGGAGCAGTAAATGACCTCGAGTCATTACAGGTTCTATAGGTGTGTACACAAGAGGGGTCTTGGCAGTCGTTCATGGAATACCCTTTCCTAAATGATTTCCTAGGCAGACCTCCCATGCCTCTTAGCATGTCACCCAGGGCCATGAATCACTCTTTCAGCACCTGCATTTTTTACCTGAGCACCTCTAAGGCTTTTTCATTAGGGTAAAAGGGAACCCAGGCAGGCACGAGCGGGGTTTGCTGCAGGGGTTGGCCGCCGTGTTTGCGAGAGGGAGGGTCAGAGATTTGGGTTAATTACAGTTACAGTGGGGGTGACCGAAAAGGTTGGGGAGGGGGGGAGGGAACACATGCCACAGCAGGCTGAGCTGTTCTCATTTGTTTCAATAAGGTAAATTGATTCTTATGTCCTCTGGTGCCATTTGCATCGCATCTATTTTGCGCACGCCACTCGCCCCATTCTTCTCCTCCTCCCCCTCCATTCACTTCACGTGTGGAGGGCGAGACAACGTCAATGAGGACACATTGATCTTCCCGGACACAAGACGCATGGAAACACTCACTCATATGCCCACAAATATTCCACCTGTTCCTGGACATGCATTTACACACACACACACACACTGGTTAAAGTGGTCTAACGTGTGTTTACTGGGGCTCATCTGTGAGCTATTGCATCTCTCTTAATCATTTTCCCCCTTAATTTTACCTCTGAAATTTAGTCTCCATATTTCTTAGCTTTACATGTGCAGAAGAAAATGTACTTTTCTTATTCTTCAAAGATGAATAAACAGATAATTCTGCAAAGCCTTTTAAGTGAGCCCTCTACACACATCCACACAGTGGCAATTTGCCATATAACTACTCCTCTTTTCATTGTCGTGCTGCCCGTGTGACAACTGATCCATCTCCCCAAGACCGCTGTCCTTGCTCTGCCCAGTGGCTCCAGTATTACTCACAGACATGGTCAGCGAAGGCAGCTCTGCCCACTGGCGTCTGCCCAAGCCCTCCCTCAGGGTGGCATCTTTCTTGCCTCCTTTACTGCCTGTCTTCCACAGGACCCCCCCCCCCCCCTTTCCCCTTTGGTGTAACACACTCGTCTAGCTCTAACACATAAACACCCCCATTCTGCCCTCCCATCATCAGTCACCGTCAGGCCCGATAGCAGCAGCCGTCAGGCGGATGAGTGACGACTGGACCTGCCACCTGAGAGCCTGCATGACAATGGGCCTGTGGGCTGAGATAGAGAGACAAAAGCTGCAAGTCTGCCATGCGTGTGCATGACACAACACTCTGGCAGGTCTTTATTGTATACTGTAAAATTAGCTGTCAATGAGTGATGTGAAGATGTACTATACAGTGGAACTCTGCCAAGTAAAACGTATGTGAATGCTGTGTGTGTGGGGCTCTATGCAAGCCAGCGCTACGGAAACCTATTACCTGTAATGCTGAAAGTTTCTGAGTGGAGACCAGTGAATGCACTCACCGGCTCATAATCGATCATTTTAAATGGGATCACACCAACATGGATGTTCGTCTTAACTGTGATCGACAGATTACATGAAGTACAAACGTTGTAGCATTGCTTGAAGAAAACAAGGCAGCAGGAGCATTTCATGAGCATGTTCAGTGTTCCTATTCGTCTCCATCCCCCAACTGTCAGCTTGTCAGCTTTGACCGAGGGAGCAGAAATCAACTTTCAGAGAAAAATTAACAATACAGTGCACACAAATCCTGTCCAGTGGTTGCCTGACACTAATGGAAAGGTCTCTCGCATGCATGAAGAGGTCCTGGGGACAAAAAAAAACAGGATGTCTTTCGTGTGCATGGCTATTTTTGTTCCTGCAAGTGACGAATTTGTTTCAAATAGAATTTAACTTTAAAAGGAATAAAAATGGGCAATTCAATCACCTCTTGAAGCAGCAATAAGCAAATCTCTTTCAACTTTGTTTTATCCTGGTAAAGAAAATGCTTGTGATCATTTTGAAATGATATATTTTAATTATTTCAGCAAGGTGGAAGGTTCCTTGTTACTCAACAGACATCTGAAGGCTCCAGGGTGACATGGTTGCACACCACAAGGCCTGCATGTGCCCTATCATCTCCACCCAGGCTGCGGTTTGACTTCCTGCTGCTGAGTTGTTTGTGTTTCCAGCACACTACAAGATTTGCAAAAATATAAGTCTTCCCAGAAGGCATTAATACTCCAACCATTTTGCGAGCAACCTTGAACTCTACCTGATCAGCTATTTGTTGCCCCGAGCTCTTGGCAATACAAAAAGCAAAAACAAAAAACCAGCTGCAGCTCATTGCTCATGTTGCTTCGCAAGTGCACCGCCGTACTGCCTGAAATACACCACCCCACTTAAAGTCACAAGACAATAGGGGTGTAACGATACAGTAATCTCAGATACGGTACGATACACGATATTGAGGTCACGATAACGATACGATACTATACTATAGCAGTATTTTTTTAACAACCTTGAATGAGGAACATATGACTGGAAAAAATGTCTTTTATTTGAAAGACACAAAATACAAAACAATGCTGTGCGTTTGCCCTATTGTTACAGTTTGTAATGCTTTATAACTGTTTAAGTTTTAAAGAGAAAGCCAGGCCGACCATTTTCCACAAACTGAACTAAAAGTAAATGTCAGGTTTGCATTATGCATCTTCAGTTTCATACAAGTACAAATATTTAGCCACAAACTGAATAGTTTCTCTCATGTATGATTTCATTTTTTTCTTTCTAATTTAACAACTAAAATTAAATAAATAAATACAAGTAAATAAATACATACAATTTTACATCATAAAAAAGATTGATTCATGCTCACCTTATAAGTGTAAGAGATTTATTTTTGTTAAGAAGTTTATTTTGGTAATTCAGGGTTCATTATTTTATAAATATATTCTTTATATTCTGATGTAAATCAGGGACTATAATGACACTAGTCAGTTTATTGTAGTGATTAGTCTGTTTTAGATTGGGTGGAGTGATACAGCACTAGGTGTTGTGTTGATGCTCTAAAATCCTACGCTGTTGAGCGGACATTAAAGTACACTGCATGTTTATCCTACTCACGACCAGAAAAGGGTTTAATTTAATAAGGTAAGGCTTAACTCTACACCAGCCTTACATAAGTAAAAGTTCAGAGCTCAAAACGGGACCGTAAAACGGGACTAGTTTCTTCTGAGCGGAGTAAGATTTTGGTCCGCGGGTCGAGGTGCGGTCGCGGCCGCGGTCGGATGTGCGTTACTAGTCAACACAATAGATTAATATTAATAACCCAATATCGCGATACACTTTGTCACCTCCACGACACGTATTGTGACGTTTTTGTATCGCGAAACTTCGTGGCACAATATATTGTTACACCCCTACAAGACAACAAACAGAAAATACCTTGATCCCTTTTAGAAACACTGACTTGTTGGCTCTAGTATGAATACTTAAATTGATTACACCAGCAGGCAATCATCAAAGACCCCCAGACCCAGCCGTGTGCACGTATTGAGCAAAGAGAGAGTGAGGTGTGGGCACCAACGGATGACATTTACAGTAATTCAGCAACTCTGAAGCTCTATTGTACGGCACAGACCTTTTTTCTTGCAAACTCTTGCCCTTATTAACCTTATTAATCCTCAACTGGGTCCGTGATAAAAGACTTAAACGCACACACAAACACGGACGGGCATTTTCATTCTGATGCAGAGCAAACACTTGAGAAGCCATATCCACCTGTTTTATCCTGTGCTCCTGAGGTTCTCCGCATAATATCAGCAGAGGCCCTGAAGTCATCCAAGACAATTAACACTACCTAAGATCAACAGCAAAAAAAAAAAAGAAGAAGAAGAAGAAAAAGAAGAAGCACATGGTGGTATTTAGAGCACGGGGCTCTCCCAGTGTGGGCATATGAGAAATCAGGTCTGATTGGTATTAAGTGGTGAGATTAAAAAGCCATCTCGTAGGTCAGGTCAGCTGGCGTTCATTTGAATGCATTACCAGGGTCCAAAGCAAGATAATTCTCTCATTAGTGCCACTCAAACCCTGAGTGACAACACGGGTGAGAAGGGAGCATGTCGTACAACACTTTGAGTTAATTAGTCCATGCGCACTGTTGCTCCGCACCTCATACATCTGCTCTCTACTCATCCTCCACAAAAAGCCCGAGCTGAAAGTATTTTTTTCTTCCAAAGGAACCACTTGTTCAGCGGATACTGGATAGTTGGTGACTTTTTTTTCACCCCCAAACTCTCATAACTGCTTGGATTTACTGTCTAGACTGGTTTTCTACATCCTTCTGAAGGAAATTCAACTTTTCTTTAACAATTACAGTTCTTCTTTAAACAATACAAAAATCTTACCCATTATTTTGGTGGATAGATCAACAGTTTAGATAGAGTTAAGGAGGTAATCATCCTAAAACCAGCACTTTCTCTATATCCCTTAAAGTAACTCAAGAGGTTTCCAAGGTAAAATATCAGTTTCAAATCCTTTAGAAGGAATACTTCGTTGTTTTAAGGCAGCGTTTTCACGCAGTCTCCCAATTAGGGCTGGGCGATAAAACCTCAAATCAATATCACGATAAATTGGCTGAAGTTGAGAAGTGAATTCCTCAGCGTGAGAAATGCCATAAGTGGCGTTAGAGTTTGTGAACTTGTTGAAATGCTTGAGTCTCACACTAAACAGTTCTGTTATGTCAGCTGCTTCCATCGTTTGAACCTTCAGCCATTTTCTTGGGTTTCCTTTCTCGTTCAGACTGTCCCGTGATTTTACACGCACGCACGCACGCACGCACGCACGCAAATAGCCTATCATCACACAGTCAAAACGGACAAAATAATGTTTTCTTTTCTTTATCAAAACACCAAATTTACCAACATGGCAAAATTGATCATTGCAGTGATTGTCGGTAACGCTAAATCTTCTTATCGCCCAGGCCAACTCCCAAACCTACTGTCAATAAGTGTCAGTGACAACGGAGGTAGCTCACAGAGCTACAGTGGATATCATGGCAAAGAAAAATAAATAATAATGGAAGAAATGAGGAAGATAAAACAGAGTGACAGTGCAAAGGCCAGAATAAGAGCAAATCTCAGAGCATACCTTGAAAGCAACTTGACCTCCACACTTATAGGGGGAGATAAAAAATGCTAAAGTTCCTTTGTGTCACCATAACTCAAACAAGTCGCTCAAATTCTTTCCAACCTGAAAGCATTTGAGAGAAATGGAGCATAAGGATTACTGAAGCTAATCTTACTTTTAAATGACTCTTTCCAAATCAAAATCATGATACGTGCGTGAGAGAAACGGTGGGGGAAAAAAATCAAACACAGAAATCGTCAACTGCCTATTCACAGATTATTTCTATATTTCTATTGGATCACAAGTACATCATGACAGGAAATCAATAACTGAAGTTTTCCTCATTGAGTCCTAAATGTGAGCACACCCACTTTGGTGGGTAATTGACCAACGAATGTTATGGGGGTCTTGTTACTCTTTCTCTATCTTTTTTTTTTTTTTTTTAATGCAAAATCTTTTCCAACATGTATATGATGTGTGCATCTAAAAACAGACTTTACTGAAAATAGCACAGAAAACAACTCATCAAAAGGTGGAACTGAGACTTGTTTTCGTTTGAAAAATCTGCAGGTTTTGAATCTGATGCCAACAGAAATATCTGCTTCAGGGGCGCATTTACCACAACAATGCATTGCATCACCTCGTCTTTGAACAACCCCTTTTAAGTATCTGGTAACGGGGGGGCCAACAGCTCTAGTTTTGAGACAGAAGTCTTTTCATAATCTTGTTTGACATAAGACTTCAGCTGCTCAACAGCTGTTCCTTGTTACTTTACAACCCTGCAACTGTTTTCGGTGGTTGACGGACAGCTCTGGACACCTTTCGGGTCATTTAAGGTCCTCTAACTCTTCCCTTTGAAGCCCTGTTGCTGTAGTAGAATGATGCTGGCTATTGTCTTGCTGAAATAAGCAACAGCTTCCCTCATAAATGTCATACATGCTCCAAAACCTGTTTTGATTGGTCAGCTGAGGGTGCACCCCCAAATTCAGACTGAGGCCCCGTTTACACGGGGCAAAAACTGAGGCGTTTTCATGCGTTTTGACCGTTCGTTTACACGAAAACGGAGGTCAAAGCCCCCAAAAACGATCATTTCTGAAAACTCCGGCCAAAGTGGAGATTTTCAAAAACTCTGTTTTCACGTTTGCGTCTAAACAGTGAAAACGGAGGAAAACGGAGATTTACGTCACATTATGCGACAGAAACGTTACCAGCAGCGGCATGAGTGCGACCTGTGTTTACAATTTGTTTGGCCACCGTCAATATTTTCTTTTAGTTTACCTGTTTTAAATTCTCTCAGACTCTCGTTCCGTCTTGGAAGTAAAGCCTGAATTATGGTCCCGCGTTAAATCGACGCAGAGTAGGGTACGCAGCGATGCGCGCCGTACGGTGTGTACGCCGTAGGCTCTGCGTTGGTGTAACGCGGAACCATAAATCAGCCTTAACTGGAAGTTACACGTGTCATTTGTTGATGTTTTTTCCAGGATTCTGATTGGCTGGCATGGCGTTAACAGCGTTTTCATGCGAGTCCGTGTAAACGAGGATATTTTTGAAAACGTAGAGGGGAAAATATCCGTTTTTGTAAATACCCGGCTACATGTAAACGTGGCCTGAGTCCCGAGCAATTTAGAGCAATTATCTAATTTAGTCTATTTGCATCTTTCCGGGGTTGTTTATGCAGTTCAAGATATAAGAAACTGTCCTCCTGAGTATTACAACTGAGAAAAAGAATAATGTGCAAGAGGATTGCAGGGGAATTTGAGTCTTTATTGACGACTTTGTGTTTGCATATTGGGTGCACAAGGTTATATCCACGCCATTAATCTCTCGGCATGGATCCGGCGCCGATAACTACCCCGTCTTCACAGTTATATTCACCTTAGTTCTAAAGGTTCCATAAATTGTCTTCTTCCTTTTCACACTTTAAGCTCACTCACTCTCCCAGCACTGTTCCTATGAACCACAGCGCTCGGCTCATTGGCCACCGCACACACACTCAGTGGGGGGTTCTCTGTCGCTACCACTGCTGGGCTTACCCAGCACACACACATTCACACCCATAATGCCAATCTCAGCGTGTGTACTCCCATCTCCACCCCCGACGGAGCGCCCGGGGAGAGCTGAATATTCCAGAAGCTTTCAATTTTTCAGGCAGGTCTGCGAACCTCCTCCCGTAAAGCAGCGCCATCGCACTCAAGGGAGTTGGAGTTTTTGACAGTCATTAGCGGGGTCATCCGTGGTCCCTCAGGAAGGGGCTTTTAAGGAAAGATTTCAATTGCCTCTCTCTCTCCTTTTATTCTCTGTTGATCTACCCGTTTTACTTCTCGGCACGGGTCTCTCATAACTCCACTTCCTGTCTTTGAGGCTTATCAATATTCATCCCCCGCCACTCCCTCAGTCCCTCGGTCTCGTGTCGGCCGTCTTGAGGTCTTCTAAAGCACTTTTCAGAGCCCTAATGTCACGCTTCTTACGCCACAGAAGAAAGTTGTGACAGAGCTCCAGAACGGCGGTTATGCAATTGTGAGGCGACTATCCGCTTGTATAATGTAGTGTTAGTGCTCATACAGGATCAAGAACGGGATGCGAGGGAAAAGGCCTCCAGCTGAAAGAGCGAGTTTTGAGGATTTTTTTTTTTTTTTTTTTTTTGGGGGGGGGGGGGGTGGAAAAATAGAAAAAGAGAAAAAAAAAAACATTTCTTTTTCAGATTCTTTTGCACTAATGTGAATTCCCAGTGAAGTCTTGCAAAGTAGGTCAATGGGATTTAGAAAGTTTGTGCCTTTTTTTTTTTCCCCCCTCTCCTCTCGTACTCACTTGTCAACGGCAAATGAGCAGCATGGGAAGATGATGAGCTGGAGAGTGAAAAACAGCAAGAGGGAGGAGGGAGAGAGAGAAAGAAAATTAAAAAAATAAATAAAACAGCGCATGAAGACAAGCTGAGTGGTGGTTTGGGGCTCTCACTGGTCCCTCGCCAGCTGACTGAGAGGGCCCAGACAAAGAAAGTAGTTGAAGAGATTTGTATCTGCGCTCCAGAGGAGGAGGGGCTCACGTCTCATCATCTTGATATTAAAGCAACAATCTAATTATAGCATTTCTCCAGGGTGTACGCGCAGAGTAATCAGTAAATATAAAAGGGTAATTATACGGCAGAAGTCATACCCTTTGCACCTGCAAGCACCGCACTGATATACTAGATTGTGCCTATCCCCTCACCATGAAGATAGTTTGTTATTGTAAATTAACATCATCATTTAGCTGCTAACTAAATGCACTTCTGTGTTATTGAATATTTCATAGTTTCTGCCAAAAATATAACGAGTTCAGTTCGGTCAAATACAAATGGGCAATCCACTACAATTCTCCTCGGGGTAAAGAAACATATCTATACACATGATATATTTGACATTTAATTGGAAAGCACATTTAGAAACGGTTAATTCTGTGGCTTTCTTCATCGCCGTCTAATCAGAATAAATTCTATTGGCTGTAATGAATTGAAGTAGAACATTCATATTCTGGCTATTAAAGACACTGTGAGTTTGAATTATTTAAATGCTAATTAATGTTTTAAGCTTTCCAAGTGGCAATAGGCACATATTATTCCTGAGCTCCTTACAAATGGCTAATTTCAACATTCACTAAGTGCCAAGTAACCTCCTGCTTGTATTTTTATTCAATCAATTCAGCAGCGCTGGAGGTTTCTTCCTTCCAAGCAGCTGCTTCTACCAAGTGATAGAAAAAGATAGAAACCATCAATATTGGGAGACAGTTGCTGGAATTAATAATAAACTCTTAGCTAAGGCTTCAGTCACCGGAGAGCCGGACTGATGAATCATGGGAAAGTGATTTGAACCTATTTCAGGTTTGATTTGAAGAAGACTTTTTGGACTGTTGCTTTTCTATTTTGCTCCTTTGAGATTGCAGCTTTTTATTCGTGTGCATGTGTGTAAGTGATAGCATGGATCGCAATGATCACGTGTAGCGGCCCCCTCTCATCATTTAAGTTGAAATGATGAGCAGCAGCTCAACTCTGCAACCTGCAAAGAAGTTGTGATGCAAAGAGCGGTGGCATTATTCATGTTTCCACAATAGCTTGTTATTCATCACAAGACAGAGGAGGTTCTCACCCGACTTGACATAGATGGAGGAGGGCCACGAGGGTATTATTCACATCTGTTGAAAACAGTGCACTCAGCCAACTGGATGTCACGATACACCATGCTTATTAATGCAAACAAAGTCTCCCAGATTATAAATTATATTTTCTTTCCCATCAGAGCATAAATATTAATTGTTTTAAATATATGATGTATTGTGGTTATGGAGCTTCTTCACTTGTTTACTGTGAAATCCAATGGAATATATTTTGTATATCAAAGCACTTGATCACGTGACGCCGTGAAGACTGATGTGGAAGTCGCTTCCTGTACTTCCCGTCTGCGCCACAAGGTGGCGGTGTAGTTCCACAAACGGACGCTAGCGCGACGCTCATCTCAAATTCTCATCATGTTAACTGATGGAGGCTTCAACTTCAAATATTACAGACCGTCTACAATATGCTCCTCCTTGTCAGATACACACACACACACACAAACATCCCAACATTCATCTCTCAGCCCTTTAACACTGCATCTAAATATCTGCTCATCTTAACGATGGGAAAACAGAAAGAGGAGAGGGCCTCTGTGAGTTTTTGCCACGGTCCATCTTTTTTCTTAATATTACTGAGTTTACACAGCTGTCCTGGGTACAAAAATGGCACTGTGCTCTCTCTGCGTGACGGCACATCTGTTACTTCCATCTCTCTCCAAGTCTACATCATAATCTTTAGGCGCCATGGTGGTAATATCGTAACTAAAATGCCTGTTATGTTTTATTTTCAGCTTTCTATTGCTGACAAAAGATTTAGCATGTTCACAGCAAATTGTGACGCCTACCCCCCGCTGAGTAATCCTATTAAAAGGAGCCATGGAAACATTTGATCTGAACCTTTATTCCAAATAAATTGAGCATCCTTTTCAGCTGGAGCTCTAATGGCAAACCTTAATCTCTGATCATCATCTGCATGTTCAGCACGCACGGGGGGGAACGCTACTTTGAAAAGGACACATTTGAAATTCTCTCATTTCCAGACCATTAATCATATCAGGCCTCTCCTGAAGGATCATTTTTACTCCTCAGATCCCGTTGTTATGACGTTGCCACGTTTATTTAAGTTGAGTAAGACCACATAAATAAAGCAATTGTTCCTCTCCAAAAAGCATCATTACCGCAGTTCATGTTTTGGTATTAATTCTATCCCAGACAAATGCCTCTACAGTATAATGGGTAACATTATTGTAGAACGTCAGCACCTACTGTACAAGCCTGACTGGAAGAGTTAAGGGGCAGATCATATGAAAAGAGGGTTGTTTTTACACAAGTAAAGTTCAGAATTTAAGAATAACATTAAAAGAAAAGCTACGATGCTGTGATGTCATCATTAATGGTTAATTAATCACTGATATAAATGATACAGGCAAGCCTCTGCTACCCGTTACTTCAGATAAATGCAAATTAAAACCATATCTTTATTTTAAGAGTTGTACATTTTGTAAAAGGTCTGAAACAAACACATCCGCTTGGCCGACTGTTCTCGTCAGCTTTGAGCAGATTTGTATTTGGAGATGATCGAGGCGTATTCCCGGCCAGACCGGTACGCGGTTCGAGTCAGCTCGGCGTCAGAGAAGTCCACGTGGAACAGCCCGAAGCGAACGCTGAATCCATCCGCCCACTCAAAGTTGTCCAGGAGCGACCACGCAAAATATCCTCGGACGTCGACCCCGTCTTCCTGCACAGCTGAACGCAGAGTGAAAACATTCAAAAAGAGAGCTGCAACAACTGCTTTCAAAACTATCTTTGCGCCCCCTTATTTTGACGGGAATGGCCGTCTAATTAATGCATGACTGTTAACATGACATGAGAGAAGATTAACATCATTATAAAGTACTTATTTTGCAAAAGTGTCACAAGAGGAAATGAACGACGCCTAAATGCTTATCAGCTTTCGGGATCTCACCAACTTACAAGCTGTGACTTACAAGCTTCGACAATCAATAACCGTTGTAAGATTTGTTTTTATTCTTTTATTAATTGTTCATCTTTTTTCTCTTTTTTAAACCTATTTTCAAATAAAGGGATTGTTAATCTAACAAAGGTTCAAAAAAGAACATTCAGGGTTTTTTTCCCCTCAACAAACACAGTCACATGAACCTAAAAATATTGAAATAATTATTAATAATAATAATAATAATAATAATAATAATAATAATAATAATAATATTGTTATTATAAAATGATTATTATTTTATAATATTTTTATAGTTGTGTATTTTGATTTTATTATTATTAATAATGACGATGATGACGATGACGAACAGAGCAAAGTTTCAGGGGTTGAGTTTCTTCCATGATGATAAGTTACCTCACTTCAGTATCGAAGAGCAAAACGACTTGATCTGTACGTATTTCAACACGCTTCCCAAAGAAAATAAAGTTTCTTTAAGTTTAAAAAGAAGCAGCTGTTGATACTTTGAGGGGTTTTATAATAATCTTGAATACCAACAGAATCTAAGCATGAGCATACACACATGCAGGTGTTGTTCAAGCAGGCAGCAGTCTGCATGAGCAGGTGGGTGGAGTTGTAGTACACTAGGGGCCAATCCCATTACACCCCCTACTTTCTACCACTACCCCTAAAAAAAGAAGCCACAGATTTTAGGGCACTTGAAATCTTCCCGGGGGCCTGTCCCAATACCCCCACTACCCGTACTTTTCAGCACCACCCCTAAAATCAGGAAACTGAGAGCCAAAAGCTGTTTTAATTTCAGCTGTCGCGCTGTTAATATGCCACTTTATTAAGTTTTAATATTTTTTCAGGCGTAAAAGTAACCGTTAAGATCCCCAACCTGGGCTCAGTTTATCCAAATAACGCCTGTTAAGAAATTTGATCCGATGTTTTCGGCATACGGAGCGCGTCACCGCGTAACCTACGCCATAGACTCTGCGTTGGTGTAACGCGGAACCATAAATCAGCCTTTATTCTGGCAAGGTTGCAACAACGGGCAAACGAGTGATTATGTACATTCACTGAGTGAATATTATGAAAGTAAAATATATATTTCTCGCTAGAAATGTAATCAAAACCGATCTTTATGCAGAAACTAACTCAAAATATTGATTTTATTCACTAAAAAATAAGAAAAGTTCACCATGTTTTTTTTTTTTGATTCAGTCCGCAAATGACGACGAAAAGCATTCTGGGAAATTTTTCTGGCCCTCGGTCAACTAGGGTGCATCCGAAATCCCTAGCTGTGTAGGGCCATACACACTACCCTCGTTTTCAACACTCCCCCTAGGTGAAAAGAGGAATTGGGACAGCACTACCCTCACGGGAACGTGCAAAATTTAGGGGTAGGGCTGAAAAGTAAGGGAAGTGGGAGTATTGGGACAGGGCCTAGGTCTTGGGACTCTTTATAAGGCCCTTGTTTTACGCAATTAAAGATTTCCATGCCAATTTGCAGCACGTATGTCTTGAGTCTACTTGCTCTTTGTGGAAGCGCGCTACATCTGGTACTGCTGCATGCGGGAAGTCCAAGCCGGACCTCCGGATCCCCCCGAAGAGTTAAGCCAATGGTCTAAAAGGTGCTTCAGAATCATGCTGGAAAATAAAACATCTGTGCGCGTGCTGATGAATCCCAGCACAGTGAGTGCTCTCAGCGGGCGCTGGGATTAGAGGAGTTGGGTGTATTTGAGGTTAAACGCGTGCAGGGAAGCCACCTCAAATCTGCTAAGAAAACACAAAACACTGTGCAAATTTGTATTCTCGAATTTAGACGTTTTGTCCGATTCCATCCCTGCAAACTGTTTTCCATGCGAGTCTCTTTTTGCAGATGTGTAATCTATCCACACAGAGTTAAAATCGACTTTATCTTTAGAGGACAAGCAATAGCAGCAGGGCTGATGCATCCTGGCAGGAGTGAAAGTAAATTTAATATAATTTTGTCTCAGCTTCAGAGCTCCAAAAAGAGCAGAAAAGGTTGTAAAATTGTGTGTTAAGGTGAGTGTTGTTTCACAGCATGTGTGTTACGTACCACAATCACTCATAACGTGTGATCTGTTCTTCTTACTGATGTTATGACACAGATACAGTGCTACTAACAGTTTGGTGAAGGTATTGGGTGTATTGCACCACGAGGGAGAGTGCATTTACAGTTTGCAACCTCTCTAGAAGCTGTTATGTTGCTTCAAAGGTAAAAAGGAGTTCAGCATCAGGCCTCCTGCTGTAGTACAGAAGCTGCAAAGAAACTGATTTTTTTCTCTAAAATTGTCCAGAACCAGAGTCCAGAACCTAAACACTGATGCATCTAAGAATCTTTTGCCAGGACTTTTTGAGGCTTTGCAGTGTTAAAACATCCCATTTTTGCATAGAAAAAGCTTGCTTTAAACTGTGATCGTTAAAAAAAAGTAATAAGAACTCAACAATGAAAAAAAATAAATAAATAATCACATAAAAAAAGAGAGCAGAATTGAGTCTATTGAAGCGTTGTGTGATGGGAAAATCACCACAATTCTTAATTTTACTTCTTGGTTTTACTCTGAAACCTGAAAATGATGCTAAAGGAACCCAGCACGTTTATAAAAGGGTTTCCACAAAGCTGTACAGCTCAGTACGGTTCACAATTATGTGTTTCCATCATCCAAAGTTGCAAACTGTACCGATTTAAAGGTACAATACCGGTTCACACTTGTTTTTTGTACCCTTCTGTTGAGGTATTAAAACAATTGTAATAAAACAGTGCAGTCAGTTGATTGGTTGCCATCTTCATTTCATGAGAATATCATTCTCTGATCATCCTTTCTGATCTGAGTTGGGTTATTATTCCTTGATTTTATTGACTGGAGAAGCCGTGTTGTGTAGCTGAGGTAACTACCTCCATCCAGACAACACAAACTGGACCGTATCCACCCAATCTGAGCTGAACACTAAAGGAAACTCCGAACTGAAATAATAATTTCGGCATCATTGGCTTTGGAAAACTATCGGCTCCGTGCGGACGTTATCAGACTTTTACTAGTACTCATCTACCAGTCATTACCTTTAGCCACTTCCGAGATGGTGCTCCTGTAAAACTCGCAACGCTGACGATCCTCCACCTGCAGCGGCCCGACCTGAGCGAAGCCGTTCTCCGTTATGTAGACCGCCGGGTCGTTGAACGCGTCCTGGAAAAGTCACAGGGCAAAACAAGTTTCGTCAAAAACGAGCCATCACGACTGTCAGGCCTTCAGACGGGAGACGGATCGGTCCGCGGTGCGCCGTCTGGCCGCGTCTGACGGCGCCAGGCTCAGACTAATGGCCTGTGACGAGTCACGGCGGCAGGAAATTGCTTGTTTGCAAACACGGCAAACAAACGGTTTCGTTGGATGTGACAGCATTAATGATGCCTCGACGCATTTCTGGAAGTCTGGAGAAAGGGATTACTGCATTCCAAGTCATCGGCGGCACATTAAACTAATGTCAGAGTTCTCCTTGTGTTGTTGCTCAAAGGGGAAAAAGAGAGAAGAGTTCCTAGCTCGAGGTACCAGTGACTTGTTCTGAGCTGTTTTTAGTGCAGTGGTACAAGTAAATTAATTACAGCAAAGTATTCAGTGAAAAATGTACAGAAATGAGGAAATTAGGGCTGTTCGATTTTGCCCAAAAATAAAATCTCGATTTTTTTCTCTCAAAATCCGATTTTCGATTACGATTATTTTGTGAATTGACAAAAGGCAAAGAAATGATTTCAAATATGCTGTTTTTTTATTGAACATTTGCCCCATTGGGCTTTAAGTGCAAACTTTGCTCTTATTAAACCAAAAATGAATGAATAAAGTGCAAAACTCTGTAAAATAAGTTGAAAAAAAGTTTTAAAAAATATAATAAAATATAAAGTTTTATCTCTGAAAAAAAAAATCAGCAAATCAGCACTTGCAAACATACAGTAAGTTAGTTAGTAGTTAGTAACTAAACTAACTAACTAACTAAATAACTAAAGTAAGTTATATTTCCAATTAAATAAAACAAGACATTTTCTAATTAAACTAAACTGGGTCTTTGCATGCTAAATAATAATGCAACCCATGAAGGAGGTAGAGGTGTGTAATGTCAGTCATTATATTTGCTATTCACATTTGCAAGTTTTTTGCAAGGAACACGAGCCGGTCTACCGCATCTGGCTTGAGGGATGCCCGGTGGCATGTTACAACGCCCCCTCCTACACTAAAGAGCCTCTCCCATGGGGCACTT
The DNA here is from genome assembly GCF_033807715.1 of Cololabis saira. Classification (NCBI taxonomy): domain Eukaryota; kingdom Metazoa; phylum Chordata; class Actinopteri; order Beloniformes; family Belonidae; genus Cololabis; species Cololabis saira. The sequence goes on from NC_084606.1 coordinate 29,122,890, forward strand.
GTCGCAGGTATTGAGAGGTATTTCCATCAATCATTAATATGGTATCAATCATTAATATGTGTGCAGACAAGGTAAAAAAAAAAGTGAAAAATCGATTTTACGAGTTTCACATTTTAACATCGTTCTAATTACATAATCGCGATTACGATTTAAAATCGATTAATCGAACAGCCCTAGAGGAAATGTACTCTTTATTTTACCTTTATATAATTGAGGAGTTTTCTTAAGCCATGGGGAAATACTGCCAGCCAGGGTACCCCAGAAATGGGCCAGGATGGGTCCAAAACGTCCTCTGCCCATTGGTCGCTCCTCATACTCAGCGTCTGCCCGCTGACGTCTTCCGGCCTGACTTTGCGGGACGTGTAGTAGTTCAGTGCAAAGAAGTCCGCTGTTCCCAAAACGGTTGGGTCACTTTTTGAGAATGTGGGAAGTCTCGGAGCCCCACCGTATCCCAGCTCCTTACTCCGAGTCTCAATGGCGGACCTCATTGTTTCTGGATAATCTCCGGTGACGAACACGGGCCACGCAAACCACCCCAGTGTGAACGTCAGCTCCCGTTCGGCGGCAGCGACATCCTCGCCGCGACCCGGGTCCAGTGGCTCGAACCAGTCGCTGTTGAGCGCCAGAGACACCGCGCCCCTCTGCTTCGCTCGGTACTCAGAGTTGTAGCTGTGCCAGGCTGTGGCGTGAGCCAGCAGCATGCTGTGCCCCACCAGGTAGGCCGTCGTGCCTTTTTCCTTTAACCCCGGCGCGTGGATGCCATCCTCGTGGCCCAGTTTGGCACAAACTTGCGGCTCATTGATTGTGATCCAGAGTTTGACGCGATCTCCAAATGTCTGGAAACAAAACTTGGCGTAGTTGTCGAAGTGCGTCGCTATTCCAGGTGACACCCAACCTCCTTGATCTTGGAGAGCTTGAGGCAGGTCGAAGTGGTACAGAGTCACCATGGGTGATACATTACAGGCCAGCAAGTCATCAATCACTTTGTTGTAGTACTGGACACCTGTTGGACGGCAATAAAGTAAGACGGCAATAAAAATCACATTCATTAGGACTGGATGTGGAATGTGGAAATACCTCTCTGATTGATGTGCTGTGTAGTCCCATCAGGTAGGAGGCGCGTCCAGGAGAAAGACAGGCGATAATGCGTCAGGCCAAGCTGCTGGATGCACGCCAGGTCCTTCTCCCACAGTTCATAGCTGCTGCAGGCCACATCTCCACTTTGGTCCCCAAACACTCTGCCCTTCTCATGGCAGAATGTGTCCCAGATAGTAGGTCCTCTGCCGTCCGCCTGCCACCCGCCTGAGCCAGCACACCAAAGTTGCATGCCAAGGCTTAAAATGTGTGTGGTTTAATTATTCTGCTTTTCAGAATCAGAATCAGAATAAGGTTTATTGGCCAAGTCAGGCCAAACAAGACAGGGAATTTGACTCGTTATTTTCGCTCACTGTACAGTAAATAGACAAATGATAGCTCTTATTAACATGCAATTTAAAATCATTCTTTTTTTCTCTTATTTGTCTTCGTCTATTTGTCTATAAACACTTTTTTTTCATTATTTTGTATATTTAATTCTAAAATGAAATTAGAGAGAGAAAAAAATGTGATGCCATAATGTTAATGATTAACCTTTTATATAGGCTAATAATAATTCGTTATCACACTTCCCGTTTGAGCACATCCTCTAGTATAAGTACAGCACTCTTGAATGCGTGTGATATCTTTTTTTGTGGGTATAAAATTGAATATTTGTGGTTAAATAAACTCTTATTGTGTCAAACCTTTGGTGAGGTCAGTTTTGTTTATTGAACTGTAGATGGTGGCATTGAACTATCCACGACCGCAGTAATGTGTGGGCTCAAACAACTCATGATGAAAGACTGTCATTGCAGCTGATTTGAGTGAGGTTTAACTCATAATAGTGACAATATACCAACGGTGGTCGATATTTTGGGAATAATTTGCTTAACTACAGCCTACATGCGATGCTGCTTATGTGCCGAAACCCTCATTTCAAACGAGCAGTGAAGGCAGCAGCGGCTCACCGCCGAAACCTCGTGGTTGTGTTTACATACCTTCTATCTGATACGCTGAGGTTGCTGCTCCCCAGGCAAAGTCAGGCGGGAACATGTTGTTTTAAATGTTGTAACAGTTATATTATATATATAATGTCTGGTCTAAGGTCTTAACTCTGTCGTGCTTACTTCCAGGTCAGCAACGTTTGTCGAAATGATGCCGCTTAGTGGGCAGGGCACTATGTCACGTGGTATCCACGTGGGACACAACACTTTCTATTGGATGTTTGTCCTTTTCCATTTATTATTACTGCAAAAGGGAAATTAGTTATTAAAGTCAGGCAGTTTTTGTATGATAAGAGATTTATTTATTCTAAAAAGTATTAGTCAACTAGACTGCATTGCTGCAATGGAAACTTGCTACGTACATTTTCATTTAAATTATTGGGCCTTTATTTTGTATAAATAAACTTTATTTTTTTAGTTTGTCCGTGTCTTACAGTTCTCCCTTACAGATGCATTTTAGGATGAGATGCCTGCACAAAATTACACATTTTTTGTTTATGGACTTCTCTTATTTTGTACTTCCCTTCAACACTTTTAGAATTCAGTTATGCATTTTTACAGTTACCGCATGGCCTATGTGAGAAAACTAAATCATAAATAATTTAAAACTCTAGAAAGGGCAAACGTGGACAACTGTCCTGTGGTTGATTTGGGAAACCGTGCCGTTGAGTTGTCCTGTCTAAAGAGGGGCCATATGCTTATCAACTCTGCTCAAAGGCCAAATCTCTGATATCATGTGTGCCTTAATGGAATGGGTGGGTTGCAAATCTGGCAAGGACACATAAATGCTGAAAAGTATAATGACATTTCAGAGAAAGTTTATACTTTTCTCCTCCTACGCCTATCCAGACATCTTTTTCAGGGAAAGAATTTGCATATTTCAGCAATTCAGTGCTAAACCACGTGTTTTATCCATTCATCCATGACTTTGCATCAGAAGAGTCCAGATACTGAACTGCCCCTGAAAACTGTACAGTCTTTTATCAAATTAAAATATCTAGCACATCATGAAACAAAAAGATGATGGCGAATACCCAGGACTGTTTGGCAGCTTGAATCCTATCAGAAAAGAATGGTTCATCACTTCTCTCTCAAAACTCCAGTAATGGTGTTCCTCGGTTCCCACATGTATATAGAGTGTTGTGAAAAGAAGAGGCGATGCTACACAGTGAGAAACTTTACCATCTCACATTTTCTATTCGATGATACATTTGATGATACCTTTAATCAGTTTCATTATTTTATATTCTTTGTGTTCTGTTGTTTCTGAAAAATCAGTTAATCAGTTTCACAAATCCTTATATTGTTGCATTGTTTTTCAAGATACATTTTACACAGCGTCCCAATGTTTTTGGAATTGACACTGTATATCATATAGCAAGTCCCAGCAACAGCAAAATAAGGAAAAAGGAACACGAGAAGCTCAAAAAAATGCTTTGTGTAACCACGGTGCCAGAGGCAGCTGGAGCAAGAGCATCCCTCACATTGACGGCGAGCAGGAAGTCTGTAACATATTAAATCATTCCCAATTATACTCTGAGATGTTTGTTTTTTTTTACCTTCCCTCTGACACATTCAATTGTACTTTGTTGTGTCAATGATTGACTTGTGAGGACTTGGAATATGACAGTATATTACCACATGAAGAAGATGGTGAGGAAGAAGATCGTCCATCATCAGAACTTTGTCAAGGCTTGGAAACGGATTCTTCCAGAGATCAGACCCCACAGGACTCTGACCAGCAGAAAGAACCGTCAGCACAGTGTGAGTAGCCTCCAGAAGGTCACGCAATGGTAAAAATGTTTCAGTTCGACCAGTTTTCTCAGCTCCTACTGAAAGAGAGATGAGAAGGAAAGTGATGAGGAACAGTCTTTGCCAAGAAGCTGTGGAAACGCTGTGAGGTAAGCCTTAGAGGGGGACTGCGCTCTCAAGAGCCAACTCCCTCAGCCTCGGGCTGCAGCCCTTCCAGAGCGATGAGGAGCGACGGGTGGGATACTAACCAGACCACAAGAATTTTAAGACAAACTCTCAGAGAGGAAGAAAAATCCTGACTCCCTCAACCCCTGGCTTGAGCTCCCCAGCAAAGTCACAACGCCTCATCAAGAGGCCCATATATGATGACAAAATCAACTCCAGTTAGAGTTGTCATCCCTGCATGCTTCAGGACTGGCCATCTGTCTGGAGAAAGGAAGATCTGACTTTTTTTCACTTTTATTTGTTAATGTGATGACTTGCTTTGACTTGCAGGCTGGTTATGTCTTATGTACCATCTTGCACGAGGAAAACCAATGAATTCATCAAGTAAAAAATATGATTATATCCAGTATAGTACACATAATGTTATCAGACATACAGATCAATGATTATTAGAGATGACCCTACCACCTTATGTCAGTGTCCTTGACAAGACATTGAACATTGAGTAGCTCCGTATCGACAGGATTTACTTTAAATAAAAGGATAATGTGTGTGAGTGAGGATATTTGATGGGTAGAAGTTCAACATGAAAGCAACCAATTATTAAATGAAGTGGCACCAGTATTTTCTAAATTACCCATAGCAGTGAGTGTGTATGGTTACTTGTGGCCCTGCAATGGACCTGTCTAGGGAGCTACTACTACAACTACTACTACTACTACTACTACTACTGTCATTTAGCAGACGCTTTTATCCAAAACTTTTATCCGAGAGCTCCAGCAGATTCTCTTTGTCCCTGAATAGGAATAAGCAGGTAGAGAGGATGGATGGATGGATGGAATGAGTACTGATCATTGTATAGGTGATCAAGTAGGAGTAAGAAAATGCTGCCATCTTTTGAAATATGAATGAGAAGCATTTTTTCAAAAAACCCATTAGTTGATGTCGATGCATCCCAGGAAGTTCTAGCAGCACAGCTGTCCTCAGCCGCAACTGACCCATCACTGACCCCAAACTAATGATTTGAGAAGGAGCATGGACAACCGAATGATGGGGTTGACCCCATGCTGAATTGCAAAGATAAAGACTGCATGAAGATCATCACACACATATATACACACAGAATAAGACCAAAGTATTAGTTTAATGTCAAGAAGTCAACACAATAAAGATATACTGACAGTCATACCTAAATGAGAAACTGTATAACTTCTTACCTTATGGGATGGAAAATAATGAAAAAAAATCTTTGCACATAAAATTTTCTAATTTTATGTTCAAATAATTTTGCACATTTACTAATTTACAAAATGTATTGATTGTTCTGTGAAGATGACATATTTTGTAAAACTTCAGCAACAATAAATTGGAAACAATTAATCTTGAACCGAAATCAGTGAAGAAAAGCACACGACACATTGCTGGTTGCAGGTGCAGCCTCAGCCCACATGGAGGCACAAGCAGGAAGTCTAATGACTAGAGGAGGAGGTTACTCCGTGTCACATTGCTTTGATTTCATTTGTTTTGCAGCAGGATGGGGTGGCATCAGCACTGATGATGCATGCTCAACATCATCCACAAAATCCAAAACAGCTGCAGTTTTTTGTGTCCATGTATTACATGTCTGTGTTGTGCAGAATCTTTTGAAAATGAGTATCATTATCTAAGAAAGAGGATGTTTATATTTGCTTGGGATAAAAAAGAGGGCTAGAAATATTGGACTTTTTACCTTTTTAAGTTCAAATGAGTTAAAAAGCAACCTTATTACTACAGAATAGTTTTTCCCCATCCTTTCATTATCTATACCTGCTTCAGTTCCCTGGATAGGTCACCGATCCATCGCAGGGTCACATATAGACATGTTTGATGTAACAAAATGTATGTTGTTTATATTTGATTGTCATGTTTTGGTTTCAAAAACAGGAAGAAAAAATAAGCTGTTCTGCACCAGCTTATGCATTCACAAAAGAGGACCACCATGACATTAGTTTTACTTTATAATAATACATTTTGATAAAAACATGGTCGGACTGAAAGCTTCACTTGTTATCATCCATTTTGCTTGTTTGTAGGATTCCAACTGTGTGACATGGGGTATGCTCATTGGTGAATACTAAGCCTCACAGATTCTGAGAACAAATAAACCCTCAGAGGTGAAAGAATAGCCTGGAGGCATGTGTTCACTGGCCTGTGCTCCATTCAGCGCACTTCTTCCATCCACTTTCTATAGCATAAAGAGACTCACTCAACTTAATCATAACAAAAGAAAATGGATTGTGTGCCAAAAGGTAAATGAACCCTTATCAGTCAAACCTCCTCCCCACTCATCTTTATGTAGATTCAAGGATTTTACCTGCTCGTGCTTTTTTTTCGTCTTTGAAGCCTGCAGCAAACTAGACTGAACTTGTAGAAGCACTCACACAGAGGAGATGACCGAGAGTAGAATAAGAATCGTTGGTTTTAGAAATGGTCTCGTAAAAGGCAGCAACAAAACGTAAAAGCACCATGTGGCTGAGTGAAACACCTGTAAGTTCTAGGTGTGGAAAAGGAAGATACACACTTGTCTGCATAAAAAGGATTTTATGAATATAACTGTTGAAAAAGATGAATTCAATCTGTTTCTCCTTTTTTTCATAACAATGTAGAGTTACTAATAATGAGTTAACCTGCAAGATTTATGTAGTATTATAGAGATAAAAGGTAGCTTTACATAGAAAGTTTTAAAAATGTATTTCCTTAAATCCTTTTACTCAAACACTCTACTTATGTCTTGCTTAAACTGAGTATAACCTATTTATGTAAGCTTTCTACTTAAATAGGGACTAAAGGGAATTATTTTACTCACGACACCACTAAACGTTAGTGATCAGTTACTTTAACTGTGCAGAGTTTAGATAAAAAAACAAAAAACAAAAAAGATTAACTCGGAAAATGTTGATGCTGTCTGTGAGTTATTGAGTCTCTTTTTTCTTAAAATATTTGAATCAGTTTTAATACAATTAATAATACAATACAATTTGTGATAGTCCACATCTCCACGAAAAAAATTAAAATAAAAAAAACAAAAGAAAAAAGGCCCAAAACTGGAAATAGACCTTGCTAAAGCAAATACTACATCCCAATACTACACAACCCTTCAAACCCATTCCTCCGTATTAATAATGTAGTAATGTTATACATGATATATTGTACTATACACAAGGACAACGCAAGAGCTTTTTTTCTATTTTAACAAGACATTGCCTTTATATAATTATGAATTTTACCTAAAAACAACCCCCTCCCCTCCCTTTCCATCTCAATGCTGAACTGTGACCTATGCTCAAACAAATTGTATTTAAAAAAAACAAAAATAAATCTGCAACAACTGAGGCTTTTATTGTGAAAAGCGCACCGGATATGGCTGTGAACTCTATTACTACAGAGGGGACTTCTCTGCGGTTTCAGGACGAGTTGGAGGAATCTTCAAACACCCTGGATAACACTTAAACAGATCATAACTTCTGTACATTTTAGGGTTTAAAGCCGCTTCCGTGTGTTTCGACCATTTGAAGTGAAGCTCATAGTTAAAAAGTGGTTGTTTTTTCCGCTTTCGCATGCGTCGGGAAAGTAATTTCCTGTGGGTCTCCGGGGATAACGCACTTATTTGGAGGAGAGTTAATACAACAACTTTAGAAAAAAAGCCTGACGGAATTTCCTGAAGTTTTGGAGTGGATAACCTGGGATGACCATCGCCTGCTTCCCGTGGAAAACAAAACACAGCAGTCAGTCCGACCGGGACGCAAAACAAAGGGAATCTCTACCTGGGCGAGTTTTTTATTTATTTATTTAACAAAGGGCAGTGGGAACATCCCCGCGTGTTGTGATTTTTTTTTTTTTTTTTTTTTTTTGTAGACTGGTAATAAAATGAACGAGTAGGACTTTATAAATGAGTGAGTTTCCAAACAAAGGGCAGCTCGGTCGTGAAGGGAGAGAAAGAAAAAGCGCTGGGAGAAATGGAGGAGGAGGACAACAACTCCCCGGCTGAAGCTCCCATCTGGCTCTGAGGGCAAGTCCTGCAACAAAGCTGCGTGTTTGGGTCTGAAAACAGCCGTCCCTCCGCCCATGCAGCAGTGCTTGTGTGGGGTGTGAACATGAGGGGCTGCTGGCTGCAGCCGGCGCTGGTCCTGCTGGCTCTGCTGGCGAGCGCCTGCCTCGGCAGCGGCGGCGGCGGAGCGCCTTTCCCCTGCAAGTCCTCCGAGGAGCGGCCCCGGAGCCCCAAGAGCCCCAAGAGCCTCTCCTCCTCCCCCGACCAGAAGGTGGTCTGCAGCAGCACGGAGCTGCACCAGGTGTTACCGCCGGAATCCCTGCCCAACAGGACGGTCACGCTGTGAGTACACCAGAGATGATACTGCCATCTTAACCACTGGAACCTGTATGTGAATCATCAGAGATCATGCAATCATCCATCATGTGTCACATAATCCTTCACACTAACATGCATGTCATCTTCCTCAGTCATATGGGTGAATAATAACGTTGGCATAGCTGACTAATAATAGTCAGGAAAACCCCCTTTGTAAGTTAACAGAATATTTTGTTTTTGTTTTTGTCTGCATACATATTAATGGTTAATACCAAGTTGGTAAAAACTTAAAGCATATATATGTATTTTAATATATATATATATATATATATATATATATATATATATATATATATATATATATATATATATATATATATATATACACAAACATTGGCATAGCTGACTAATAATAGCCAGGAAAACCCCTTTTGTAAGTTAACAGAATATTTTTTTTTTGTTTTTGTCTGCATACATATTAATGGTTAATACCAAGTTGGTAAAAACTTAAAGCACATATATGTATTTTAATATATATATATATATATATATATATATATATATATATATATATATATATATATATATATATATATATATATATATATATACACACACATACACAAATAAATATATATATATACACACATACACAAATACATATATATATATATATATATATATATATATATATATATATATATACACAAACATTGCCATAGCTGACTAATAATAGCCAGGAAAACCCCTTTTGTAAGTTAACAGAATATTTTATATTTATATATATAATATATATGTATTTTAATATATAATCAATTTAATATATGTGTGTATGTATGTATGTGTGTATATATATATATATATATATATATATATATGTATACACATACACTTTTTTATATTTACCGGTAATATAAACATATGTGAGGGGGTCGGGGTGAGCGATTGCATCCGCTGCTAGTCTAAAATGAGAGAAACGCACCACGGGCACACAAGCCTTTGAAATCTGTAAGAGAGAAAACAAACAAACAGACACGAGAACAGGCAGAGACACAAACAGCAACCATTTCAGGTCCCTGAGACTGAATCAAGAATAGGCTACTGCGATTAACTGTCCCCCAAAACTGTGGAGTGAGTATGTAGGTGAGTGAGCAGGTGTGTGTGTCTGTGTAACTGTGTGTGTGCGAAGTGAAAACAAGGCTTTACCTGAACTGCAACTACAGTGGAGGAGGGAGGGCACAACCACACCACCAGACCAGAAGCCGACAAGGGAGAGACCCGTTAACAGAATATCTTGATTACTAAACCAGTGATCACACATGACACCGTATCTGCAAGGCATGTATACGAGCTCACAGCCCAGGAATTAAGCCTTGTACTTTTTGTTTTTTTTCCCCTCTTCCAGACTGTAACATAAACTCTGATGGGATTAAAATTAGTTTCAGCCACTGACAGTTCACCAAAGTAAGCCTCCTGCTTATCCTCTTTAAGAATTACATATATCTGTGCCTCAATTATATCAAAGTGCAGTTTTCATTTGGCCAAAGTAATACTGTTAAAGTTGTTCCTGGAAACCGGCGTCTGCACATTCTGCCTTAAAGGGAACCTTATCGCCCATCACGTCCCCTCACAGGACAGAGACCCAGCAGAAGAGATTCATAATTGCAGAGTTTTTTGGAGTTTGAGATTTGGTTCATTAAAGCCTTTTTGACAGAGCAGACCAAGTGGCACAGATATAAAATAACAAAACAGGCAGAAATTCCAGGCTTTTGCATCCACAGCACTTGTGTTTTGTGCCGGTGAACAATGAAATATGAGAATACCAGGATAGGGTGTAGGAATAAGAGTAAGTAAATACTGGACTCCAGGGAGGGAGGGGAAGAGAGAGAGGGGGAGCGAGCGAGAAGAATGACTGGTACGGGAAGAGTAATGAGGCCAAAGCACTTCCTGTTTTTCTGTGCTATTAAGTCATCCCAGGACAGAACAAAACTAAAAGTGGTCCAATTATTCAAAAATGGCCAGCGCTTGAATTTCTGGGAGGTCCAAAAGGACAATATGCTGCACAGTTAATGCAGATGAGGGCGCAGGTCGATGATGAAGAATTGGTTTTTAGGTTAATGTCTAATCTTTTAAACAGTTGCCAAACCATAAAATACCCAAATTGGCTCCATTAATTTAGCTGTGATGGAACTGAACACCTAGCAGCTCATCAGAGTGATCTGACCCTTAAGACCTGCCTAATAAAGCATACTAAATGCTTCTTTTAAAGACTCAATACCACTCTTAAAACAAGATTTTATTCTTTATGTACTTCCATACGGTTATTTGTTAGGCATCTATCATTTTTAAGAAGCTAGTACAAATGTATTTGCTAATCTTGTCTGAGTCACTAAAGAAGTGCAGCTCTTCACCGACACATGAATGTAATTTAAAAGCGCTTTTTTCTTTGTAGACCAGGTGTTTTCAACATCTGCAGCTCTCAAGCGAGCATGAGGTCAGACATCTTATACTTAGACGTAGAATGAGGGTTGCCAGGGATTCCTCATGACTAAGTATTAAACTTAGACACTGTAATGTGGAGGATGGTCTCAGTAGAAGAAAGAGAATTTAATTAGAGAGCACAAAGCAGTGCTGCTCTCACGAATGTCTCCCAGGCTCCGATTTTGTATCTTTGGTCAGTTATTGTCATGAAAATAGAGGAACCCAGTTGTAATTTGTGTCGCCTCTACAGTTTCCTGTTGGTAATTTATGACTTGTAAAATCAACGAGTCCTTGGTGGCTGTGTGGTGGTTTAGTTTTAGTTTTACTCCTCTCACACCACTTCCAGGTGTGGTTGACCTTGGCCTCGGCACAACTGCACAGGACTCTGAGCAAAGATCAGAGTCTCATTTCTTTTTTCTTTTTTTTAAATGCAAATTCCACTACCATAATTCGTATGTGTATGGACATGATATTCATAATTTGTCTTGATTGTGATGTTGGTAAAGTGACAAATGACTTAATTGAACATTAAATTGTGCTACAACTTGAGCATATTATTCAATTTACATTCATTGGGATCCACAAAGCTCTGCTTTCTGTAAAAAGATTTGAATAGTAAAGTGTGTTCACAATTTTGGATCCTTTTTTTTTCTTTTTTTGTCAAACCTACAGATGTCTAATATGACACATGGATGAGCTCACATATTATTCGGGAAGGTTTTTGGTATAGATTTTGCAATGAAACTTAGAAAACAGGGTCTTGGGCTACATGAGCTCTCTGGAGTTGTTTTCCATTTGTAATGTTATTTCTTTTAAGCAACAGAGATCTTGCCAAGATCTTTTGCAAAAGTACAGAATTAATGAGTTGAAAAAAGGTGTGTTTTCTGTTTTTCATTGAAATGAAAGCCCCTTTTACATTGGTGGGTTTGACACGTGACCTAGCGTGGCGCCTGTCCTTTATACACTGGCTGACGCCTGGTGGCGTCTCGAGCTGGCCCTGCGAACAACTCCCCCCCGAGGGTTTACTTTTTGGTACACTGTTTGGCGGCATATTTCCTCCCGCTGATGTAAGGCGTAAAACGCCATCTCCACATCCACAAGTCTTACGTTATGTTATGCCGATAACGCCTCCCGACTCGCCTCAGCTCACCTTCAGGCACGGGTGGCAAATAACACGCCTTGCGTTTTATAGCAACCAACTCGCGTGAAACATGCAGTCATCATCCAGGGATAATAGCAGGATCCATTCTGAAAACGCCTGAAGATACACTTGCATGAAAGGATGGATCTCATACCTGTACCAAACTATTCTGCACAATACAGGAACACTTAAAATCATAAGATAAAATTGAGCTATGGGGTAATACGTAAGAGGTGCACAGATGGTGTTCCACAAAAACTTCCAGCTTCATACTGCGTCCCGTAATTCATTGGGTCACCATTATGGAAGTCGATCTCAGCAGTCATGTGGCTGCTTTATACTGAAGCATGACGACTTTTACAATTTCATACTGTGTACTTATGACACCACATCACACTGAATTGTGTGTACAATACATAAAACTAGGTTTTTATGCATCATTTGAGTGAACTGAAGGGAGCAGTTACATCAGAGTTTCTTTCAGTCACCATCAAACCATTGTACCCAGCAGTCATTGACGTGAATGGCCAAAATCTCTCCAAATTGATTTTCATTCATCGTGTAATGGCGTTCTTTACCTGCTGCTCAGGCGTCGTGGTGCTTGATGTGTTGGTCGCCCAATCAGAAGGTTTCCCCCACAACAGAGACTCAGTGGTGATTAGAGGCCCATTCTGTTCACAACACCGGACCCATTCTTGTGCAGAAGCCTTTTATGTTTTCATGTTTTCACTTAGAAAAAGCTTTATTTTCTTTTAAGTATTTTCTCTTCCGTTGTGGTTGAATCACTGGGATAATTGGTCTGACTTTAAGCCACAACAGTTACTTTTAATTTGTTGTCTGTGCGTGGAAAATCATCATAACGCTTAACTTGAACCATCCATGTTTGAATATGAGCAGTTGCGTAGCTATCTGGCTTTAGAGATTGGGTGTATTACTTTACCTCGACGCTGAGTACTTTAAGTTATTCATTGCCGCTCTGTTCTGAATGCCTCTCTGTAGAGAAGAAAAGTGAGTAACGCATTCCCCGCGTTTGTGCTCTCCAATTGATACCACATACCTAAGCTGTCCAGGAAGAAATGGCAAAATGTGTTTACAGCTGGCCTGTCCACTCATGTCAGCATGAGACGCGGCTAAATGAAAGGGGTTGAATGGAGCCATTACCTCTCAGAACAGATAAAGACTGGAACTGTGAGAGTAGTTTGTATGGCTGCGTGCATGTGTGCTTATTTATCTGTACCTGTTTTATGTTTCAGCGTGCATACCCATGATGTCGGGAATTGACTATATTTAAGCTTTCTTGACTTACTCAGCTCGTATTTCCTTACAGAGCTTTGTTTACTGTGATCCTTTCACAGGAGCACCTGGGTCGAACAGTGCAAATAAGCACACCTGGTTTTGCTCTCTGCAGACAAGCGCACGATTAATGTCGGAGAGAAAACAGGCATTTCCTTCCTCGCTGCAGAAAAGGCGCATAAAGGGTCGATGACACATCGGAGTGCAGTAAACTGGTTACACAACATTGCAAACTTGGAGTTGGGGTTGGACGCTCATCTGGTTTCTTAGACATTCGCTTTCCTAAAGGCATGCCTATGGAATCATTTCCTCTTGGCTTTCACTACCCATAAATCTCAAGTTGATTGTAAACGCAGTCGCGTCATTGCAGAGTGATGTGACCTTACGTCACTTATTGGATTTATTTTTCTGTGTCATGATCTGGCCTTCTAATTGCTTGTTAACAAGGACACGGATGCCTGCTGTCATGAATGTTTTAAGTGGATTTGGTTCTTGTATTTTCCAAACAAGGTTTGCTCTGAGGCGGGAAGCTCCTGTGTAGTTTTTAACATATTTTGCAGTGCTTGTATTTGAAAACCAAAATTCTCTCAGGGATTACCGCTGTGTGCTTTTATTTTTAACAATTCTGCAGGCTTTGCATACGAAAGCCAAATTCCCAAAGGCAGGGCATAGACAGCTGCGTTAACAGTCAGTTTGTAGCCTTTTCATTTCATAAATCAGTTTGTGCTTTGACTTTGGCAGCTTGGCCCAGGTATCAGTTCAAACCCAAACAACTAATTTTGTCTGGTGTGCAGACAAGGAAAAATGCCCCAACTCGTATGGATTCCTTTCACTGAATCGATAAATCCTCTGTCATGCTTCTTGTGAGCTCATTTTTACGATATTTACATAAGAGACAATAAAACTCTGACCGCTTTTGGATGCGGTGCTGCATAACTGAAAGACTTACTTTGGCAGGTTGCGGCACCTCTGCAACTGCATGAGTTCCTTTTCCTACCTGAGCAGAGGCCTGTTTTCCATCTGCTGTTTTTAGTGAGTTTTCATTACCACTAGAATTGCGCAAAACCTAAATATCACAAAGAAAAACCAGTCGTGTAAACGCCTAGAATTTGAAAAAAAAAAAAGAGTATAATGTCGTAAAAACCTTACAGATGCGTCGATAGTCCACTTTGGTGCAAAAGTGTAACTGAAACACCTTTTTTTGGCGTTTGCATTTTCTGCGGTGTCACTGGGTGTGAGGTAGTTGGTAATATTACTATTTGAATGATCACCTGCTCCCTCAGTCTTATGTTTTTACTGCTTCTGCAACAGCGGTGGCTGGAGTCGCAATATTTGATCCAAATCTAATCTTCTTCGAAGTCCAGATCATTGAGAACAAACTTGAATTGCCTTGTTGCTGAAATGTGCTGCACAAATAAATTGGCCTTGCCTCTGCAAACCTTCATCGTCTCATAGGATGAGATTTTGCAAGAAATTCACTCATTGACAAAACAGTTTAATAAAACCCACCCCACTTTGTCACATTTTCAGAAATGTTGCTTTTGTTTTGCAAAAAAGTGTCATGGAAATCCTTCTGAGGATCTAACATTGTTTCTATGATGATTTTGTTGTTGTTGTTTTTTGTCTTTAGATAATGTATTTACCTTGTGCTGCCAAAGATGTAGCTTCTGCGTAGAAACAGAAGTTAGGATTACCTTAAGCTGAGTCATATTTACTCGCTTTTAAGTCAGAGTGAAATCCAGTCTAATGCTTTTTATATTACTTTGTGACTAAGAGTGGAAATTCCGGTTTTCATCAGTATATGTAATTGAGATTTGTCTTCGGTATCAATAGACAGGATGTGACATTTGGTAGGATCCCCCTGCAGCTTTTTCCTGGCTTCAGCTCAAGCGGGTTTTATCTTTTGTATGCATCAATATCAGGAAGACTACCCCCTTGTAACCTATGAGGTCTAGCTTGGGGAGAAAAAAAAATTCCATAGATTTATTTGGAGACGTCAGGCTGATGTCCGGAGTGGAGCAGCAGGGAAGCAGACGGTCCGGCTGCAGACGTCCTGAGGGCAGTAGGGGACGGCCTGACCCGCTGACGACTGACCCGCTGATGACTATTACTTTTATAGTCAGCAGGTTTGGCGCTTTCACACCGATGTAAGAGAGCAAGGACTTTACTCTTGGACCAAAGGCATTTCTAACATGGAAAGGTCACACTCCTGTCATGAGGAAGGAGGAGGGACGGGGTTAGAGAAGGCGGGAAAACATGCACTGAAAGGGTGGTGTGTGTGTGTGCGTGTGTGTGTGTGTGTGTGTGTGTGTGGGTGGGTGGGGTAAGCCGAGGGAAAGGCTCATGACTCTCAGGAGAACTCTCTTTCACAGATTTATTTTGACGACCCACAGTCACAAGGCCTGAAATATGCACTTCTGCAGCCAAACTCAAATGGTTCCAAGATGTCTTATTTTAAATTCATAATCTACTTTCTAAACCCAATTCTTAAACTTTCAGTGAAGATGAAAGCCATTTTTATAGACTCGAATAACTTTATGTCAGAGATATTGAGGGACTTCTTTTCCAATACAGTCTTTTTTTTTATTACTATATTACAAATGGCATCAAGAGAGCCTCGGTCTTCCTGTCAGCTTATTACATCACGTAGCCGTTTATCTGCCTTGATTTTATTACTGTAAATATTGCCACATACAGTATATGTACACGTAAATGCCAATATACTCTAAATGCATTCATTTTTGTCTAGAGCATTCAAAAGTAATCTTATAAATGTGAAACTTTTATGACCACAATCCTCTCCAGTCGTGGGAGCCCTAGTGTCTCTGCGTATATCATCAGATCATGTGCATACATGCAGCGTGTCTTTGCCATTCCAGTAGTCAGAGCGCTGGAAAACATAGAAAAGGCTCTTTCTTAAAGGCAGTCAGCCAAACACCAGTTCTTGAGCAAGCCTCCTCCATCCAGCCCTGCTTTAAAACAACCCCAGATCACTCGGTAATGACTCCAATCTGGCCATAAGTTGTGGGTGCCACTAATATGTATGACACCCACCACATCCCCCTCCCCGCTGGCCAGAAACATGTGCTGACCACAAGTCCCTGCTCGGAGTTAACAATGGAGTTGGTTTGGGATCTCTTCAGGGGGGAACGTTTGGAAGAAAGACTTTTCGGAATAGGGATCCAGAACATGCAGATGACTTCTGAAGTTGGGCATGTTGTCTATTAGCGTTGCTGGTAACCAACTTGCAAATTGGTTCATAAAATGCAGTTTATTACCCAGGGAGGAAGTTATCCAGAATTCACACTGATAGTTAGAGGTTTTTCTCAAGCTTTGAAATCACACAAGATGACATTTCAATAGGAATTTGAGTTTTTCCTTGAAGTGAGTGTGTATTGTTACAAAACCAGTAATTATCATTGTTTTTCTCTTAAGCCCATTTGTTTCTGGGAGAATGCATTTAATTCTGCATGAATTATAACTGTGGGAGATATTTTTCATTAGTTTATAACCAATACTTGATGCATGTTTATTCTAAAGTACTTTGGGTAATACAGGCGTTCAGCTTGCAGGGTTTAGTGTGGAAGCCTGCTGACATGCAGGGATCTGCTCAACTTCAACCTTCCTGTGTCCGTTGGTCTGACCATGGGAAGTTGGGTCGAGTTCAGCTTCAGTCCGACGTGCATCTTTAAAGCTACAATTTCAGTCAGACTAATTTGGTAATTTGCCTGCTTTATGGAGATGTAGTTTCCATTTAGTCATCGCTTTGATTTGCAGTCCTCCAGCGAACGCGGCATCTTCTTCGATGTCAGGCCCCTTTTGGCCGACGTTCCACCAGCTACTTCATCGCTGCAGATCAGATTTATGACTTATACACCCGAGAGCTCATTTTTAATCTCTTCTTTGTGACCTCTTGTAAGCTCAGACGCTACCACTGTGACATGAAAGAGAATGTTGACGTCCTAGTAGTTCACGTTCCTTCGAATCTGGAAGCTGAGAGTGGAGAGAAAACAAAGGAGGGAGACTTAATGGTTTTAGCTAATAGCTGTCCGCTGTCTTTCCACTAATTTAAGGAAGAAAAAAAAAGACACTGGATCCTTTTATCCGACATTCATATTTGATGAACAAATATTCCTCTCAGATGTTTAGAGTGCTTCATCTTGTTTTCTGCCAAGAGGGAAATTGGACTTGATGTATGATAAGTTAACAGAAACACTTATGCTGTCATACACATCCTGCACAACACTTTTTAATGTTTTTTTTTTCCTTCCCCCACTTCAGATGCGTTTTCTATTGTTTTGTATTTATATATATTTTTCTATTTACAGGATTTTAAACAACAACAAGATTCAGGAGATCAGAAAGGGATCATTCTTTGGATTATCTGTTCTGGAAAAACTGTAAGTACGACTTCTTCGAGCGGTGATTGTATGGATCCATGCAGTTAGCACTCCTGACAGATTTATAAGTGCAACGCGCATCTGGAAAAGATGCAGAGCAGGTGTCTAAGTAGCACAAATCCACCAAATAACACAATTCTCCCCACACATCCGCCTTGCTCTCGCTGTCAAACCCCTTCAGTATTTCATATTATATCCACCAGTGCATTAGAGGAGCCATTCATCACTCCACAAGCGTAGCTTTGACTTGCGGAGCGGGAGGTTTGTAAAACACACACTGGCGTGTTGCCAGTGGATCATCCAGGTCACAGAAAATGAGTAGGCCCCCACACAGCACTTGGCCTCAGTCAAAAATATCAGTCTGTGGTGGAAGACCGGCGTTGGTACTAGAAAGGGCTAATTATAGGAGCAGCGCTGAGGTTTGGTAGTTGTCTGCCTGGTGGCACACTCTTGACGTACAGCTGCTGGGTTATTCCTGGGGTGGGGCCGTCTTTCTGCACTAGCAGAGACATAAAAGCAGAAGTGTGGCTTGTTTAGGATACAGGGAAGATAGCAGCTCTTTCATGATTCCTTAAAGAATGGAGGTCAGTCATGCCCATGTGACTCTCGTGTTCGAGGCTGGAATGTTATCACCCATGTTTCCTTCCCAGAGAATTAAAAAAACAGCGGCAGCTGCGGGCCTGCACACATGGACCACCAGTGATTTATCACTCGAAAATGGCCTCATGCAGATAAAGTAACCAGGCCATTAATGGCCTCGCTATTGGACGCAGCTACAATAACACATGACTGAAGTTATATGGAATTCATAGTGCGTTTCTCCTGCCAATTTCTTTTTCTCATGATGCTTAAAAAGGCCAACAATTTAGTAGTTGTAAAAGCAGAAGTCACACTTTTCTTTTAAGCCATGTGGTGTTTTGTTTAGAAAGAGTATTTAGATTGAATTAAGTGCTCAATTGTCAGATGTTATTGAAAGCAACTGATTTGAAGGGAGACTTTTTTTTTTCTGGACCAGGAATATTTCTTGCTCGTCTCATTTTGCAGTCTCGTTGAGCCCCATAGAAATAATATACCCAGCTTCTGGGATTGTTTACAGATTGTCAGGATATTCTCTGTGGGCTCTTTTAACTGGGTCATTTGTTAGTTTTTTAGAGCGCATGCCTTGAAGATAAAAAGCAGGATGTGTGCTGAAACTGTAAAAAAAAGAGACATCTTTGATCTTTCTTCGCCGAGAAAGGCCTCGGAGGCTTTAAGTGTTATGTTTGTGAATGGCCAGCCACTTTGGTTGTAAACCGTGCTCTGCCTGTCGTTGCATGAATCCACAAGCAAAGTCTACCTCCAATAAGCTGCTCCCATTGTTCCTCACAGACCCCACCCCGCCATGGTCCACCCCTCGACCAGTGAGGCGAGATTGCTCCATGGCTTTTGTGATTGTAATGAGGCCAAGCCAAGGCCAGAGGTGTCAGCAGTATGATTCCCACACGCATACTGTGAATGCCGAAGCCCCTCCCTTTTCCAAAATGGCCCTCCCATTTAAAAATCCCACATCCAAACTCTCAATGAGGGGGAGAAGAATGGTTCATGGGACTGTTGGAGAGCGCTGAGGCTTTCCATCTTGCCACCCACCCCTCCTTCCTCCTGTATCCACAAAAGGAGTTCTCCCTCATTTGGGCTTCCTAAATGGAGTGGCGATGACTGAGACAGCGACTGGCTGTTAGCGCCAGAGAAGGGTGGAGAATTGATTACGCCTATCCCGGCATTCTGCGTGAAATTGAAAAGTAACTGTGGAGACTGCTGTGTTTCGTTGAGGCCAAAGGTGTCCCTTCTTGTGTATAAGCCACTCAGAATCTCCATTATCACTCGTCTTATAGAAATGGGAGGCAGGCCTGGCGGCCGTCACATGCTGGTTCCTGTCTAAATCCACTGCTGTAGAGGAATGCTTAGCGTGGCAAATGGGGAAGGCAAAACACAGCAATCGTATGTGTCCTGTCCTGGAGGACTGATTGTTTTGTGCAATATATTCAGCGTATATGCATTCATGTAGAATTAGATTTTGATGGATGTTAGGGCTGTTCGATTAATCGATTTTAAATCGTAATCGCGATTATGTAATTAAAACGATGTTAAAACGTGAAACTCGTAAAATCGATTTTTCACTTTTTTTTTTTTTTTTTTTTTACCTTGTCTGCACACATATTAATGATTGATGGAAATACCTCTCAATACCTAGAAAATGTCTGTTTTATTCAATTGGAAATATAACTTACTGTACGTTTGCAAGTGCTGATTTGCTGATTTTTTTTTTCAGAGATAAAACTTTATATTTTATTATATTTTTTAAAACTTTTTTTCAACTTATTTTACAGAGTTTTGCACTTTATTCATTCATTTTTGGTTTAATAAGAGCAAAGTTTGCACTTAAAGCCCAATGGGCCAAATGTTCAATAAAAAAACTGCATATTTGAAATAATTTCTTTGCCTTTTGTCAATTCACAAAATAATCGTAATCGTAATTGAAAATCGGATTTTGAGAGAAAAAAATCGAGATTTTATTTTTGGGCAAAATCGAACAGCCCTAATGGATGTTGCATTTCAGCCTCTACTTCATGCATTTTTGGAGAAAAGAAACCTCACTGAAGTAGTTGAGAACGGTTTTGTTTGGATTTAATCTATATGCAGATATTGATACTGATGCTGCATAATTGTTCTTATTGACACCATTTCCTGTAATTTAAAGCAATCGAACAAGAAATGTCCCGTTACTTGGAGCTGAACATGATATTATATGTGTTGAATTGTGCTATATAAATAAATTTGCCTTGCCTATATAGGAAGTAGCTTGTCTGATGAAAGCTTGAGACACCTCACTCACAGGTTTAACTTGTGTTAAAGTCATGCTCACCAGTGGGGAAAAAGCTTTTCTCTAGCCAGTTTAGACAAAAGGTCCAAGTCGGGACACGTGTCATGAGGAGAAGCCGAACATTTTGTTGTAGTCTTCAGAGAAAGTGGCCAGTGGTCAACAGGACAGTACGGATGAAGCGGTCCTGAAGGAAAGAGTGACGTCTGTTGCATTCAGGTTTTTGGATATGATAAGTGAGATGTACGGCACAAAAGGGCTCTGTGTAAAAACGCGCTGGGATCCAGTTGTCGTGAGAAGAGGCAACACCACAAACCATCACCAACATTTAAAGGAGCACCACAGGCCACTGCAATGAAAGTAACAAGTCATTTCTGCAACGTCAGTCAGTCTGAGTTGCTTGTGATGGCAGCACAAACAACCATTACTATTACCCTTTTCTTGGCTGAAGATATGCCGTCTATCAACACCGTGACGAGGGTTCACTCTGAGGCAAAGCCGCCTCGTAGCCACGCCGGATTGAGCTCTAAAGTGTGGATTGTTTGTCTAGGTGAGGGGGCTGTTTCTGACTCAACCGTGGTCTCTGGTTTCTGGTTGGAGGAGGTGTGCAGGCAAGGCAGGGTGTGTACAGGATGTATCAGTGACACACACATGATCGCCAGGAGGAACTCTGGCGATCATTGAACGTTATAGTGGGGGAATCCAGAAATTCATAGATTTGAGAGGGCTGTTAACTGACCAGGAAAAACAATCAGTAGTGTTTGTTTTTAATGTTTCCTGTGCTGCTCCTCCTTGTACTGATTGTCTGAGATTACAAAAACAAACAAGCACTCGATGTAGCAACGTGATAACTTATGTAGAAGTGGCAATCATACTGAAGCTTAACTGATACTGCAGTAATATGAGCGCTGTGCAGCGGCTGGATCTGGGGGGAGGCTGTCCCGTGCCTCGGTACAGCATGGTACAACCTGACTAGTGTGAGTGTTCACAGGGCGTAGGTTTGGAAATCTTATCAGCCCTCTTGACTAAAGAGAGGCCATTCCCTCTAGCATGGATTTGTGAAAATACCCTTCAGAGGTCTATAAAGAAGCTATGAAAACAAGTTGAATTGGAGGTGGAAAATGAGTTCAGTGTCACAGCACTTGATTTGTTGTTAGTAGGAGGACTGACCCACATCACGCTTCCTCATCTCTCACTGATGATGACTTTCAGCTGAAGAGTCCCTGCCTACAAATACCATACATTCCTGTTTAACACACCCCGTCATTGTGGTGATACTTTCTAACATTGATGATGTTAGAAATCTTATCTAATACCGACTGGATATTGAATTTGGGTTTCATCATTTCAAATTTAGTTCTAATATGAGAAATATTGCAACATTATAACAAGATTGAAACGTTTAAACCCGTTTTGTCCATATAAACCCACAGTATATGTGAGTTGCTGCTACTTGAGAACCTGACATTATGTTCAGTTTGTGTAATACAACTCCTAAAGAGCCCTTTCCTCAACATGAAATGACACATTACATTACAGATGTAGTCCTCCTCTAAAAAATGGATCGAATGCACTATAAATATGATAAAGTTATCAGTTGTTGTCGAGATAACCGTCAACCTTTACTCACATGGAGGCATAACAATTATACTCAGCAGTTTGTTAACAGTTGGCTGCAGAACACGGTGAGCAATGTAACTGGTGGAAGGATACATATAACACTGGTGTTACCTTATAAGCTGACAGGAGTGTTGCTTCAGTGTGGAAGCATGTTTACTGCAGCAGAGCTTGACAGCCCGGAGGAGGCTGAACTGCAGCGATAACCGCTTTTCCAAGTTGGTTGTATTTGGGAGGATTTTGTTGGGTGATTCTCTTTAATGTAACTCATTTTTGTACATTTCACTGGATTTAAATGATTTTGAGGGAATGATGTTATACTTCATAGAGTTTGGCCATTAGTTACCACACTTGAAAGCACTTGACTGATGCCAGGAGCTTCATCATTAATGGGTAGTTATAGAGGCTTTGGTTTGAATAAATAATAATAATAGCTTCCACCTTTACTTGTCATGAAACATAAAAGTACTTAAGGACCAAGCAGTATATAAATAGGGGTGGGTATTGGGAAGGACCTCACGATACGATACGCATCACGATACTTGAGCCACGATACGATACACATTGCGATATCCCGATTATGCGATATCCCGATTATTATATTCTACATAGTTCACCGAAAAATTTAATAAATGCATTACACATCTTAAAATCCAAGTTGTATATATGTACATCAGATGATAGTGATGGATCTTAAAATCCGAGTTGCACGTTCTTCAGATTATAGTGACAATTCATGGGACAAACTGAGTCAAAACAATGTTTTATTATAACTATACAAGCTAAAGTTACAACATATTTGTATATGTTTTTCATATTATTTACATCATATGAAATTAACATTAAATTTAGTATGAGGTTGCTTTAATTATGTGGCAAATGATAATAAACACAAGAAAGATGGGTACTAAAACCAAGGACAGGCACAGTGATCAGTCAGTATAGATATAAATCCATAAATAAATAAACCTCTGTCCATTATTTTTCATTTTTTAAGGACAGGCAATTGTGTTATATAAAAAAATAAATTATAAAATGAAATAAAACGTGAAATAAAACCTGAGCTCAGTGCAGGGCCCTCCCAGGGTTGGTAGAGAGTGGCAATGCCCAGGACTGTCACTTAGGTAGGAGCACTGGGTGATATAATGGGAAAAAGATCGGGGATAAAAAAAAAAAAAAAAAAAAAAATCGATATTCAAATTTTGAATATTGATATTGAATCGGCTGGAAAAGTATCGCGATATATTGCCATATCGATATTTTTGCCCACCCCTATATATAAAGCAATACCAGTTAAGCACTGTTTAACAATAGCTATCTCTAATGATCATTGTCATTAATATTCGACCATGTGACTTCAACAGTCGTCGTGCAAATGAAAAATGTACGCAAGGGAATATTAAATGCACTCTTGCCGAGCTGAGAAAACTTAGCGAAGCCCTTTTCAAACACATTCTTCTCTCCATTAATCTGACCTCATCTGAAGGTGTCCCCAGCAAGTCTGAGGCAGGGCTTTGCTCAAGTCAAGACAATAATCCCTCTGAAACATGCTTATTGTCACGTGTTGAAAGAGAAGTTTGAAGTACATTCAGTCGTTTTCTGAATGAGGCACATGCCTGGCCTTTCAGACGTGCAGCGTCTGAGCCACTCGCTCAGGACAAACTCTGCTGAACATCACAGTTTTGGGCTTTGTGATGGGAATACTATAATTTGCATGTCCACAAAGTTGTCTGTGTGCACTTTTGAAGAGGAGTATAATCAGCCTCTGACGCACACACCTAGCTGACAGTGAAGAGGCAACAGTAAGGACAGCTGAGGCGATTTATAAAAGGTTTTTCTGCAATATAATACAATCAAAAACCCCTTTTATTAAGAAACCTTTGTAAGACCACCTGTTCACACAAACATGCATAAAGAAAAGCCATATTTTGAACTCCACCCACCATCCATTGATGGCTGGTTTTATAAAATCACGGTTCACTTGTTTGGTTAATACATCACATCTCACTTTACTATAGGGTCCAGCTTTTGTTTTGAAATTTCCACGTTACGCTTATTTTGTTAGTTAAATCCCAGCAGAAAGTATTCAGACTGCTGGCAAAGAAATTGAATTAGCAACAACAACAGTTGTATGCTCCCATTTGACTTTAGTAAGCCTGTGTTTTGGTCTGGTAATGGTTTTGAAACATGATTGTAAATGGTAACACATTTTGTATCACCAAAACAACAAACAGAACATTGTGCTGTTCAAACAAAGCAACATGCAATATATTGGTCAGTATTGAAACCAGACCCCAAAATGCAACCTTATTGCCAAATCTAGTCGAACGGCCTGGTTACCATAACATGTTTTCAATTTTTGGCCAGAACAACACATTTGACCTTTTAAAACTGCTGCAGTTGCAAAACCATCTCTCTGTTTGGGCCCAGTTCAAGAATAGTTCTGGAAAATAACAAGGCATACTCTGCCAGCTGTTTCAGTGCAAGTATGTCAGGAAAACCTGGTCTGTGTGAGTATAAAAGGTTCCAGGTCATGTGTGGTCTGCTCTCTGAAATCTGTGGTGCAGATTGATGAGTCTTTAGACTCTCCATCTGCAAGTGTGTCAGAGTTGCAGTTTTCTTATTGGTCATTAGAAGCTGTGATTCAGGCACTGGAATGCAACTTATTATAAGCATCTTATAAGCATTATAAGTCATAAGCATCCTGACGATATTATCCAGTAACGGTTTCCTTCTCATTTTTGAAGCCTAATGAACCTGACGCTGAAATTTAAACACGAACATTGTTCTTTTTTTTTGTGTGTGTTGTAGGGCTGGGCGATATGGACCAAAAGTCATATCTCGATATTTTCTAGCTGAATGGCGATACTCGATATATATCTCGATATTTTTTCTGTGCCTTAATTGGGGTTTCCCCCAAAGCATTATAGCATAGCATCTCTGTTAGCTTCATTTTTTTCTGAGGCAAACCCTTAAAAAAACCGTCAGTTTTAAGTCAAAGCCTCGTGCCAAATGTCACACAGGTACCTTTATTAACAGAGGTCTGCACAATATCAAAATGTATAAAACAAATGAAATAAAAATAAACTGCCAGCATATATAGAATAAAAATGCTTCTTGAATAAAATAAAACAAATATCCCTTTCCTGCATAACAATTAAATTAAAATACACTGTGCAATTAATACAATGTAGACAGTAACAGGCAGACTTTTCCACTGAGGTTGACAGTTGTGCAAATAACAAAACATTTGTGCAAATCTCAAATAAAACATTCAAGTCAATTTGTCACAAAATAAGCTATATCAAAATCGTAAAAAAAAAAAAAAAAAAAAAAATCATAACCATATCGCGTTTGAAAATATATCGATATATATTAAAATCTCGCTATATCGCCCAGCCCTAGTGTGTCGTAAAAATTTGACCTTTTTGTCTCAGAAAAATTACCTCTTTTTGCACTCGGCCACAGGAGAGGTTAGCAGATTGAATTTGTGTCCTACAACTATAACCACTTCAACTCTAAGCAGTTTACTTGCTTGGGTAATTGCTGGACTTAACAGGTCTCCAGAGCATATGCACTACTCTTCACATCTGGCTCTCCCTAGAAATGAGAATTAATATTTGGGCTTACTTTGTTCTGGCTTCTCATTTGTCTTTCAACACTACCTCACAGTGATACCAGCTCTGCTTGCTCACATCAAAACTTTGAACAAGTAAAAGGGCTGGGACTCATCTGTTGCCACAAACCCACTTTTAGATGACAGTTCCTCAACTTCAAAGGCGCAGAATTACCCCGAGGTCCTTTTGTGCGGGTTCAGGTGGCGAGCAGAGAGCCTCGTGAACCTCCAGTGTAATGAGTGACTCGGCACTGCCAGCGCAGGTGAGCACCGCAGGAATTCTGTGACCACAATCCTTTGAACCTCTCACAAGGGAGGGGAGGAGGGGTTGTGAGAGCAAAATACCCCTTTGAGGGTCAAGTTGTGGCAGCAGTTATGTGGTGGTGGTGGAGTTTGAAGGAGGTCTGGCCGGCTGTTGTTGGGAGGAAAAAGTGCAAGACACACTTTCCTGAAACGTATTATTATGGGTATGTCCTGAATAGTGTAACTAGCACGTTCAAAGATTGGTCTGCACAATACCGAACCCACACTTGCTGATATTTCGCAAGCCAGACATTCTATTTGCAATGAAATGTCAGTTAAATCACCAGAGTGGAGTTGAGTAAAGCCAAATTCATTATCCTTCACCGTCATTGGATCATCGCATGAGACAGATGAGATGATGTGATGCTTTGATGAACAGCTGTTTGGGTTGTAGTGGGTACACAATGGACAACTGATCAGTTACAGGGGGTCACACACTACAAGATTATTCACCAGACTCTGTAACCCCACCCCAGTTCTGCCTGTCTGGTCTTTATGAAGCAGTTACAGCTGTCATGTCGACATTAAACAGATACGTCTCTCTCCTGTCATTAAGGTTGCAATATTATAAAAATATTTTTATTTTTAAAAGAACTGGCAGCTCCTCTTCACGCCGTATCTACAACGTGCAATTTGTTTGTTGTATTCTTTTTCTTCCACCTTTTTTATTTATTTATGTTTTTGTTTTGATATTTTTATTAGGGGGTAAGGCACAGTTGAACAGGAAAAAACAAAAAAAAAAGATATACGGTCTACCTCCTTTCTTTTTTTTTTTTTGGATTAAGAACAGAACAAAAAATCCACACAAAACAATGACAAATACACGAAAATTATTATATTCTTATATATAAGTAATATTTAAGTATTTAAGCTAAACAGTATGAATTAAAAAATAGATGAATAAAAAGGGGGAGAAAAAAAAAGAAAAGAAAAAAAAACTAAAGCAAAAAAACCCCCAAAAACAAAAGAAAAGTAAATAAAAAGTTTATTTATTTATGTTTGAGAGTTTTTCCTCCTCACGTGTGCGCTCTCTTTGATTCCAACTTCATGTGGCCTCTCTCAGAGATTTATCCTAGATATCCAGCACAGTATGCTGAGGAATGCTGAGAGCTGAGCTGAGGAAAATGATCAAAAATGATAAAAGTCAATATAAGGACAAGATTGAGTCTTGTTATGGAGGATCTAACACCAAGGACATGTGGAAGGGCTCAGAGCCAACACGAATTATAAGGGTAAAACGTAAGCGTTGGGGAAGTGTCTGCCTCTGTGGGCGAGGAGCTGAACTTGTTCTATGCACGTTTTTGAGAGACAACACCAAGCCAGTAATGCCTCTGGACCAGGATGACCGTCTCTTCCAGCCGACCCAGACAGATTTGTGCAACACCCTAAAAAAAGGTGAATGCTCAGAAAGTTCCCGGTCCGGACAATATTCTTGGTAAAACTCTCAAATCATGTGCCAATGTGTTGGCAAACGTCGTCACAGATATTTTCAGTCTGTAGTTCCTGCATATCTGAGGAAAACAAAAAGAAACAGAGTGTGAGGTGTTTAAATTACTATCGCCCCATTGCACTCGCCTCCACCATTATGAAGTGCTTTGAAAGGCTCGACAAAGCTCACATCACATCATCTCTGGCAGCTACACATGACCTGCTCCAGATGATGCTGTGGCATTCGCACTCCACACTGGCCTCTCAACTGGACCAGAGGGACAGAGCGAATGCTGTTTGAAAGCTTTTTACTGCGTTTGACTGTCCACACTTGTTACTAAGCTCAAGGACTGGAACATCCATCCATCACTGCAGATGGATCTGAACTTCTTCTCAAACAGGCTGTGCAAATTGGTAGTATTCAATTCAATTTTATTTGTATAGACCCAGTACATGACTCCTGAGCAATTAGTATCACTTCCTCCACACTGACTCTAAACACGGGGCCCCCCAGGGCTGTGTCCCCAGCCCCCTCCTTTTCTCTCTGCACACTTATGACTGTACCTCCATGCACAGCTCCGTCATCACCATCAAGTTTGCAGACGACACCACCATCATCAGCTTCATCACCGACAACAATGCAGCACTCACTTCATGGAACAAAGCCAACAAGCTTGTGCTCAGCGTGGGCAAGACCAAAGAACTGACCGTCAAGGCCACAGAGATGAGGACGGGCTGCCCTTCACATAAAGAGAGTCAACTACTTTAGGTTCCTGGGGATAAATATCAGTGAGGATCTCAGCTGGTCAAACCATACTGACGTTATCAGGTCCGGGAGAAAACGTCTCTTCTTCCTGCAGTGACTTAGAAGGTTTGGCATGGACACCAGGTTACCCGTTAACTCTTATAGATGCACTATCAAGGGTATCCTGGCTGGGAACATCACGGCCTGGTATGGGAACTGTACCGTCCTCGAACGCAGCACTGCAGAAGGTGGTAAAATCAGTTCAACCCAGTACCAGGCCAGAGTTGCCAACCAGCCAGGACATTTACAAGCAGTGCTGCAGGATTTTTTATTTATTTAATTATTATTATTATTATTATTATTATTATTATTATTATTATTATTATTATTATTATTATCATTATCATTATTATCATTATTATGATTATATTTTTGTGCACATCCAAAATTTGTGTGATGCAGTTAGTCAAAAAGTGAGTTAAAAAAAGTCACTGCAAATGGTCAACATGAGTTCCTGATTTGACAGAATTTATGTAAAGATGTGTATTTGACAGGTATTGCAGGCAGGAATTGATATTTAGTCCAGAAAAATAAGAAAAAAGTCTAACTTATGTATTGTTGTTCATTTAATGCTGCATTTAGTTTTAATGTGTAATAAGAGTAAGGTTGTTTTTTCCCCCTGATGATAATAAAATCTTTTTTTCTTCTAAGTGGTGTGTGGACATTCTTTTTCACACTACTGTCGCAAATATTTTGCAGTCATGGTGGTCATTTGAAGTATCCCTAACCTAAAATCTTTTTTTTCCCCTTCCCTCCAGGGACCTGCGGAGTAACATGATCAGTCGTATTGATCCCGGGGCATTTCTGGGCTTGCCAGCACTGAAAAGATTGTGAGTACCTTTTTCTATTTATCCATATGATAAAGTTGTAATGCACCTTTTTCCAGTTTATTCCGTTAGACAGTTTAAAATGCTCTATTGAAGTGCTCTTCCGGTGTTAGAAACTTACGGAACTCATGTTCTTTCAAGAATAAGTATATCAGATAATCAAGTCAGGAATTGGAGGTAGTCAGAACCAGCGACGGTGTTTCCACTGTTCCACTGTTATCAAGTCCAGGGAGCTTTCTAAGTATCACAAAAAAAGTATATCTTTTTTTTCCGTCCTCTGCTTTGGTACTAATTTACTCGTATTACTGCCTCAAACCACCAGAACCAAGGCTAAAAACTTGTTCTGGAAAACAGGACATCTATATTTTTTCCCTCAATCTTTTCCAAAGCAATACTCACAAATGTATGACAAAGGTCGATTTGCTTATTGCATATATTTTGTGGCGAGCAGCTTTCATTTCATCTCTGGAATTTATTTGTGTGCAAGTTTTTTGTTTTGGAGTGGATCCGAAGTCCATATGAGGATGGTCAAGCAGCAGTCTATTTCTGCTTTGTTTTTTCTGGCCCTGTGCCACAGACCACCGGAGACAGCATGATGTCCTATAGACTTTCACACACTGGAGGAAGAAATGCAGGGGCTTGTATGTGCACAAGTGTGTGTGATGTCTGGGAATCTCAGGTGGAGATAATTTCGACGTGGAATACACAGAGCTGCAATTCTCCCGGGCTACTTGGTGTGTGTCTGTAAGGGAGGTCAGCAGGAAGTGCAGAGCCGCGCGTTTCCGTTGCGAGTGTGTACATTGGTATGAGGGGAGAGCAGGAACGCAGCAGGAGTTGGAATCATCCCACGGCACGGAGCCGCTGCCAACATAAACTTGAGCTTGGCTGCTGTGGAAGAGCAATAAGAGCACGACAGCAGGACTGTCAGCTCCTTGGCCCGGGCCTGATCTAGATTTCTCCTCCTCCTCCTCAGCATACTGTATATTAGTGCATATTTCTTTTCTCAGCACAGAAGTATAAAACATCACACGGTAATACTTGAACAGTTTGGATTTGCTCCGTATTAACAAAGTTTAATGAGCCCCACCACCTCTCCGTTGGTTTGAGAGGGTAGGTGTCATTCACTCGGCTGTAAAAGTGGGAAAGCATGAGAAAGAGAGTAAAACCAAGGACAACTTTGAATGACTGGGGATATGAACACAGAGCAGTACATCCATCTCCCGTTGGCATAACTACTTACACGTCAATATTACTTTTTCCAGAAGTTTTTGGAAAAAGTAAGTGAAGTTAATTGGAAGACAGGAATGAGAAACTGGATTTAACCAGGTTGTATGACTAAAGGTTTGCCAGGGTTTGAAAGGTTGTAAAAACTTGGAAAACGTATGCATGGAATCCCAAAGTTCTAGCCAGTCTTCACTTTCCCTCCATCTGTGTCCACCATATCCCCATCATTATTGACCAGTTAAGAGTTGTTGTTTTTTTTGTTTCTGTCACACCATTTGTTGTGACAGCGGGTTAAAACTGAAAGCAGCAGAAGTTTGGATCCTGATAATATGGCACATCAAATGTTGGTTCTTGTTGCATGATAAACTATTCCTGGATTAACACATCTTGCGAGGCTAACGCGTCCAGGAGGCTATGAACAAGTTGTTAACAGTCTAAATCAGCTCAGCCTGAAATGTCACAACTACTCGTCAAGCCACATCTTTCAGTGCACTTGTCTCCAGTATTATTGCAGTATTTTCTGTTGCTATGAGCCCAAACGGAGATGACCTTTTGAAGATAGAACTTAACCATCGCCATGGTTACTTTTGCAGTTTTTGCTTTCTTAAGGTTTATAAATCTGAATATTTATAATGTTTTTTTTAATGCAGTTTAGAATTTGACAGGATGAGTAATGTTAACGTTAAAAACCCGCAGACAGGTCCTTTTCAATACCGTATAATAGTTTGATACTTTAAAATTGGACACTAATTTCAGCCTCAGAACAGGACTAATACGGTATACAAGTGGTCCAGTTTGTCTTAAACTAATTTGTCTGGTAAAAAGTTGCCTTCACCATAAAGAGGCAGCATAAGTGTGTCCCTTGTTTATTTTCACACAAATCACACACAATCTTCAGCTTGAGATTTCAGAACGTATTTAAACACTTGGCCCTCAGTTCTGTCTGCAGCTACCTTTACTCTGCATTCCTCCGACAGCTGAACAGTCCCCACTTGAAACTAATCACATTGGGCTATTTTTGCTTTTGCTCGTCATATTATACACAGCAACCGGTGTGCTACTCTAAAACTCCCTCCAGCTTGTTAATTTGCGACATGCCTGTGACTAAAAGCCATAGATGAGACTTGAGGCATTCATAAAAGTGCATTTCGGTGCATTTTTAATTGTTTGTTTCTTGGTATAAGGATTCCTAAAGGAGTGACTTACAATATTGGCCATTATTGTGTCTTAAATCCTTTGTTGTGGCTGTAACTGGAGTATTTAAATCCTGTCTACCAAATTAGGCGACTTTAGCCATCTGCATCCCTCTCTGCACCCCTTCACCTCGACTCCGATATCCTTCCCATGACACACAATGCACGCTCCAATTGGCAAACTTGCAAAAGGCTGCTATTTCGTCTCCTCCAAGTGGAACTAATAACCTCACACAGTGAATTCCCCAGCTGGTATCTTAAGGACCAACACCGATAATTACATAAATGCTTGGAAGTCGGAATATGCCTGCCAGTTGTTTTCCAGGCATCATTTAGTGTTGGTATCACATTCCATAAGTACCCCTGGATTTAACTTGGCTGGTGGGCCGTGGTAATGGTGTCTTCTTCTTTCTTCTGACAATTATTTGATCATTAACAGGACTAGTTCCTTGGAATGTTGTCTCGACAGCATAGTGGGCTTGTTGTTTTATCAAGACCGGGGCTTTTGAGTGTGAAGTCTGTGACTGTTCCCTGTACTAGTACTGGCTTTCTCCGCCTACTCAGGCTTCCTCTCACAGTCCAAAAACATGCATATTTGGCTAAAATATGACTCTAAATTGACCTTGGGAGTAAGTATGATTATGATTGTTTTTCTTTGTGACCCTGGCACTCACTCACGGGTTTTAGATATAGCCAACAATTGCAGATACGTGCTTGGCTCTGTGTTCTGTCATTCCTGTAACAGTCTTGTCGTGCCAGCTGGATGCCAGTGAAAATGGTCGAGGCCTCTGCAGCAGATGCGGTCATGTGAAAAGTTATTACTCTTTAATCCTATGTTGTTGTTTACAAGAAATACAAGAAAATGAGGGAAAAAAAGTTATGTCGGCAATACTGAGGACCCCCTTCCATAGGATTCAAGCGGGTACGCTTCAACCATCCTGCTGATTATTAACTCTAGGGCCCAGCATGAGCAGGAGTTTTTGCTCTGTGGTGGTCTTAGGCGTTCAGGTATGTATTAACACAATGCCAAGAGGGAAAAAACATAAACAGGGCTCTTAAAGGAGCAATTGTTGCTGCACAATAATCTGGATAAGACTGTGAGAACCCTTTCTGTTTAATGTAATCAATGAGAAAATGTATTCTCAAGTAACACTCATGACTTTGTGCCAATAGGGGCGTTTCCTCTAGCGGGAGTTACAGTAGATAATTTTGGGGCCGGGCCATTTGTGCATGTCTCCATTACCAGGAACATCCATGTAAAAGTTGCATTCAGGAACCTTTTACAGGGTGAAAAACAGCCCTGTAGTAGGGATTTTTAGATCGCGTTAAGCACTCTCACGTGAACATGAATCATGTGACCACAAATCATTGAAGCATTTGGATCAGAAACATTTTGCTACAAGGACATTTGATGAAGTTCATTTAATTTCATTTTCATTTTATTCTTTATTTCATTCAAAAAACAAAATTTAATACAAACACAAATACAAATGTTCCTAACTTATGAATGAAAAGGGAGCAGAAAGAAGAAGAATCTTATCTGATCTGCCCCTTTCACAAATAACATAAATTAATAATAATAAAAAAAAAAAAACAACTAAGTGAATAAAAACAACTAAAATCAAATTAGAATAACATTAAATAAAATGACCACCGCCTACGGGTATGTCAATCAAACTCAACATTTTTCGTTATATTTCCTTAACATACAGGCTTTAATTGTTCTTTTGAATGTAATGTTTGATTTGGATTCTTTGTTTTCTTTGTTCAGATTGTTCCATAAATTGATTCCTTTCGCAGAAACACAACGTTCCATCAATTTTGTCCTGCATCTTGGTTTTATAAAAATCTCTGTTCCTTTTAAGTTATACTTGCTTTTTCTTTTTTCAAATCTTTTCTGAATGTTAATTGGTAAAGTTTTTTTATGAGCTTTAAACATAATTAAGTTATAGTTATATAAATTATAAATTATAATTTAATTTAAATAAATTATATAAGTTAGCGATTACGTGAAAAAAACCATGGATGGACTGATGAGTTGGTTCAGGTCTTGTGGGCGTATTACGCCAATATAGAGGTCCGGTGCTGGATTTCTTTTAATATCGAGCGCTACCACTTCCGTATATGTGTATAGCCCCTTTTCCATCATACAGTTTAACTCGATTCGGCTCGGTCTCCGTCTTTTTCCATTGGAGTTCAGTACCACCTCAATGTGGGTGGGGCCTTGTTCTCATTCTGCGTTACCCCATTGAACGCCATCGAATGCGGTTGTCTGCCACGTTTTATGCCGTTGGCCATTTGCGAACAGCAAATAAATGCTCATTACCACCACTTCGTGCAATTTTTTTCAGTCAAAGGTTCTTGTGTGGCGCTACGGCGTAATGGAGACACGCCGGCTGAAGGGGAGACGGTCCGCCCTGTTAGAGGTTCTTGTCTGGCAGATATACCCTGAATTCCTGCTAGTGGAAACGCACCTAATTTTTCCAGGAGTGGAAAACCCTGCTACGTCTGTAATTATAAGTCCACGACAGTACAGTTTGAAGACTGAATAAGTACGGCTGGTTTGAAAGTGTTGTCAGGAGAAAGCTTCTTTTTCCTGGCGGAGGTTTTTTCAAAACTTCATGTTTCCCTGCATGTTTGAGATGTTTTCCTGCTCTAACAGGCATGATTCAGATAAATGGCTCGCTATCAGCTTGTCATCTGTACAAGTCTGTTAAAGACCCATTTATTTAAATTAGGTGTGTCAGAGCAGGAAAACAAATAAATCATGCAGGACAATGGCCCCTAAGGGTCACAAATGAGGAGCACTGGGCCTGTCAGAGTTCAGATCTCAGCCAAGCTGAAATGCTGTGGCGGAGCATTCACAGAGCTGAGCACAAGCAGATGCCCTAAACCCTCAGTGAACTGAGGTTATTATTCTTATTCTTATTATTAGCAATAATAATAGTAATTATGTAAAATAAATGATTACTGTGAAAGAGGGAATATTTGGCTTTTTGTCTGAGGTTAATTTGCCTAACACGCCTCTCGTAAGCAATTAGAAATAACTATGAATATGAGAAACAAAAATAAAAAGGTTGAGGCACTAATTAAAAGTGGAGGTACAAACTTTAACACGACTATTTATATATTACTGACAGACTCGCTTTGCTTTCCAATATTTCAAAGATAGGCGGTGATTAAAGACAAACCAAAATTTGTCAACCATGTAAATGTTCTTATTTCTAATGTTTTTAACTTCACTCATTCCAAGAGAGCAACATTTAAGCTGCTCTTTGAAGTCATACTTTGCTGGTTATTGCCAAAGAACAACCTGTGCTCACACAAAAATGTTTGTCTAAAAATAACCGTCAGTCATGACCCAGTAGAAGTGTGGGGTGCTGTTTTTTATTTTTTTATTTTTTCCTGCGCTCACTCATCCTTGTTCTACATGTGCTGACTTTTTTAGCATTAGATTATGTAGAACACAACAGGTTTGAGACGGCGTGTAAAGAAGATTTGACTTCTCTGATTTATGGCGACTGATCCACTGACTACAGTCTGTTAAACTACCATACGTTATTTATGCGACTGTCGGGTTTCAGCTAGTCATCCGTGCACCGATGACTATTGTTGGAACGTTAATATGCACATAGAGCTTCCTGTGGGTATTTAATCTTCAGAGACACTTCTAAAACGTTAGCACACTCAGTAATTGACAGTGGAAGTATCTGTCTCTTCTACATTCATCTCCCGAATCACCGTCCTTTTCCCACTGAAAGGCGTCAGGTGCGTCGGATATTTCTGTCTGATATTTGCCAGAGACATCATGTCAGGTCACATCCAAAGTAGAAAAACACACTTTTGATGTATTTGACTCTAATCACGGGTGATTAATCACCTCTCACAGTGTTGCTCTGCCTTTGAAGTGCTGGATCCCCTGTGGGCCCACACAGACATTATCTAATATCATCTTGAACGTTGTAAACCTGTCGGCTGGATTTCGGAGATCTCTGCCCCAACCTGCCTCTTAAACTTGGCCGTTTTTTTTACCCCTTCTTTTATACCGACTGTGTTTTCACCACCAACATTTCTCCATTAATTCCTTTTATCACTGCGATACTATGACTTCCGTGGCTCATTTAGCTGTCAAACATCCCCAGTCCTGAGAAGATTGACCTTTTTTCTCTGTTACAGAGACCTATCCAACAACAGTATTGGCTGTCTTAACGCAGAGATCTTCAAGGGCCTCGCCAGTCTGATCCGCCTGTAAGTCTTTTGTATTGGCACAAATGTAGTAAAATACTCGCTTTGAAATAAACTCATTAAAAGGATCATTTCTCCCCCCAACAGAAACCTTTCAGGAAACATATTCTCATCATTGACTCCAGGAACCTTCGACAGCCTGGTGTCTCTGAAGGCACTGTAAGTATTGCATTGTAAGGTAACCATAAATTGTGTTAGTCACTGAAAACTGCAAAAAGAAATAAAAATATCTGTCAAGTAGGAATGGGCGATATTTTACCGTTCACGATAAACCGTCAAAAAAATTCCCCACGGTAAGAATTTGTCATCTTGCAGTAAAAATGATAAATTCCCATTGATGACGTTTTTGTGTAAAGCTGATTTTTGGTTCTGTGTTAAATCGGGAAGGAAGGAAGGAAGGAAGGAAGGAAGGAAGGAAGGAAGGAAGGAAGGAAGGAAGGAAGGAAGGAAGGAAGGAAGGAAGGAAGGAAGGAAGGAAGGAAGGAAGGAAGGAAGGAAGGAAGGAAGGAAGGAAGGAAGGAAGGAAGGAAGGAAGGAAGGAAGGAAGGAAGGAAGGAAGGAAGGAAGGAAGGAAGGAAGGAAGGAAGGAAGGAAGGAAGGAAGGAAGGAAGGAAGGAAGGAAGGAAGGAAGGAAGGAAGGAAGGAAGGAAGGAAGGAAGGAAGGAAGGAAGGAAGGAAGGAAGGAAGGAAGGAAGGAAGGAAGGAAGGAAGGAAGGAAGGAAGGAAGGAAGGAAGGAAGGAAGGAAGGAAGGAAGGAAGGAAGGAAAGAAGGAAGGAAGGGAGAAAAGAAGGAAAGAAGGAAGGAAGGGAGAAAAGAAGGAAAGAAGGAAGGAAGGGAGAAAAGAAGGAAAGAAGGAAGGAAGGGAGAAAAGAAGGAAGGGAGAAAAGAAGGGAGAAAAGAAGGAAGGGAGAAAAGAAGGAAAGAAGGGAGAAAAGAAGGAAAGAAGGAAGGAAGGGAGAAAAGAAGGAAAGAAGGAAAGAAGGAAGGAAGGGAGAAAAGAAGGAAAGAAGGAAGGAAGGAAGAAAAGAAGGAAAGAAGGGAGAAAAGAAGGAAAGAAGGAAGGAAGGGAGAAAAGAAGGAAAGAAGGAAGAAAAGAAGGAAAGAAGGAAAGAAGGAAGGAAGGGAGAAAAGAAGGAAAGAAGGAAAGAAGGAAGGAAAGAAGGAAAGAAGGAAGGAAGGAAAGAAGGAAGGAAGGGAGAAAAGAAGGAAGGAAGGAAAGAAGGAAGGAAGGGAGAAAAGAAGGAAAGAAGGAAAGAAGGAAGGAAGGGAGAAAAGAAGGAAAGAAGGAAAGAAGGAAGGAAGGGAGAAAAGAAGGAAAGAAGGAAAGAAGGAAGGAAGGGAGAAAAGAAGGAAAGAAGGAAAGAAGGAAGGAAGGGAGAAAAGAAGGAAAGAAGGAAAGAAGGAAGGAAGGGAGAAAAGAAGGAAAGAAGGAAAGAAGGAAGGAAGGGAGAAAAGAAAGAAAGAAAGAAAGAAGGAAGGAAGGGAGAAAACAAGGAAAGAAAGAAAGAAAGAAAGAAGGAAGGGAGAAAACAAGGAAAGAAAGAAAGAAAGAAAGAAAGAAAGAAAGAAAGAAAGAAAGAAAGAAAGAAAGAAAGAAAGAAAGAAAGAAAGAAAGAAAGAAAGAAAGAAAGGTAGATAAATTCCCATTGATGATGTTTTTGTGTAACAAACATGGCGGATCTGAGAGCGAGATAGATTTATAGTTACAAAGATGGAGTTGAATTGGTATTTTTATATCGTCATTTTTATCGTTATGGGGATAAATGCCAGAAATTATCGTGATACATTTTTTTAGTCCATACCGCTCATCCCTACTGTCAAGTGTCTATTTGTTGATCTGTCCCGTGTGTTTTCAGAGACTTTCAGACACCGTACCTGCTGTGTGACTGCAACCTTTCATGGCTGCTGCGTTGGATCAAAGAGAGAAACATTGCTGTGAAGAACACTAAGTGCTCGTACCCACAGTCTCTCCAGGGTCAGCTCATAACCTCCATCAGGCCAGAGCTCCTCACCTGTGGTAGGGACACACTCCCATACTCACACTTGAGCTACACAACAAGGAACATGTGTCTGACGCAACACAACACCAAGGTTTCACCCTGAACCCTGAAATACAGTATGATTGTTCATCATTTTAGCAGTGAAAATGTGCACTGTCCCTTTAATTCTACTGTTTTGATGTCACCATGGGCTTGTATTTGAGGAACGGGGGCTTGTGCAAGAACACAGGAGATAAGACGAGGGCTGCCCAAGCCAGAGCTGCCTTTGTTTGTACTTGCTCACGTCTTATCAGTTTGGCAGTCATCTCACGGAGAGATTATAAAACACGAGGCACATATTTAACAGGAGCCGGTCGCTTGACATGAATTGACAATTTGCACGAGAGCAAACAGAAATCCAGACTCAGTTTTAGCTGTGTTGGTTGTCCAAGTGTGTCAGTAGTGAAATGAAATAGTTTCCCAAATCCACTGGACTGAAAATCTAATCTGGTGACCCGCCTCCTGATTTCCTCAGATGCTCCACTTGAACTGCCCTCGTTCCAGCTGACTCCCTCCCAGGGTCAGGTTGTGTTTCAAGGGGACAGCCTGCCCTTCCAGTGTCAGGCTTCCCTGGTGGCCGACGACATGCAGGTGCTGTGGTACCAGAACGGCCGCATGGTCAAGCCGGATGCCACTCAAGGAATCTTCATCGAAAAGCGCATCGTGCAGAACTGCTCTCTGATTGCGAGGTATGACGATGCAGATTCAGTTTACCTCAGTGCGCCGATTTTATGATCTGCTCTTTTGAGTCGTGAACCTAACTTTCCCTTTTCCGTGTTTTCCATCAGCGCATTGACCATCTCCAACATCCAGCCGGGTTTTACTGGGAATTGGGAGTGTCGGGTGTGGACTAGCAGGGGCAACACCACCAGGACCGTCCAAATCGTGGTCTTGCAGAGTTCAGCCAAGTATTGTGCCCCTGAACGCGTCTCCAACAACAGGGGAGAGTTCAGGTAGGTTTTCACCTGACAGAACCCATCCACTAATAATGGACTTATTCAGAATCCCAAAGTCTCTATAAAACTCAATTTCATCCAATCCAATCCAATCCACTTTATTTATATAGCACATTTTAAAAACAACAAGGTTACCAAAGTGCTGCACAATGAGTAAAGCAAGACATAATAAAATAGTAAAAACTAAAAACAGAGTAAAATAGATAAGAGCACATAAAAGCACGAAATAAAAACACACCAGACAGACAACAACCAGTGATTCATAAACATAAAAGACAGAACAGAGACCACACAACTCTCATGCTGGATTAAACGCCAAAGAATAAAAATACGTTTTAAGACGAGATTTAAAAATTTCGACTTTTACGTTTCATGTTGAAACGTTAAAGTAACATCTTATTTTTAAAGTAGTAGTAGTAGAGTGCAGATGGTTTATGTATTCATCCAAAAATGCAAAATTGGAGGCTTGAGTCCAATGATTGTTGTAATATGATACAAAATGTGGCTGAATTCAGACCATTTTGTGGTGAACTCTTGCTGAATTGATGAAGTTTTATAGTTGTGCAAACGGCACCACCTTGTGGTTGAATCTAACGGTTTGTGCAGCACTTTGATGCATACATTATGGCTCATATTACACAAAGTAAACAGGACATCAAGACTTTGCACGGGTCATTTGCACACGATTTTATTTAAATCCTTCCAGATGGCCGCGTACTCTGGCAGGAATCAGGGCGTACCTCCCCTGCAACAGACTGCCGTCGAGTGCGGGCACCTACATGGGCAGCTCTGGCGAAGAGCAGCAGGCGTGGCGGTACTGCAGCCGCGAGGGGCTGTGGACGGAGGAGGACTACTCCCACTGCCAGTTTCAGAAGGACGTCACCCGATTTCTCTACGTCATCAACCAGGCATGTCTACAATTGTATTTATCTCTCCTTTCTGCAACAGGAACTCTTTCATCCTGCATTCCACCACACTCT
This sequence comes from Cololabis saira, assembly GCF_033807715.1. Taxonomy (NCBI): domain Eukaryota; kingdom Metazoa; phylum Chordata; class Actinopteri; order Beloniformes; family Belonidae; genus Cololabis; species Cololabis saira. The sequence goes on from NC_084606.1 coordinate 29,162,639, forward strand.
TATTTATGCTCCTCTTTTTGAGCAAGAGAAGCCACCTGCGGCTGTACGTCTAACCGACTTGTGTCTTTATTTTATCTACTAGATGCCTCTAAACGAGAGCAATGTCGTCACCAAAGCACGGCGCTTGCTGCTCTACACGATAGACGCCGCCAACTTCTCAGACAAGATGGACATTATCTTTGTGGCTGAGATGATCGAGAAGTTCGGCAAGTTTGTGGAGAAGTTTAAAGATGTAAGTACCGTTTCCTCCTGACCGACTGGGAAACCAAGCTAGCTGATTCCCAGGAGTTGTTTGTTCCAATCCAATCCAATCCACTTTATTTATATAGCACATTTTAAAAACAACAAGGTTACCAAAGTGCTGCACAATGAGTAAAGCAAGACATAATAAAATAGATAAAGTAAATAAGATAAGTAGATAAGTAAAATAGATAAGAGCACATAAAAGCACGAAATAAGAACACACCAGACAGACAACAACCAGTGATTCATAAACATAAAAGACAGGACAGAGACCACACAACTCACATGCTGGATTAAAAGCCAAAGAATAAAAATACGTTTTAAGACGAGATTTAAAAATTTCGAGTGTAGGGGGGAAATTTTGATGTGGGGAGGAAGGTCGTTCCAGAGTTTAGGGGCTATTGCTGAAAAAGCACGGTCGCCCCTAGTTTTTTGCCTGGTTTCGGGAACGACAAGACGTGACTGAGTAGAAACCTGAAAGACCTCGAGGAAGTGTAAACATGTAGGAGGTCTGAGATGTACTTTGGTGCCAACCCATTTAGTGACTTAAAAACAAACAATAGTATTTTAAAATTAATTCTAAAAGAGACAGGGACCAGTGAAAGGAGGCCAGAATGGGGGTGATGTGATCATGCTTGCGGGTTCCTGTTTGTTGAACGAGAAAGAGTGTCCCATCAATCTTCAGCTGTAGATAAATGTGTTTCTAAAAGTCTCTTGTATCTTATACTTCCATGCAAGTACCATGGCGTGTGCTGTGCTGACTGTAGGCAGAGTCGGGGTGTTTCATGTGTTTAGTCTGGATGTGCTCACTCGTATTAACCCCTCTCTTGTTTTCCAGCTGGGTGAGGTTATGGTCAGCATGGCCAGTAACTTGATGCTCGCTGACGAGAGAGTTCTGTGGATGGCCCAGCGTGAAGCCCTGGCCTGCACCCGCATCATCGCCTGCCTCCAGAAGATCGCCGTCTACCGCCTGGCTACAGCTCAGGCCTTCTCTCTGGTCGGCCTCATTAGCAGCGTTGCACCATGATGCCTTTCAGATTTTTGTGTGTATACTCATTTTGACCATCTTTGGTCCTCCAGACCTCCCCCAACATCGCGCTGGAGGCCCACACCATCAAGGCCAACGACTGGAACGGCATGAACTGCATGTTGTTCCAGAGGGCCGAGCCCCGAGCGCACGCCGGGCCAAGACCGCCAACTCACCTTCAAATGTAACACGACCAGCTCCTTCACCAGCATCTTCTACAAGGTTAGCTCAAATGATCTTTTGGGGGGGTTCATTGGGGATTTCTGTTTGGAAATACAATTTTGAAGCATTTTAAAATGACCAGAACAAAAAAAGGAGTAAATAATAGGCATGTGTTGAAAAAATCGATTTTCCGATTCTAAATCGATTCTCATATTAATTCCTAAAAATCGATTCTTATGTCTAAAGATCTATTTTTTTTTTCTTTTTTTTTTTTTTTCATCATTTTTGCCAGGTGAACTTTAATCCCAGTAGTTGGACACACAGTTTGTCATGGCACTTCTGAAAAATGCCAGGTGCTTAATGGCAACATGTGTGCGTGGTGACAGAATAAATTAGTTAAGCTAAAATGATTTGTTTACTGCATGAACTGTTTGAGTTATTTATTTCTTAGTTATTTCACAATAATTATTGTGAAATTATTATTTCACTAGTTATTTTACAGTCATATAATTCAGGCAACTGCTCAAAAAACATTTTAAATAACACTAAGCCAAATCAATATCAAATTGAATCGAATCATGATAATCGATTCTAAATATTAAGAATCGGAATCGAATCTTGACATTTGAATCGATACCCAGCCCTAGTAAATAAAACAATTGGTTGTACTTCGGTTTCCCTCCAGAGCACTGTGTTTGAGGCCTCCCTGCAGCTTCCACAGTCTCTCTTCACCCAGACTGCGGTCCCGGGGCAGGCAGACGACTCCATCTACAAACTGCACCTCCTGGGTTTCCGCAACGGCAAGTTCTTCCCCTCCACTGGCAACACCTCCCAGCTGGCTGATGGAGGAAAGAGGAGGAGTGTGGCCACCCCTGTCATCATGGCCAAAATAGGTGAGCTGCACAGCTTGTTTGTGTGTCAGAGAGTGTGAAAAGACATGTGACGACATCATGATGTATGGCTTTGCTTCCCATCAGACGGCATGTCCCTGCGCGTGCTGAAGACCCCCATTAACGTCACCCTCCGGCGGTTTGCACGGGGCTCAGACGCCGTGTCTGCCTGCTGGAACTTCAGCCTGGCGGGAGGTCAGGGGGGGTGGAAGACCGAGGGCTGCCGCATCCTGGACCATCACGACAATTTCACCACCATATCGTGCAACTCTCTGGGCAACTATGGTCTCCTCATGGTAGGTTGGACCTTGATGTTTGTTCAGCAGGAGATCAAACGTTAGTTTCCCTTCAATCAGCTTGAGAAAGGAAAGCTTATTTGATTTCTTTTTTTTCTAAAAGCAATAATACAAGTTGGCTTTGTTTAATTTACGTGTGTCGCCCCCTAGTGGCCGTTATGATACACAGGAAACTGGTTATATCAGGGCAGTGAAGTTCAAAACTAGAGAGATTGATCTCCTCGTCTCTGTTGCAGGACCTCAGCGGTGTGGAGTATTTCTCTCCGAGCATCCAGCCTCTGCACCCGGTCATCTACGCCACAACTATCACACTGCTCCTCTGCCTTCTCGCCATTATTATTAGCTATATCTATCATCACAGGTAAACAAATAATATGAATGTTTCTCATAGATCCTGCTTTTATTCTCCCTTCTTTCCCCACTGATTCCTGTAATGCACCGTAGACTCGTGTTTTCCCAATCAGGTTTTCTTATATTGTGAGTTAACATCCTTTTTATTTGAGTCCTGTTTTTCCTTCAGTAGCTCAGCACTTTTAGCTTATTCTGCTCATATCTTTAATTTTGTCCTCCAAAGGCAATCTGGAAGTAAAAAACAAGCAAAGTAGTTTTTGATTAAAAGATAACTTGAATCGCGTAACAAGAGTGAGATGTGTCCTATGTGGTTTGCTGCTCATCCTTAGTTCCTCATCTAGAAATGCTATTAACATATGTTTTTCAAATTAAGTTTTCTATTACTGTTGGACTGTATTTCATCGACATATTCATATCTTTGGTGTCGGTATCTTAAAAATATTTCTGTACTCTTTGAATTTTTGCATCTCCCAGGATTGATCAGTATTTTAATGTCATGAAGCCACATATTCATGTGCACCGGTGTCACACCAGCCCTCATTTTCATTTGAACTGTATTTGTCGTGTGACTGCAGGTCTGTCCATGTGAGCCGCAAGTTTTGGCACATGCTGGTCAACCTCTGCTTCCACATCTCCCTCACCTGCGGGGTTTTCGTTGGCGGCATCAATCAGACGCGATACGCAAGCGTCTGCCAAGCTGTGAGTACACGCCGCGCCTCCTGCACACTTCAAACACACTTCCTATGTGCGCTCTGCCTTCAAACTTTACAGCCCACTGCCATAAATGAAACAGATCTTCATTTGTGCTTGCGGGGAGGAAAAAAAAAAAGAGGAAGACTGGTCTCATCAAAGTAGGACAAAAAGTTTTTCTGTTGTTTCCGTTGCTCGAGGCAAGGCGCACAAGGTTTTGTATTGAGACGGTACATATTCATTTTTTCATTGCTCTCTATCTGTCAAGAGTTTGACAAAAAAAAAACAGAGAACGTAATGCTTATTTAATCCCTCTGGCGCAAAGCTGCTTGCCGTAAGGCAGCTTTGAATCTCATGAATCAGCCGATGACACCCCGACCAGAAAATTCCTTGACATTCATGCTGATTAAAACACGCTCTACATGTTCTGACCCCATCCTCTGTTTGCAAGCTTATTGCTATAATAATATGATGTCATAGTTGGATTTGAGCATTGCATTTTTGTACACAACTGTTCTAGGTGGGCATTTTGCTGCACTACTCCACTTTGGCCACCGCTCTATGGGTGGGTGTGACCGTGCGCAACATTTACAAACAGATGACACGCAAGGCGAAGCGCTACGAGGAACTGGACGAGCCACCGCCCCCGCCGAGGCCCATGCTTAGGTTCGATTTCACTAATCATCATCATTATCATCTATATTTTACTGAATGACTGACATAATGTAATGTATGTACAGTGTCGCATCAGCTGTGGCTTTTGTTGATCTCCATGCAACATTTACATTTCTGTCATTTCAAGTAGTCCTTTATTAATACAGTTACCACATGATGTCAGTGTAGAGACCTAAAACACCACTGACATGCAAAGAGAGAGAGATGAGCTGAACTCTGTCTGTGTTTTCCCTGAAAGGTTCTACTTGATCGGCGGAGGGATACCCATCATTGTCTGTGGGATCACGGCAGCAGCCAACATCAAAAACTACGGCAGCCAGACAAACGCGCCATAGTGAGTGTGCTGTCAATCAAACTATTTGAAGGAAAAGCTTTGTGATTTTTATCTGTACAATTGTATTTACCGTAATAAGGAAACATCCAAGCAAGGGAGATAATTCAACATTCGGATCTCAACGACACGATGAGGCTTAACCAGTAGTAAATAACGGATATCTTTTTTAGAACGGGAGCAAAGTTTATTCCCCCAAACTTGTGCTTATGGCAGTCTATTAAAATGTGCATCCAAGCAACAAGCCACCGCTGCCGGTTTACAGCGAGCTCCTCCGCCCGTCTTCCTGCAGTGGCAGCTGTTTAGATTGTGTAGCGTGGCTGACTAAGTGAGAAATTTGGACCCGTATCTGTCTCGCAGTCTTTGGAGTTTAATTAATTCTGCTCAAGCAAGAGAATTTCACTCTGGTATTAAATGTAATGGGACAGTAACTTTAGAAATGAGATGCAAATGTTTCTCTGAGTTGTATTAAGTTTGTGAATATTGAGAGATGATGTGGTTTTAAGTAGCGCTTGTGTGCCTCTTCTTCCAGCTGCTGGATGGCATGGGAGCCGAGCATCGGGGCCTTTTACGGCCCGGCTGGATTCATCATCTTCGTGGACTGCATGTACTTCCTCAGCATCCTCCTCCAGCTGCGCCGACACCCTGAACGGCGTTACGAGCTGAAGGAGTCGACTGAAGAACAGCAGCACCTTCCTTCAGCCGTCAGCGAGGTCGGACCCGGTGGCCCCGGTGGTCCTGGTGGCCCCGGTGGCCACTGCCACCCCGTCACCCTGCAGCTCCAGCCACACGAGGCTTCCTCCTCCATAGTGTCGTCCCCCCACGCCGTGCCCCTGTCCGCCCTGGAGAACGAGCACACCTTTGCCGCCCAGCTGATGGGCGCGGCGGGGGCCCTGGGGCTCTACACGGCTCTCTGGGTGTTCGGGGCCATGGCCGTGTCGCAGGACCACCCCTTCGACCTGGCCTTCACCTGCCTGTTCGGGGTGGCCGCGCTGGCCCTGGGGGCCTTCATGGTGGCGCATCACTGCGTCAACCGGCAGGACATGAGGCGCTACTGGTCGCAGGCCTGCTGCTCCGGGAGGAGAGCGTACTCTGCCCAGGAGGACGCCCTGCTGCCTCAGCCCGGCATGGCCATGACGTCGGCGGCCGGCTCCGACAGCAAGGCGGACGGGGAGTCTATAAAGTGCGGCCACAGCAGCGCAGACTCCTCCTACACCAATAAGACCGCCCCGAGCATGCGCAACTCCCCGCACGGCAGCAAGCTGACCAATCTGCACGCAGAGGCGGCGCAGTGCAAGTCTGCGTCAGCGCCGGTCATCACCACGGGCACCGTCGTCTTGGACAACAGTCTGACCGAACATTCGCTCGACAATGAGATCAAAATGCACGTGGCGCCGGTGGAGGTGCAGTTCCGCCCGCTGAGCAACATCAACGGACACGCGGGCAGGCATCACAAGAACCGAGCGCGGGCGCACAGGGCCAGCAGACTGACGGTGCTGCGGGAGTACGCCTACGACGTGCCCACCAGCGTGGAGGGCAGCGTGCAGAGCGCCCCGCACCGGCGGCACCATCATTACGACATGGCGGCTCGCAACAGCCGGCGGGCGGCGTACATGGCCTACAGGGAGCGCCACCAGAGCCAGGTGCAGCAGGACAGCAGCGACAGCACCAGCCTGCCTCGCCGCTCACGCCACTCCGATAAAGGCGGCGGTGGCGTCCCGGGGAACGGGACGGCGGGGACGGCGGGGGCTGCAGAGGCGGAGCAGGCCGTCGCTCCCGGAGGCTCCAGTTTGGAAAAAGACTGCAGCCTCGTACGGCCGCCTGGCGGCACAGAACTGGAAGGCCCGAATAAGTCGTACGGGCTCAATCTCATCACTCAGAATGGTGGCTCACTGAAAGAAAACGGACAAGCGGTGCCTTTAATTAGCGGCGACAATGCAGCCAGTAAAAAGAACAGCCTGTGGAAACATGAAACTACTGTGTAGGAACAGTTTCCCCCCCCCAAAAAAACTGTTTACTGAAACCTATGACTTCAAACTGTGAAATATACTTCAAATCTCCTCTGATTGTACTTTTTTTTTGCAAAAAAAAAGCAAAACAAATCCTTTGAAATAATAATCGGAGAGTTAGCCACAACACTGCCACTGAACTGTCTTTGTAGCCATGTTTTTGTAAATGTTTTACGATTTTATTTTATTTTTTACAACTTTTAATCTTCACATCTTCATTCGTATGAAGATGTTTGTTCATGAACCGACACGGTCCGAGCTGTGGCCCTGTGCAGACGCTTAGTTTTGTACTTTTCGCTCGTTGTCTAGTTGGTTCCGACCATTAATAAAAGTTTAATTTGCCTAATTTAAAGTTTGTGTTCGTGCAACATCACCCTACAGCTTCTTCTTTTTGCCTTCTGCCACCTCCTGCGAGGTGAGCCAGAACTGCTTTTGCCTCTCGGAGTTACTCTTCCCATCAGTATATGACAAGCTGGTAATTGGGTTATTTTTTCCCCCTGACCTTCAGGTGGCCTCGGTTTCCTTTCTTCACAGCGGTGCAGCGCTTTAATTGCAACTGGCTGTGACTTTGGGCTCTATAGGTGTTTTCTTCCCGCGTGCTGGCAGGTGTGACGAGGGAGTCGTGGGTTTGTGGGCTCCTGCTCACTGCGTGCCCACTGACGTGATTGACAACTGACTCTCGGGGGCAAGTCGAGTTGAGAGGGGGAGAAGAGATAATGAGAGATGAGTCTCTGTCTTCTTCCTCCTTCTTCCTGTCGTTCTCCTTCACAGCCAACAAGTGAACTGGGGTCCTGCTCGCAGCTTGCTGCTGGGGAGAAGGCTTGGAAGACACAAATTGCGATTTGACTACTGAGTCTTTAAGGGGGATTAGCGTCACTTTTGCTGGATGAATGGCATGTATCTGACTTGCTGGAGCGGCAGCCGACCGTTAGGAGCTGATGGGGGGTCGGTTCTCTATATTTCTGGGGTTTATGAGTAGCTGAACGGTCATGAAAGAAAAACTCCCTCTGCATAAATGAACGTGCCAGTGCAACACTGAAAATCTTCTCATTCGGATCCTGTTGAAGTTGATAAACTGGATGTATCATGGACATTTTTTTAAACACTTATCTATCAGGATCAAAAGTAAACTAACAATAATTAGGCTCTTATTAGGTATTAAATGGACAACACATCACATATTTCACAGTAGGGATGGGCGGTATGGACTAAAAAATGTATCACGATAATTTCCGGCATTTATCCCCATAACGATTAAAAAATACCAATTCAACTCCACCTTTTCAACTATAAATCTATCTCGCTCTCAGATCCGCCATGTTTGTTACACAAATCGTCATCAACGGGAATTTATTCTTTCTTTCTTTCTTTCTTTCTTTCTTTCTTTCTTTCTTTCTTTCTTTCTTTCTTTCTTTCTTTCTTTCTTTCTTTCTTTCTTTCTTTCTTTCTTTCTTTCTTTCTTTCTTTCTTTCTTTCTTTCAGGCTCATTTCCTTCCTTCCTTCCTACCTTCTTTCCTCCTGCTCTCTCCTTCCCTCTTCCCTTCCTCTTTTCTCCCTTCCTTCCTCCTTTCCTTGTTTTCTCCCTTCTCCCCTTTCCTTCCTTCCTTCCTTCCTTCCTTCCTTCCTTCCTTCCTTCCTTCCTTCCTTCCTTCCTTCCTTCCTTCCTTCCTTCCTTCCTTCCTTCCTTCCTTCCTTCCTTCCTCCTGCTCTCTCCTTCCTTCCTTCCTTCCTTCCTTCCTTCCTTCCTTCCTTCCTTCCTTCCTTCCTTCCTTCCTTCCTTCCTCCTGCTCTCTCCTTCCTTCTTTCCTTCCTTCCTTCCTTCCTTCCTTCCTTCCTTCCTTCCTTCCTTCCTTCCTTCCTTCCTTCCTTCCTTCCTTCCTTCCTTCCTTCCTTCCTTCCTTCCTTCCTCCTGCTCTCTCCTTCCTTCTTTTCTTCCTCTTTCTTTCCTTTCTTTCTTCCTTCCTTCCTTCCTTCCTTCCTTCCTTCCTTCCTTCCTGTACGTTGTGGATTTAACGCAGAACCATAAATCATTTCTTATCGTGAGGAATTTTTTGGACGGTATATCGTGAACGGTAAAATATCGCCCATTCCTATTTCACAGATGGTGTTGCTGTTCTCTGTTTAACTTTTGGATCCACTTTCAGCGGCTGTAACTTGATGTTATTGATTTTGTGCAACCTTATTAGACACAAAGAAAATAGTTTGATGGATCTAAAGGCCTTTCATTGAAAGTGGCAAGACAGGACACTTGGGTAAGAGTCACAGGCGGGGATTCAAACCTGCACGAGGGCGGTAGCCTCTGTATATGATGCGCCTGCTTAACCCACTGAGCTACCCGGCCTCCAGAAAGCAATTGTTTGAGATGGTTATGATTGTCTTGAATGTTTTCAGCTCGTGAATAGTCTCTCTCACTAGGATAATTGATGGGCAGCGACAGTTTCTTATCTAAGATCATTGCTGATGTCTTTCCCCTTTGGCCTTGTCTGAACACAGCTGAATTCTCCAGACCAGCAATCTGCTTTTATTGAAGTGCTCACACTCACAGATGATTACTGAAATGAATTTGATCATCCACATCTGTGCAACCTTCCCTCCGAATCCATTAGGAAGCAGCGAGGGCGGGCCAGGTTTTACACACCCCGCCTCTGACAGCAGACTCAGATTTCGTTCAATAAAACCGCTAGAGTGCAATATATCATGTGTTGCTATTCATCTGTGGTATTGTTCGGCTGTGTGTAGGAACTGATCACTAATCAGCACCCGGAGATCACCCTCGTCACAGCAGCAGCAACCAGCGGCTCCGATTTTTCATTAATGACACATTAATAAAACACATATTTCACTCGGGCAAAGATGCATTGCCCGGCTATCATGTATGTGACAAATTATAATAAGACTTTTGAATTATGGAAAGAGCAGTTACGCCTTGATTAGTCGCAGTCCCTGGGATTCCCTCGAGGCTGGAAAGAGTGATCTTCAAATAATCGCCAAGATTCTCAAGCGCCGCCATCTGTTGTAAAGTTCATCCAAGGCTCTCGGCGAGGGAGGAAGGACCGCCAGTCCGAGGATGTTTGTGTTTAGAGAGGGGAGGAAAGCCGGTCAAGCCTAATACGCTGATGGCATCTATTCTTTAAGATCACAGGGACACCTTGGGAGAAAAATGATGGTAAATTAAGATAACAGCAAAGTCATTTTAGCCTTTATGGATTCTACTTCAACAGTCTTGCGGTAAGTAAGACCCCACCTCTCAGAAATAATCAGAGATTAAAGAATCTTTCAGATCAGATTATGGTGAAAGTGTTCTTAGATACATTTTTGATCCCTCCTGATATTTGAGAAAGTTTGCACAAAGCATCTGGCTGTGTTGTGGGAGCCAGGCCTCTGCATTTGAAATGACTGTGTAGCTGGTAATGAGGAGCCTGTGGCTGTCCGGGGGATCCCCCAGTATTTGTACCTGCTGTATGTTAATACCGGAGAAATCTCTCAGACCCGACACATGGATGAAAACGTTAATTAGCATCCAGGGTATTTGAGGATCACTGTCACCTTTAAGCAGCTGTCTGGAGATAATTGGCGACTTTTCTAGAGTTGGGTACGTTTACTTAGTTTCAGCAAGTGTCAAAGCCCCGACTGGTGCCGTTTGCAAATATATTTCAACACAACAGCTTAAATGTTTTATGAAAGCAGGCTGCAAAGACTCAGAGATCTTGGTTTGTGATCATTTATTGGGAGACTCAGAGCATCGTCCTGGGGCCACATATTTTTTTGATCCATAGACTGTGGTGGATAACCTCCCTGGTGATGGCCAGAAAAACCCGCGGTTTGTTTTCACACCACACGTGCTGAAGATTGTTCCATCTTCTTCCCGTTTCATCTGTACGCTTTGATGAATCGAAGTGATGGCATTCTAATATCGGCGCACTCTCCTCATTAAACACATGGAGAGACCTTGTGCAAACCCCAAATATATCATGATTAAACTTTGGGCACCATCAGAGATGAGGACAGAAATAGATGCTCATTTGGTTAGGGGGGTGGGGGGCTCCGTTGCTGGTTTGATCATTAGATGGAGATTGTGCAAGTGTGTACGTGAGAGTGTGCAATCAAAAACATGATTCCTTTTATTTGGACGGCTTAAACTATCAGTGTTCACCCGAGTGGATAAGTTGCTTATCTACGGATTCTTCCTGTAAATGTACCTTCATTAGTGATGCTAACTTTCCATACTTTCTTCCACTGATTAAAGCAAACACTGCCTTATAATGATGACATGAAGCCATCTGCAGAGCTCTCGTCATGTGTTGGCAGACGTGTGCTTTCATTAATGCGCTCGTATGGCCATCCATCTACCTGTGCCAGTCTGTCTCTACAGATTTGGCTTCATTTTTTCCATCCAGGTGCTCCGTTATTTATAGTGACATCAACAGCAGTATCAGTCACTGTCGCAGGTGACAGCTGCAAACAGTGTGTGTGTGTGTGTGTGTGTGTGTGTGTGTGTGTGTGTGTGTGTTCTCCTGCTGAAATACAATGTTTAATAAGTCATGACAGCAGTCATTGAGAAAACATCAAAAACTTTGTAACAACATAGAAATCAGCTAAAGCTGGGGATTTAATTTAAATTTTTTTTTTTTTACTTAAAGGAGCTTGAGGCTCCTTTTAAGAAATTACTCTCTAGCTCCACCCTTCACCACGACGGCCGTTGGGGGTACTGCAGCCAACAGTGAAGCCGGCACGGGAGAACGGGGAGAACGCACATGCAGCGTCATGTGACGTCACATCCGCAGCCCAGCGCGGGAAATTCGGGACCGAATTGCAGCACATTTTGCAGCACACAGCCTGTTCAAGGCAAAGGAGAGATACACTAGAGGGCTCATTCTTTTGGGTTTGGAACACTTCATCTGACATTATTACTAGAAAACTTAAAATGTATACGGATTTTTTTCATAAATTCTGCCACAATCCGGCCTCAAGCTCCTTTAAACATCACTATATTTTTTTTTTTAAATAGCCAACTGGTTGGAACATATCAAATGTCTGGGAGACGCTGCACAATTAATGATGCTTTTAAGATTGCTGGTACATTAATTTGAGACTTTTCAAATCTGCTATGATTAACATAAGTTTTACAAAATGAATGGATGAATAATATAAAGATTTTTAAAAGGCAAAAAGTGAAAAAAGACAATAACTAAGGTGTTTTTGCTTCACTGTTTCCTTTACCAGCCATCACGACGTCCTCTTGTCGTTTTTTTTTTATTGCTTGCTTGAAATCTCAATTCTTTTTATTCATCATACTTTACATTTTATCACGAGAAGAGTTTCATGTGCTGCTGTAATAATAAATACAGTACTGTAACAGTAAGATAATACTTGTTGTAAAGCAGAACATCAACTACATTGTCTTGCTTCATAGAATAAGGTTCTTTCTGGATTGGTGATATACATTGTTCCATTTTTATTCATTCAAGTGTTAGAAGGGCCTTTATGGATGCCATCCATTCCTACAACCTTAACCCACCATGAATACTGACTTTTTAACTGTCCACTGACGGCAAACTGGATGGTTTCTCTTTCCTCTTTATGTCTGATTTACAAGAAACATTTCAGGGTTTTGATTCTCTGTACTATTGGACAGTTTCTCACCTAATTATTAACATTTCACATCAAATCCTGTTAAAGTTCCTGAATGGCCTGGACCATATATTTAGAAAAGCAGAGTCCAGGCCATACACAATGAGACAATGGGGACAATTAAATACTGGGTTTAAATCTTTCCAAATTGCTGCTTTTGCTTTTTGTATTCACATGAGATGTTGGCAAATCAGACTTTAGTCCAATTATGTTTCTTTTCTGTGACGGTCAGTTTCTTGGCTTAAACCCGTTCTGTTTTGTTATATCTCTGAGCAGTTTTAGGATTTATGTTTAGTTTCTGTTCTTGTATAGAAATCTGTTAAAAGACCTTTGGCCTTAACGACTCGCTCTGCAACCTGACGGTTCAGAAATCACATGGACATCATTTTTTCCCCCTAACTTTGTTCAAATCTGTGTCAAGTTGTGAAGAGGAAGTAGACACCGGCTTCAAACATTGTCTCATCTGCATTTGAGTTACGTATATTCCAAAAATAAATCCCATATAAAAATATTCATTAAACTATCAGATGCTCGCAAATACATCAAAGGTGTATAAGGATGAAGCTTCTATTTTGAGAAGTGTCAGCACTTTCCCACACGGCTGCCGAACAAACAGATCCCCGTTTCATGATTTGTCTAAAAGCTGCCTATTGTGTTTAAGCGAACAGAGTACGTTTTACATTGTGACAGACAAAAACAAACACAAAATCCTTTGGTGCTTTTGAGAGACAGCTCAACAATCATTCGCAATCACTGTTTTTGCAAAACACATGCACGTTGTTCTTAAAAATGTTCTAATTTTCAGATTTGCTGACAGGCGGGTTGACCTGCTGAGAATCACGCCTGGTTTGTCTTTTCATTGGGGGGGCTTTCTTGTCTGCTCTCACCGAGTAGCTGCAGTATGTGAAATCTCTTGATTGATTTTGCTCCACACAGTTTACACATACAGTCCTCCAACACATGAGCAAATGTTTATTATCATTATAACCATGTGTGCATGGTCTCATATACGTGTTTGTGTGTGTATATATGTATATATATATATATATATATATATATATATATATATATATATATATATATATGAGAAAGACAGAGCAGAGACGTGTGTGTGTGTGTGATTGTTTGTGCCTTTCTGTGCAACCCCATTTTATCATCCAGAAGGGTTTTGTCTTGGTGCAGAATTATGTAACTGACTAAACCATTTATGGTGGGCTGAAAAACTTTACGCTGATTTATGATGAACCAAGCTTAGGGAATTCAAAAGTTTCATTTAGCCCACGGCTTGCCAAGTAAACCAACTGATATCATAAATTCGGAGTGAGGCGGTGGTTACGGCTGGTTATCACTGTCTGTGTGAGTGGGGTTCTCAAATACCATCTAGTCAGATTATAAGTGTATGCATGCGATGCATTGTCAAACATGCCATTCAAAAGCAATAAACATTAAAGTTTCCTCATTCGGGCAGGAAAAGGATTTATATAAATCCTTGGAATCTGGCTAAGCTTCAAAAAAGGTCAGCGGTTGATTCTGGCTGATGCAACCCAGCTTAAAGAAATCATGCTACATATAATTACACAATACAGTTTTTCACAATTGTTTAAACACATTTCCTGATAGACTACCTCACTTTCTCAAAACTCTAAACACAAATTACAAAACTCACACACAAAATGCAAAATCCTACACTTCTCTTGCAAAAGCACACTCTACCCTCAAAACAGTGTTAACTCTTCACTAAATGGTATTTCATTCTCAAATGCCAAACAGCAGATGGAGACACTATTAGTATGAATGTAAAACCCTATATGAATGCTCAGTAGAATCCTGCAATTGTATGTTCAGTGGTTACACCCTTCAGCTGTTGGATGTATATATCACCATATAGTATTCTTATGTATAGGCTATCAAATAGAAAACACACACTCCTCCTCCTCCTCCTTGTCACCTCTCTCTCCTCCTCCTCCTCATCCTTGTCCTCTCACCTCCTCTCCTCCTCCTCCTTGTCCTCTCCCTCCTCCTCTCCTCATCCTTGTCCTCTCCCTCCTCCTCCTCCTCCTCCTTGTCCTCTCCCCTCCTCATCCTCCTCCTCCTTGTCTCTCTCTCCTCCTCACCTTGTCCACTCTCCTCCTCACCTTGTTCCTCTCTCTCCTCCTCCTCCTTGATCCTACTTGATCCTCCTCCCCTCCTTGTCCTCATGGAGACACTTAGCTCCTCCTCCTCCTTGTCCTCTCTCTCCTCCTCCTCATCCTTGTCCTCCTCCTCCTCCTCCTCCTCCTCCTTGTCCTCTCTCCTCCTCCTCCTCTCCTTGTCCTCTCCTCCTCCTCCTCCTCCTTGTCCTCTCCTCCTCTCCTCCTCCTTGTCCTCTCTCTCCTCCTCCTTGTCCTCTCTCTCCTCCTCCTTGTCCTCTCTTTCCTCCTCCTCCTTGTCCTCTCTTTCCTCCTCCTCCTTGTCCTCTCTCTCTCTCTCCTCCTCCTTGTCCTCTCTCTCCTCCTCCTTGTCCTCTCTCTCCTCCTCCTTGTCCTCTCTCCTCCTCCTCCTTGTCCTCTCTCCTCCTCCTCCTTGTCCTCTCCCTCCTCCTCCTCCTCCTCCTTGTCCTCTCTCTCCTCCTCCTTGTCCTCTCTCCTCCTCCTCCTTGTCCTCTCTCTCCTCCTCCTCCTTGTCCTCTCTCTCCTCCTCCTTGTCCTCTCTCTCCTCCTCCTTGTCCTCTCTCTCTCCTCCTCCTTGTCCTCTCTCTCTCCTCCTCCTTGTCCTCTCTCTCTCCTCCTCCTTGTCCTCTCTCTCTCCTCCTCCTTGTCCTCTCTCTCTCCTCCTCCTTGTCCTCTCTCTCCTCCTCCTTGTCCTCTCTCTCCTCCTCCTTGTCCTCTCTTTCCTCCTCCTCCTTGTCCTCTCTTTCCTCCTCCTCCTTGTCCTCTCTCTCTCTCTCCTCCTCCTTGTCCTCTCTCTCCTCCTCCTTGTCCTCTCTCCTCCTCCTCCTTGTCCTCTCTCTCCTCCTCCTCCTTGTCCTCTCTCTCCTCCTCCTTGTCCTCTCTCTCCTCCTCCTTGTCCTCTCTCTCTCCTCCTCCTTGTCCTCTCTCTCTCCTCCTCCTTGTCCTCTCTCTCTCCTCCTCCTTGTCCTCTCTCTCTCCTCCTCCTTGTCCTCTCTCTCCTCCTCCTTGTCCTCTCTCTCCTCCTCCTTGTCCTCTCTCTCTCTCTCCTCCTCCTTGTCCTCTCTCTCCTCCTCCTTGTCCTCTCTCTCTCTCTCCTCCTCCTTGTCCTCTCTCTCTCCTCCTCCTTGTCCTCTCTCTCCTCCTCCTTGTCCTCTCTTTCCTCCTCCTCCTTGTCCTCTCTTTCCTCCTCCTCCTTGTCCTCTCTCTCTCTCTCCTCCTCCTTGTCCTCTCTCTCCTCCTCCTTGTCCTCTCTCCTCCTCCTTGTCCTCTCTCTCCTCCTCCTTGTCCTCTCTCCTCCTCCTTGTCCTCTCTCCTCCTCCTCCTTGTCCTCTCTCTCCTCCTCCTCCTTGTCCTCTCTCTCCTCCTCCTTGTCCTCTCTCTCCTCCTCCTTGTCCTCTCTCTCTCCTCCTCCTTGTCCTCTCTCTCTCCTCCTCCTTGTCCTCTCTCTCTCCTCCTCCTTGTCCTCTCTCTCTCCTCCTCCTTGTCCTCTCTCTCCTCCTCCTTGTCCTCTCTCTCCTCCTCCTTGTCCTCTCTCTCCTCCTCCTTGTCCTCTCTTTCCTCCTCCTCCTTGTCCTCTCTTTCCTCCTCCTCCTTGTCCTCTCTCTCTCTCTCCTCCTCCTTGTCCTCTCTCTCCTCCTCCTTGTCCTCTCTCCTCCTCCTTGTCCTCTCTCTCTCTCTCCTCCTCCTTGTCCTCTCTCTCCTCCTCCTTGTCCTCTCTCTCCTCCTCCTTGTCCTCTCTCCTCCTCCTTGTCCTCTCTCTCTCTCTCCTCCTCCTTGTCCTCTCTCTCCTCCTCCTTGTCCTCTCTCCTCCTCCTTGTCCTCTCTCTCTCTCTCCTCCTCCTTGTCCTCTCTCCTCCTCCTTGTCCTCTCTCCTCCTCCTCCTTGTCCTCTCTCTCCTCCTCCTTGTCCTCTCTCCTCCTCCTTGTCCTCTCTCTCTCTCTCCTCCTCCTTGTCCTCTCTCCTCCTCCTTGTCCTCTCTCTCCTCCTCCTCCTCCTTGAGCTCCTCCTTCTTGTCGTCCTCCTCCTTGTCCTCTCTCTTCCTCCTCCTTGTCCTCCTCCTCCTCCTTGTCCTCCTCCTCCTCCTTGTCCTCTCTCTCCTCCTCTTACTCTCACTCCTCTGACTTGCTGCTCACCTCTCTCAATATTGCCACCATCCGTTGTTCTCCAAACAAACCAGGAGCTCACCTGTGACCCTTTTATGGCAAATTGCATATTGCACAACAGCCTTTGGAGTTTAGAAATGTGACGGACTGTGTGTTCTGTGTGAACAGCAAGAGAGGGAATTCGGGAAGAGTGTGCAGGATATTGGGGATTGTGTGTAGTGTTGTGAGAAATGTGTGGTATGGAATGGGAATTTGAGTCTAGAGCAGTAAATGTGCTTGGAGTTCAGCAGGATTGGTTTAGCCACCTGAAACATGAGTTTGATGTTCCAATAAATGTGTTTAAACAATTGTGAAAAACTGTAAGCAGAGGTCTTGTGTAAATCTGGCCCAGCCAAGGATGAGCCTTTTGTGTAAAGCTTTGTGATAAAACATGCAAATGTACAAACTAGGGATGAACAACGCAAAGGAGGCACGCCTAGAACCGAATTAAATGACATTTGCAACTTAAAAGTGAAAGAAAATGCAGACCTTTTAGTTTAGTTTAGAGTTTATTTACAAATAATTAAAAAACACAAATACAGATAATAATCAATCGAGGTTTGTAAGATGGGACTCCCCAGAAGCTACTGTAGCTTATGAATAGGGGCCCCGTCACACAGCAGAACAACTATAAATTACACATATAATACATATACATACAGTATAATAACCTTATAACCTAAATAAGAAAAAAAACAAAACAAAAAAAAAAAACCCTCAGATTTCCTAGATACAAATATATTCTTATAAAAATAATACATCAGGTATTGGTACATAAAAATTTTAATAAGAGACATATTTTAATAACAATTTTTGTTTTAGGTTTTAGTCTTTTTTTTAAAAATTGAGAGAGATCCAGACTCTTTTACCAAGCTCATTCCAAATGTTTGGACCTTGGCAGGTTACACTGAAACTTGTACATTTTAGTTTCCTTTTCTTTCCCTCTAAAAGTTGTTTTCCCCTTGTGGTGTGTTCATGAGTGGGAGCTTAAATGGGGATGAGATGACAGAGTCTATCATTGAGTCTAAAAACTATTACACAGGCATTGTGGAAAATACTCTCAGTAAGTTTCAGAAGCTTATATCCATAAAAAAGAGGATCAGAGGGAGCATTAAATTTGCTCCATGATATAACGCGAATCACTTTCTTTTGTAAAATCTGTAGTTTGTCAACATAACTTGGAAACGTACCTTGTCTACATGATGGCCATCCCTCCCACGTCACCGCCAGGCGCGCTCCCGCCGCGGAGCAGCGGGCACGAGCAGAAGTTGAGTTGATGAGTGGCAAGTATCGCAGCTGGTCCGTCTAGGGTTGGAGCCTGTCGGCGTTTTTAACGGGGAAAAGTCTTTCTGCAGGAACCGAGAATGGACGCGAAGAGAGTGGTGACCGTTTCTGCTCAGGTGGACGCGGCGGTGCCGTCAGCTGGTAGGAAAGTGGTGGCATGTTCACACGAAATGTGAAGACTGATTTATGGTTCCGCGTCACACCAACGCAGAGAGTACGGCGTATGGTACGCGCAGGTACGCCGTAAGCTACGCCGTCTATTTAACGCGGAACCATAATTCAGGCTTTAGGCTGCTCCTCTCGCGGAGGAAGCGTTTGCATCATTCCCAAAGTTTAATATTGCCTTTATTAACGTGTTACATACTTTTAAATTCAGGTTTGAGGTGTTTTTTATTTATTTTTCAACTCAACTTTAAAGTTAACCTGTATCTAATTCTATTAAAGTCAAATGGTTAATTGGCCCCATTTTTCATTGCTCACTTCTCATTACTGCTTCAAAAGGCAATATTAAACTTATATTTTAAGCTCTATTTTTATCTTTTCTATCACCACATTTCTGATGCTTAGATTGTATTTATTTATTTTTGTCTTGTGGAAACATTTTCATAGTCATGTCGAGACTTTTGCCTTCCATTAAAAGAAAAACATTGGTTGGTTGACGGTTTACAGAAAGTTACAGACATCGTTGTTACAGTCTGTAATAAGGGCTTTTACACCACAACATACACTGTGGATGCATGCACACCAGAATCCTGGATATGATTGTATTTTTGAAGTGTCTTTGGTGGTAGTTGAACCTGTAAATGTCTTTTTCAGTTTTTAGGACCTATATAATGTTTTATTCTAGTGTGAAAGAGCTCGACCTGCCACCTACAGTACTGAGTCTGTAGTAAAGATCACAATGGCTGATCTACAGTATCTATCTATCTATCTATCTATCTATCTATCTATCTATCTATCTATCTATCTATCTATCTATCTATCTATCTATCTATCTATCTATCTATCTATCTATCTATCTATCTATCTATCTAGGTGCACATTCAAATCACCATGCATACAGGGATTATAAAAGTAATGTTTCTAATGATTCATAGTGACACCAGATAGAATATGAACAAAACAAAGAAAAGGAAACATTGTTGTTGGATTTCTTAACAATAAATATTGAATTCCTAACACTACAATTCCAGTTAATCCATTTATTTTCCTCTCTTCCCCAATTTTATCATCTTGACTTGTAAGTGCAGTGCCAGATTATAGCTATGAGACCACTTTGAATATTTTCCCATTGTTCTTCTGTGAGTGAAAGTCTTTTTTATAATTTTAAATCTTAATCCATATTTATATATAACATAACATTATTTATTTATAGTTTGCAATATACTTGAAATTATAATTATAGATCAAATAATTATCTCACCAAAGGTTGGCACTGTGTGGGGGGAAAAAAGAGAACAACCCACAATCCATCTGCTGTTTCAGCACCATGGACAGAATCATCCGTACGCATCATACACTATAATGGAACGCTTCTCCTTCAGTTTACAAACAAATATGATTCTCAATATTTTCAAACACTGTCATTATTAGAAAAAAAAGAAGAATATATTGAATTCAACTGCATACATATTTTCATGGATTTCTCCCTTCCCTGTGCTATGCTTGTCTAGTTTCTCAACAATGGGCCATTTATAATCTATATAGGTTCCCTTCTGGATGCCCCTTTGTCTCACTCTCACACCTAATTGACTTCCAATTAACTTGTTGTAAAGTTATGAGTGACTCATTCAAGATGTGTAAAGAGACTTTAATTGTTCATAGATCTCAATGATTTATTGTTGCTAAGGACTTTAGTTTTCCCATTAATTGCCGTAGCCAGGATGTTGTGTGATAAGTTGCTCCATGCAACTGCTACCACAGATGCTATTGAGAAGAAAAACTCACTTCAACTAATGAGGACATGCAGACTTTGACAGATGCTTCAGTGGGGGTTGAATACAGATTGTGAAGGTGGGTAATGTAATAATTATGAAGGTACTAGGAGTATACAGTTTGAGCTATCTTTTTTTATTTTGCAGTAATTATGCAATAAGATTATCAGAGGTGGCATTTGTTATGATAGATGAATACTGCTATTCTCCACTAAAACTTGTTTTAAAACATTTGTAACAGCAAGGTTTAGGAGTTCTGCATTTTGCCTTAAGCAGCATGTGACTCAGCCCCATCTACTGAATTTTCTCTAGACAGCTTTAGACACAGCCACTTCAGGCAATGCTTTTCATAATTCAGATATACTTTATTTCACCAGGACAAGATGTTTTGTTTAGGGACTTGTGACATGTAAGCATTTGGCACTACTTTGTTCAGTACTTGTTTCTTGTAGAGTGAAACTACTCGCTGTCGCTTCTCAACTCCTTTCATTTTCTTTCCACATACTACTTTTTCCATGGGGGATACCACATCATGAACCCTCCCCAGGGAAATTTTTAAAAACATAACAATTACTCGTTAAAAAAATGTCAGAGCCACCCAGCCATGGCTTGGTCCTCCCTAGAGTTCCTTCTTTGGTGCTGTGATTCTTTGCATCAGTGCCTTGGAGTTGTCACAGATCACCACCACATCTGCCTGTCTGCCAGCAGCTTCCCAAGACATTTCCCTGCTCGAGTGCAAAGTTTTTGATTTCAGAGAGGTGATATATGAAACACAGCCTCTATAAAGATTTGGTTTTCAGATTTAACTGCAGTTATTAGCTCCATCTTTTATAAATCATTGAAACAAAGCTTTCATCATTGTGGTTATTTTGGTAATTGCTGTTTTTAGTTCATAATTAATAAGAATTACACAGATGTAACTATGGCTCCTTTAGGAGCTCTAATAATGCGCATTAAATGATAAACAGTACAAATACAAAAATTATACTTTATTTCATAATGTTATTGGTGGTTAATGCCATTTTATTTACATTTGATTACCTGGGATCTCATTTAACCCGCTGTATGATGTAATCTTCCCAAACAAGCTAGTTTATGAGCTAGAAAATGTTGACACTTGTGTTTATTGACAGAGTAAGTAATGCATGTAATTGCACTAATCACTCAGTCGGTTGTGGCAAGTGCAAGCATATACGTCTGAGAAATACGACCACCGTTAACATTTCCATGTGCATGACCCAATTAACTGGACTGAGATTGTTCTGCACTTAATGGTGAACATTAGTGCTTAGTAAAGACACTTGGAGTAAGTGAGCCGTGTACTGTTCGCCTATGATGTAACCAAGTGCAATATCCGAGTTGCAGTATTTAGTAATCTTACCATATTCTCAATATCTCAGTGGGGAGAAGTGTATAGCTGCTTGATGTTTACAGCAAAAAGTCAACATTTAGTGGTGCTTTCACAAAGGCCGTGGGTTTATTTTGCATCTGTTCTTTGAAATCAGCATTAAGCTCATCTGGATTTGAAAACTAATAACAGTCAGTATATATTTGCTTTTCTTCCTCGGCATCCATCAGGTCTTTTGAGACGGTGATGCAGAGGTGCAGGTTGACAAAACTGCTCCAGTTCTGTCAGACAGAAGAGCGGTGTGATCCAGATTTTCAGAGGAAACTTTTGGCACAATGCAATAAAGGATCACAGATTCTGCTTTTTCATTAGATTTTTATTAGACTAGATTATATTGTACCTGGTGAGAAAGTGGAAACCTGCTCACAGGGAAAGTAATTAATAGATTTGTTTTTCATATCTCACAGTTTTGGAAAGTATCAGCAGTTACAGCAACACTTTCAGGTGGTTGAACAGGTTCATTTTTTTGTCTCTCTCTAGTCTACTCTTCAAAAATAGATTAAAAAAAGATGAATTAGCCATGTATGAAAAGCATAAAATCATCTTAGCAGCCCAACAGCCCGGGAGTTAATTGTATTTCTCAAAATAAAGAGGTATTTTTGTTGTGAAATAAAATAAAAAAATATCTTCATATTTGCTTGTTTTCTAATTGCACCATGAACACTCCTTGCTCATCTCCTGGGCATCCTAAAGCAGATTTTATTTGTTTTGGATCCAGGTTTGTGTTGTTGTTTTTTTCTTCTCGCATGGACTGGGTGGGGCGCATCTGCTCACATGGACCATCTGTCTTGGGACTCAAGCCAGAGAAGAATGATGGAAGGAGAATTTGGAGCTCAGAAAGAAAAGAGGAAAAATAAAGGAGGGCTGACAATAAACGCAGAGTCCACAGAACGAGAGCTGGACTGAGGTAGTGATGTATGAAGAGAGTTCTGCTGATTGAGATGTTGAGCAGAAAGTCCAGGAAAGGGGTCATTGTGCCGTTTCTATGGTCATAACTGCAGGGATGGTTGAACATAAGGTGCTTGTTTGTGATTTCTGTGATTCCTGAAGGCTGAAAGAAGTGGACTATCCTTCATGTTTATGTTTCCACTGTCAGGCTTGTTTATGCCACAGATCCTCTCTATTTGACGTCTTTGTATAGAGTGCCAAACAGACGGTGCCAAGTGAGGGACAAGGCTTGGTCTGAGCTTGCAAATGTGTTTTTCTTTGTTTGTGCCAAGGTGACATCAAGGATGAGCTACATTCCTTTAAAGAAAAGAAATCTTGATCACCTTAGTCATCTTTACCTTTTGTTTAGCAAATATTTATATATGACGTGTTTTACAGTACTCGAGAAGCCAGTTTTTAGGCTTTAGCAGCATGACTTTTTAATAGAAACTGTAACCTCATCAGCTTTAGATAATGGACTTGTGTTGGTATTTTTAGACATGAAGATATTAACAGCAAATCCTTAAAGTCCTGTTATCTGAGAAATGGGGCCTACCTAGGTTCTTTTCAGCACAGTTCAGTAGATGTATTTGATCTGATTGAGATATGGGCAATTTGGAGGGATTGTCAATGCAGTTTTTTTACCGTATGGCAGGATGCATCATAGCTGAAAGAGCCTTCTGCTAACAGGGAATACTATCGCTATGAAGAGGTGTACAAAGTCTTCAGCGTTTAGGGTGATTTTTGGTTTCAAAGTAACATCCACATAATTGCCAGGACCCGAGGCTTTCCAGCAGAACTTTGCCAGGAGCTTCTGCACACATCAGAGGACACATCATTCTTCTGTAACATGGTCTACTTCTGACATTTACTACTTGCATAACATTGTTTTCAGGACTGGACCTCGTCTTAAAAAAAGAAAAAAAATCCCAGTATTTCTAGTTTGAATGATGAAACAATATAAAATATGATACAACTGTATAAGTGGAGTAAATATTCAATTGTCTCATTAGGAGCCGTTCTGTGTTGAGTTTACATGTTCCTGTGGTTGGTTTTCTTCAGGTACAGCAGCTTCCTCCCACTGTCTAATGTTAAGGTAAGTTGGTGACAGGAGTAAGTGTGAGCATGTGTGGCTGCTGATCTGTGCGTGGAGCCGTGATGGACTGGCCACCTGTCCAAGGTGTACCTCTGCCATTTGACCAAAGAGAGTTGAGAGATGCTCCAGAAAACCGCCGGGGACTCTAAATAGGATTAAGTGGGTGCAGATGGATAAGATACACCTATTGACATTCCCATTACTGACTAAGATAAATGGACGATGTAGAGTTGACTCTTCAGGCAGAAACCGAGAAAACCCTTCACAGCTTTTCTGAGAATCTCCAGGATTTTTGATTATTAAATGAATAATTCAACATTTTTATAGTCAACAGTACTTCTGAGTTATTTTTTTATTTCACGTATAGCAGTGAAACACGTTTTTTGCAACTTC
This sequence comes from Cololabis saira, assembly GCF_033807715.1. Classification (NCBI taxonomy): domain Eukaryota; kingdom Metazoa; phylum Chordata; class Actinopteri; order Beloniformes; family Belonidae; genus Cololabis; species Cololabis saira. The sequence continues at coordinate 29,186,277 of NC_084606.1, forward strand.
TGAAAGGCTGTTTTTACCACACTCGTCTGTCCACTGCGTCTGCATATTTGTGTGAAAGAAGCTGCTGCTCTGAGATGGTGTAACCTGCTGTTTTCAAACATGCTGTGTTAGAATCCAGCCGCCGTTCACAACCTTGTCTGATAATCTGTAGAAGAAATTGGATGCATGGTCTCTGTTTTTAAGCCAAGTTGATTTGTAACTCCAAATTATTAAATTGATAATTTTGTTTGTTGTTTTCAGTTGGTAACCTGGCTTTCTGTAACATGATTTGTTGACTTTTAACTATGCGTTTTTAAAAACTTTTAATAATTGGAGTTAAAAATAATTCCTTACTCTAATTATTAATTGTGCAAATTAGTTACACTGATGTTAATCACAGACCATCCCTGAATCACTTTTAAAGTAAACACATATGTGTTTGTATATGTGTGTGTATATGTATATATATATATATATATATATATATATATATATAAATTGCTGTTTTTTAAGGAAATCAGAGGAAGCAAAAATCCGTTTCGTTTGGTCAAATATTGTGAAAATAAGTCTGAATTGGCCTTTAAAAAGGACATTTGGTGCATTCCCTTGTAAAGCTACATTTCAGTACGTGCAGCAGGATGAGTTTTTCCAAGACCTTCTGGATGAAATGGTGTCAGGGTTGAGGATCACACAGGCCATATGTGGAGGCAGGACTGGCATGATTGGCCAACTGGAGGGTCCGTCTGTCTTTCTTCTCATCCCAGTAGTGGGGAGGCTCATGAGCCTATTCTGGGAATTCATTCCTCCACATGTCCATGTCCTACAGAGCACTGCCAGCCCATACTTATTATAGACACAACAACATGAAACTAAAGAGATGTCATTCCGCTGGTAGAGAACCACATGAAAACTGCATACAGACAGGTTTTTACCAGGCTGGATCAATCTCAATATTTACGCAGAACTAGATAGGAAGAGTCACAATGCTTATCTGCTTTATTTTAATCAATGATTAGCTGATCATATCAGTTGTTCAATTAGCACATATACTGTATCTGTGTGAACTATGGAGAGAATGAATCAGAATGCCAGTTGTGGGATCGGTGCAGTGTAGAAGGCTGACACCAAGTGGTGGAACAAAGGAAGGACTGTTTGGAAGAACAGCGTGTCCTTCAGTCCAGTTGACGGATGTAGTTCTGTCATTCTTTAAATTGTCCTATTGGAGTTGGTGGAGTTGGCCTCAAAGAGCCTCATAGAGCACTTGTCTTTTTCTTTGTGGTATAAATATTTTTAAAAATGATAATTTAATTAGGTTGGACTGAGTAATGTGGACAGCGTTGTCAGATGCTATTGAATTACTTACCATACTTTAAATGTTTAGGATGACATATAAAGTGTAAATATAGCAAATATAATGTAAAGCTGTTTTAATCGCTTTAATTACTAATGCGACAGCTGAACATGTCCACATTAAGAGAGTAGAAAAGGCTGATTCCTGAAGCAAATATTTAAAGTTTGCAACTTATATTCCTATTACTTTTATATTCATATTAGTTGGCAAATGTGCTCTTAGGCCTTCGAACCCACCTTTTTCTAAAACTATGACTGTACCTTGAACAATTATAGATGGCTGGTAGCTATTCTGATAAGCCCGCATTAGCTATGCAGTGACAAATTGCTCTTTGTTTGAGCTGAAAATCAAAATGTGTCCCCAGAGAAAATTAAAGTGACCTTACAACATAAACCCGCAGATGGGATGTATTCTTTTGTATGCTTGGCTGCCACAGTGACACGCATCCTTACACAGAAAGTGGCTCAAATCCCTCTAGGTGCTTGTATAGTCACCTGCACAAGGCGTGTGTACACGCTGACCGATAAAGACCTGCTGTTATCTTCAGATAGCAGGCACTGCGGCTGAATAATTTATGGAGGCATTCCAACATGCTGACTGAGAAAACTACATACCCCCGACAGAGGGCAGGGCAGCAGTAAAAGGCTTGCATGTGTCTTTGGAGGAGTGCGGGTGTGTGCAGTCTATTTCACTAATGCAGGAAGAAATGTGTGTGGAGGGGAATTATTTTTCTTTGCTATTTTGAATGCAATTTCTAAAATGTGCACTTATATATACAACTCGCTCTTAACAGTGTTGTTTGATTTTTTTTTTTTTTTTCTATGATTTAAAAAAAAAAAGATTTTAAACAGGCTGTTACATCCCTACCCACATAACAAGAGGAAGAGACAGCAATTGTACCAAGTTGAGATAATCACGTAATAAGTTATGAGCCTTATTTAAGCAATAATCAAATGTATATATGTATATGAGAGCTCCCGTGTTTCTACAGCGAGACAAGAAGTACATCAGTGATATCCACACTGCAGCTTTAGGAAAAGTTATTCAACACTTGCAACATCAAGAAGCTGCACACAGGCATCGCTTTGCAGTTACTGTACTAGTGTGTTGCTTGAAGCATTATAAGGAAGAGAAAGATGGAAAGCCGAGCTATGAGTAGAAAAATTAATGACCAAATTGATGGCTTTAAGTGATTTGTGGAGCTGTAGTTCTGTAAGTCAGCTGGCAGGGATTTCAGCCGGTGCCTCATGCAGAACCATTTAAAATGTGATTGGATGTTCATGACTGGTTGTGGAAGTGCTTGTGCGGCCTGAGTTGGTGTTTTACTGCATACAAATAATTTGTATTTACATCCACTATCGTTCTTTCAGAATTCATCCACCCATCTTTTTCCGCTTACTTCTTACTTTCAGAATTCACTGATATAATTCATCACTTTTTTACTACTAATGTGACAAAACCGGTTTTTATTTTGTACGTTTCCAATTTAAAACACGTAGTTACTTTTGATTCCTTTAATAAATATCTGTTTTTTCCAAGGAAATGTAACAAACTGGAGATCAGCAATTAGTTATTTTCCTGCTTTGAAGTGCGCTTGTATTCCAATGGGATCTTTTAGGCTAGAAACATGATTGTATGATGATGTCACACCACAGTTATACGGATATATTACACCATGAGTGTGGGTTTTTTAAATATTTTTGTACCCCAAACTCTTAAGAGATAGTTTTGTAACATTTTTTCCAGCCTGTTGAAAATCATGTCTTTCTTTCATCAGACATATCATTTGTTTAGTTAACCGTGTTTTATTTCCATGGGTGAGAATTTATTTTAAATCATATTTATGCTGAAGTATAAACCACTGTACTTTAGTTCCTTGTGATCATTTTGGATAATTATGAGAACAGTTTTTATTGAGCTTTATAAACCTACCAGATAATAATTATTATTATAATTAATAATAATTATTCAGAGGCAATTGTGATGGTTGGATTTTCCGAAAAAACCTGCTGATCAGAAGTTCTAATACCATTAATGCTAGTGTTCTAAAAAATCAATAATAGTATAATTGATTAATAATAATTTAAAAATAATAGTGACATAAAAGGAACAGAAAAGGACTTCACTTTGAAGTCCTATTTAATGAGGTATTATACCCACGTATCTTTAAATACTGCATTGCAGTGTATTTACTCCTTGATGCTGCCTCCCTCCTGTATTCTGCTAATTTTAGCTGCCAATTTGGAGGACGAGGTCAGGGTTGGCATATGAGCAGTGGGGAAGTAAGTGTGTGTGTGACACAGATGCAGACAGCCTTGAAGCCCGCCACTCAGTGTGTCTCCAGTCTGGCCTTGCTGTGACTGTCAAATGACCTGCTAACACAGAGAGACAAGTGCTTTGACTACACAGCGGCTCTGGAGAGGACTGATGGCAGAGACGGAGCTCGTTTCAAGCTATTGCAGCAGAAATTAACGAGCACTCTGGTTTATGACTCCAACTTGTGCAGGTTTGTTGCAGAGTTCTTTTGGGGGTGGGGGGTTAGGCAACTCTTGAATGAAATTGATAGTGTCTAAATGAAATTTCTCCCATCTTTTCTGGAGGACTTCACCGTATATTTTTAATATTTTTCTGCAAGGAAAAAAGTATAAATGGAAGCGGTATTAAACATAAATTTTATGCAATTAAGAGAACAGATTTCAAAATGCCAACACTCTAAAACATATAATTCATTTACACATGTATTTTTTTTAATTTTTTTTATTTGTTATAGAGGGACAATGTACATTAATGAACATTTAAAAAAAATGTAAATGCACCCAATTGTAGCCAAAAGGCTAATTTCCATTGGCATTGACATACTGTACAAACCAGTGGCAAATAACTCCAGTAAGATATGAGCACACAGTCACATTACACTACAAACATACTGCAAAGGAAAAGCAAATAGAAGGCTTTACAAAAACAAAAATGTGCCTTTTATTCTTGATTACACAACAAAGAGTAATATTTTACTACAATGCTGTCGTTTTATTTAATGAAAAGGATTTTTAAATGTGGATACATGGATGTAGATGTACAATAAAGTCATGCATTTCATAACAGAATGCATGCTTAATTCAGATGAAACAGCTAAGTGCCTTTATGCCAGCTCAGTGTTATGTGCTGATGCAGCTGGGTAGCTATTGCTATGGTTAATGGCTTCTGTGATGGCCATTTGCGTTATCTCTGGGAGTTATATGTAAATGGTGGCCTTGGTTTAAATGAATCCTGTTGTCTTGAATGTGTGAGCTTCATCAATTACACCAGGGTTGCTAATATCCTTTGGCCTCTCCAAATCCACACTCCAACACTGGCTTACGAGTCTCAGGTCTTCTTAAAGAGCCAGTGGACATAAAGGTGTTTGAAGGGTTGACAGTCAGACTCGTGTTTGACTGCACTGAATATCATATCATGGTACTGAATCTATTCTAAAAAGGTTCCCTCATTTCCATTTATTGTTATAAGAGATGCATAACTGGTCTGCTTATGATTTCTGTCCAGCTAGATCCATATATATATATTTTTTTTTTTTTTCATCTTCCAGGTCAGTATGGGTGTCATCACAGCACTTAGAATGATTTTCTTTGAGATTGTCTACAAATGCATCAACATTGATAAAAATACATTATTTATCCATTTATTTGTCTGTCAATGATGTTGTTGTCACCTAGAAGCATTTCTTTGAAGTAGCTGAGTTGATTAAACAAGTCCACAATTCCCAAATAATCTAATCGTGTGGAATTTTACGATGCTAGCTTTTCATTGTGTAAACATTTTCAAACTGATGCAAGCTGTTGAACCAACAAATACATTTAGTTAGTTAGTAAGTATGTGCATATGTACATATGATTTGATATTCATGCTTTTTTTATTAAGGACATTTTTAAATCAAAGCAGCATCACCACTTGTTACTTCAGGAACCATGAAAATACGTCACAATAGTTGTCCCTCAACGTCAGGGGTTTGGAAGTACTTGTGTATATACTGTACATCTTGCAAAGTGACCAATGTTTTATTTATTTGTTTATTTGTTAAAATGTTTTTGCTAGATGTGAAACAAGACCGTGCTGGTAATATTGATATGGCTGAATTATATTTAAGGTAAGGCCCCTTCCCATTCTCTCTGCAACAACCTGGTGAGATGGAGGCTGGTTTATTACTGTTTTAATAATCTATAATTTTAGTGAAAAATTGGTAATTCGTTTTTTAAATTTCAAATCTCCTTAATGTTGCAAAAACAATGTTAAACCAAACAACCTAAACAATACCCTTTTGTATGTATTTATGATAAATTTCATGTGAGCTCATTTATTTAATTTTATTTAAGAATATATCCGTACATAATTGATCTGTGTCTGTATGACAGGAACAGGTCAGTCTTGAGTGTGAAAGGGATACTCAAGCTACCCTTTTGCCTCTCACGTGAACCATTTATCACCTTAAGTGCTGAATTCAGCAGGTCATGTACTGTATGTGGGGTTGTCTTTCTGCAGCTGATAATCTTAAATGAGAGACAGGGATTGGAAAAGTACCCATCGGGGACGCGGGTGTCCCGGCTTTGCTGGTCCTGCTTCCTGGCTTCGGCCTCCGCTCCCCCTCTTTCCCCCCCTACACGATTCATACGTACATAGGCGAAGGGCGGGGGGTCCGGGTCGTGGGGGGCACTGTCCCGCGGGGCCCGGCACTCCCCGCCTCACGGTTTTAACAGCAAAATAGACACTGCACATTCAACACTTAATAAATACATTTGACAAAGACACGTAGTTCGGGAGGGGGGGGGGGTCGGTGTCAATCGATACTTGGCCCTCCCCCCTCCCTGTTTTTATGGCATTAATCACACGCACTCAACACCAGGGGCGGGAGGGGGTCCCACATCACCCGCGTTCCCTCACTGGCCTGGGACAGGTGGGTCGGGTTACCCGGGCCTGGCGGGGCCCGCCGTGCAGCCTGGGGTGCCTTCTGGCGGTGCTGGACCCCCCCGGGGAGGGGGAAACGGTGCGTGATTGTATGTCTGTGTCGGTGAGAATGCGGTATGGAAGGGTCCTGCCATGGAGGATTTGAGCCTCCATTGGCAGGACATCAAAACTTAATAATTTATGAATATTATATTATACAAAGATGGTTATTATTATTATTATTATTATTATTATTATTATTATTATGTATAGTATATTATATTATTATTAGTATAGGTATCTGATAGGTGAATGGATGAATGAATGGGATGCCTGGGTCTGGGGCCCTCCGTTGTCGGGCCTGCACGGGTGTCGCCTTGTTGGGGGGTTCCCTCTCTCCGGGCCCGTCTCCGGTCCCCCCCGCTGCCTCTGCGGCGGGGCGCCCCTCTGGTCTTGGAGGGCCACTTTCGTGGGGGACGGGTGCGCCTGCCCGCGTCGGCGGCCGGGGCGGCTCTGTCTCTCCGGGCAGGCTGGCCCCCTGCCGGGTGGGGGTCGTTGGCCTGAAGGGTGAGGGCCTCCTGGCCGCGTGTCCGGCCCGGACCGGGTGGCCGGGGATTGCCTGGGTCGCGGTCCGCCGCCGCGGGATCCCTGGCTGCTTCTTCCCGCGCCGTGGGGGCCCCGGCCGCTGCCGGGGGGGGGGGCCTCGCAGGCGGTGGGTTGCCTCCTCCTACTTCTCCCCTCTGTGGGGTTGCCGGTGGCCTGGGTTCCGGGCTCTTCCGTGTCGGCCTCTGGTCTCGCGGGTGGCGGGGTTGCTCCCCCCCCCTCCCCCACTATAGATACACTTCAGGTGGAGCTTTGTTTGGTTTATTACACACACACACACACACACACACACACACACACACACACACACACACACACACACACACACACATATATATATAGTCACTTAGTCACATGCATTTACACACACACACACACACACGCATGATCATATACATACACACACACACACATAGATATACACACTGGCTTGTTCACCTGCATGCTGGCTCTCTAGTTTTTGGGTTTAGGTAGCGGTAGCGATAGCTTAGCTTAGACTGCGATCAGATCTCAAGATTTAGGTCGATTGCTGTTATTGTTTTGGTTGGCTCCGTGCCGGTTTCGTGCTTTGTTTGTGGTTTTTTTGTTGCAGATTTCCAGTGCTTGACGTGTGTCTCCGTGTGTCCCTGCTTCCTGGATTGGCAGTGGAGGTCGTCACCCCCCCCCCCCCCCCCCCCCCCCCCCCCCAAAAAAAACAAAAAAAAAACAAAAAAACACTGGGTTTGTATGTGTATATTTATGTATGTGTACGCATATGTGTGCGTATATATATGTATATATATTAAATATAGTAATAATGCACACATATACACTTTTGGTTTCTACCGTCATGGTATCAATCAATAATATGTGTGCAGACAAGGTAAAAAAAAAAAAAAAAAGAAAAAAAAGTACCCACCTATTCCCCATTTACAAGGGTCTGTACTCGGACCACTGTTGTTTTCCATGTACATTAATGACTTACCAAACTGCTGTCTGCGTGTCAACTGCCAGATGTATGCTGATGACACTGTCATCTACGTGTCTGCAAAAAACACCAAGCTTGGCAGGCGAGCAGCTGACACAGGCACTACTAAACATTCATAAATGGCTTGAGCTGTCTTATTTAACTCTTAATGTAAAGAAAACTGTCTCCATGTGTTTCTCTATACGTGATAGGGCTGCTAATGACGTATTTGAAGTATGGCTCGACAATGAAAAAATTGATGTAGTGACCGAAGTCAAGTACCTAGGCGTTATTCTGGACAAAATTCGACAGTCAGGTTAAGCAAATTTCCAATAAGGTCAAACCAAATCTAAATTTATTTTGTTATATTCGAAGGAATTTGTCATGTCAAACTGCTCGATTATACATGCATGCAATGATCTTTTCACATTTGTCATATTGCGTCACATCATGGTCATTTGCCTCTCCAACAACTGTAAAACCTATAATATCATTATACAAGCAGGCAATACAAATTAAGGATCAGAAACCTATGAGATGGCACCACTGTGAAATTTTAAGAAAACACAACCTTTTCACTTTTGAAAACTTTGAATTTTAGTAGTCTTAAACTGGTTTTTAAATGTTTACATAATCATGTTTCACCCCTGTTCTCTGAAGTAGTTATTAGGCATCAGAGCTCTGGTAGAGTAACCACACGGGCCTTCACCAATGGTGATTGTCGTATCCCAAAGTATAAGACCTCTCTTGGTGAGTCTGTCTTTTCTGTGAAGGTTGCAAAACTCTGGAATTCTTTACCCACTAATTTAAAATTAGAAATGCGTGGCAATATTTTCAACAGAGGACTCAAACTATGGCTCAAATCTAAACAACAGTGCCTACATGAATAGGTCAGGTCTGGTTCTGCTCTTGAATTATGTTGTCTTTGCTTTATATTTTATGTCATCCTCTAATTTTATTGCATATTTTTATTGTCTGTACTTTTTTTAAAAGCCTCCTGTGGACAAGTGTTGCAAATTAGCATGTATCCTAAAACACTCAAACAGTGCATTTGGTTTGTCCTATGTAATTGTGATGTCCATACCAAATAAAGAAATAATAATAATAATAATAATAATAATAATAATAATAATAATTAATCCTGTTTGCTTTCTTATAAACTGCATGCACCAAAACCCGTCATCATAGAAAATAAATGAATTATTGGTACACATGTTGCCAGCATTTTATCTGGTTTTAAAATTGTGTGATAGCTTTGTTTTAGACTTGAAATAAAGTTTTGCATTTACACTGACTCGGTCTTGACTTCAGAGTCAATGATACCGGGTCTTTGAGTTGACTTGCACTTAACTTGGTGGTTTCAAATATCATGTTGCCCAGAATACCAATAGTTTCTTTAATATGAATTATTTAGCATTGGGGATGAACCTGTCAAAACTTCTCCCTGAGGATTGGGACATGCCTCAGGATGTGCGTGTTGGTGTCCAGTCTGTGCAATATGTCCATTCATACATTCATCGATAAACATGCCATCACAGAGTAAGGAGTCTTCGCCCCTGTTTCAATCATGACCATCTCCATCTGCTAAAAAACTGGAAAAAAATGACTATTCCCATTTTTTGCACCCACCCACTCTGTCTCCTCACAGAAAGAATATGTCTTTATCATCTCAAGGGAAGCAATTAGATTCAGCAATACTGCATCCCCTTAAGCATAACCATTTATCATGGTGCAGAATTTGATGCAATGTGTAACTAATTGTAAACGTAAGCCCATTTAGCCAGTAAGCAGGGACAGAAACGTTCACATACAATCTGCAGACATTTTATTATATTTACCATATGTTGAAACATTTAAAACAGAATAGTGTCAGTGATGACTACGCTGCAGCAGCTAACAATTTCTGGGAGACATTAACAGTGGAACAATATAACATGGTGTTATAAAACCTATGCAGTACTGGCTGTGTTGCAGTCTGCAGTCTGTGGATGATTTTAAAAGAACTGATAGATCATATCACAATTTTTTTAATGAAATTAATTGTACAATGTACAATAATACACTGCAATATAATACAATCATATTTTCTCCTATCTGCCTTTGACATAAAGGAAACTCAGGCACAGTTTTTTTATAGGGCGAGTTTTCAGTTTTAATTCCAAGTGACTTCTTTTCAGTGTGGAGGAAACTACATACATTTAACAACAGCTCAGATAAATCTGAGGTTAATTTTATTATTGGTTAATTTTATTATTGGCATGTTTCAAAATAGTATATTTTCACCAAAGCTATTTTATTTCACAGCAGCCAAAACAGTGTGTAGGTTTGTGCAATAATATGTGTCCTATAATTTGTGGACATGAGGTTTTCTTTCTTTAGAAGTGCTATTTAGCTTCAGAACTTCCCACTTGAGTGATCTGACTGGCAGTTTTATATAATTAGTGAGTTATTGATCAAGCAGCTTTAACATACATTCTATGAATAATACATTGATCCAGTGAGACATTGAAAATATCTAAAAATGTACAAATGTACTAAAGCTCTACTGATAAAACTTAACGGGCTCCAGTGTTAACTATACTTTGATCAACTTGTCCTTTGAACCTCAGACAATCCAGATTTTATGCAGAAACCATCAACTCACTGTATGTGTTTGTGTTTTCTTCTAAACTAGAATTAGACATATTTTTGCTTAAGTTCAGATCCCTCTTGTTATCTTGGCAGTCAGGGTTAATTCGAATTTGAAATCAAGGTGGTTACTGGGAGATGGTGCCTGTGACCATTCCTCCTGAAATGTTCTCCTTGGTCTTCTTGCCTTTGAAGGCCAGGTACGAACTGTGCACCAGGCTGTCGACTGCTCCACCTCTTTGACTCATTGTTGCTGACGACAAAACTTTACTAGATGCTTTGAATTGAAACTAGCAGAGCAGTCATGAGTCAACTGTGTAAACAGTAAGGGGCTCAGTACACACCCTTGTTGCGATCTTATTGTGCTCACTGTGATTGTTTGATATCGCACGCTATGCCAACTCTGACTCTCTGCAGTCTAAAGTCAAGTTGTTGAGGGTCCAAACTGGTTGCGAGGCATGACATTATGCAATCCATAACAAGCTGCTCTAATCATTTCAGGGCTATGGGTTCAAGGCTAAGGGGCAGTAGTTGTTTGTGGAGGCTGGGTTAGGCATCTTGGGAAATGGTTGTATGGAGGTGCTTGTTGAAAAAGATTTTTGAAACACAGGCACTCTGGGCTAGCTGAGAGAGATGTTAAATATGCCAGTGAAGATGTAATCCAGCTGTTCTGCACAGCCATTCAACACAGAATATGATCTGGACAAGCGCCCTTCTGAGGGTTGATGTGAGGGGGAAAAGAAAAAAAAAAAAGAAGTACATTCGCACTGTGCGCAAAGTAACTGGGTGGCTAGGGGCAAGGTCTGCAACCTCAAACCAAGAAACACAAAGGATTGAGGTTATCTGCAAAAGGGAGGGATTTTTATTCTGTCTGTCTGTCTGAAATCCCCTCACAAAGCATATTATGTCTTTGATGTCATCAAAATTGCTGGACAGCTCCACATCAGGAGAACATAATGTAGATATCATCCTGGCATCACAGCACCGCGACATGCTAGTGTAAACAGCCAGACCTCCAAGAGCTTACCTGATATGGACAATACTCTGTCTGCTCTGTGGAGAGAGCAACACTAGCTCAATTCTGGAGTCCGGTATTGTTTCTGTCAGCCAACAACTGTTCGTTACTCCACACTGTAGTCATCTTCACAGGCTGACGTAGTCCACCAGAGAACAAACGTGCAAGTAGAACGGAGGGAACTGCAGGTTTGATGAGGGCTGCCTTCAGCCTGGCGCTAGCTCCTCTTCGCTTCCAGTCATGATGCTTTCTTAAAAGATTGCATTTTGTGATAACATTTAAAGAAATTGCATGTCAGCACACGAATGTGATATTTCATATTGCCGGAAGTGGACTGCATGTTCCAGACAATTTAACAGTTTGGGAGGGGGAATATCTTCAGGTAGTAGAATATTGGTTGATCTGTGAGGCTTACGGGAATGCTTCTGGTAAAATTCAGCTACCATCCCAGAAATAGTTCACGCAGTACACAGTGGTGATTTTTAAAATGTGTTTCATAACATTTCTTAATAATGTGAAACCACAGTTAATATTTCCATGTTGTGTTGTCCATTATTTCCAAAACAGACTTGCAGCAGCAGCACTTTGTGGCATTGATCTGCATTGTCCTGCAAAGGAAGTGGGCTGAAGGCTTTCATGTGTTTGTCAAAATAATGAATGAGAAGGATGAAAGGGCTCCACTGCCAGCACAGCCAACAACACCTCTGACTCTTATGTCTGATGTTTGAATAAAACAAGCATGCACAGTTCTCTAACTTGGAGTAGAAGGCAGTGTCTTCTGGCAAGTCTCTCTATCTCTCTCGCCCTCCCTCCCGCTCATTCTCCCACTAGCGCTGCTTCATAGAGCAGCCCTCGCTCTCCTCTACCGCCACCTCCTCCTTCCATCCCCCTTTACACTCTGTTGATCAGCCCAGGAAGGGGAAAGTGCTTGTGTGAAACCTGAGGATCACTTGCAGACTGAGGAAGCAGCAAGAACGCGCACATCGTGTTTTAGCCTCCAGGTAAGATGATGCCCAAAGGAACAGTTGATAGCAGTTGGATCTTAGTCTCTGTACATTTATTGGCAGGTATTTCTCATACTGGAAAACAGACCAAAAAACTCAGCAGCTGAACTAACTTAATTAAAACTAAGACCTTCATTGTGATTAAAGTCATAGTCAGTCATTGCGATAGGATGTAACTTGGCTGAGTTTTAATTAGCATATGCTTGTTTTTATGTCTAAGATTAGTGGAGAAAATCACTGTTTTTGTTGGTTTAATTTGAAATATGTTAGTGTGTGGCATACTTATGGCATGAAAACAATGTGCTGTGCTATGGAAAAATATCTGACTTTCTTGAAACAGCAGCTCAGGACACATTAGCATTTTCTAGTTCAAAAAGGGCACTTTGAAATGTCTTGCATATCATTATATCTTTACATAACTGAGGCCAATAAAAGGTAAATTAGCATATATTCCCAGACATAGTGCTTTAACCTTTGGCTGTTGTAATAATCACTTCTTGATTTCAATATTCAGGAAGTCATACTCACTGCAGTTTTATTTGTATGTGCTTTTGGGGTTATCCTTCATACCTTCAGATTGTTCTTTGAGTATTACTAAAAGGAAATCCTATTTTTGATACATATATAGTGAGCTTCCAGCCATGTGCACACCAACCAAAGGGACCCAGTGTAGGGAGGGCCTGCAGCACATCCGTAAAGACCATGGCTTCTCCAAGAAAGTCCTCCTCAACTGCTGCCTGGTGCGGCGCATCGTCAGCTGGGCGTCCCCCAACCCCAAAGGTACAAACAATCACTAAACTATCAACATCTTCAAAAGAAAAACTAAATGTTAAAAGTTCCAAATTGTACTCATACACCATATTTTACTATTTTAAGCCAAGATAAATAAATAAATAAACAACCAAAACTAGAGCAAATGATCCAGAAAAACTGCTCAGGTGTCAACACCATTTTAAACATATTCATTTGTTATTGATCAGTCACTGTTGGTCTGTGAAGGAATGTCAAAGGTAGATTTTTACTGGCATGAAATAGGATCACCACAGACGTGTCCTAAGTCACAGTCGACAGCTGCTTTGAAACTTGATCAATATTGGTTCGTTGTCAGATTATATATTTACGACGGTCGGCTAACTTGTCTCACCACTTACACGAGCAGGAAAGTGCAAGGACAAAATGACGGTGTGTCTTTGTTCAGGTCTATAGAGACAGGAATTAGGCCCTAGTCTGTAAGAAGACTCATTTCCTGATAGCTATGGTGTTTACTGACTGTCTTGTTCATTTTTTTTGTTTTTATTTCTCAGTCAGCAAAAGTGTGTTCGGCTTAACTTGATGGCAAATCAGTTTAGGTGAGGGGGCATGTTGTTGATTTTATTACTGTAAGTATGCTCATATACTTGGTAACAATCAGATGTGGACAGTTTGAAATTGAACCGTCTTGTCATCCTCTTCATTTCACTCTTTATTGATACTTCTTTTGGGTCTCATTTTTGAATTACTGTATATCTTAGGACACGTCAGGCATTGGGATGAAACCTGGAGCTCTTTACAATGGACAGATGTTTTTACCATTCGCTGTAAAGATTCTTAACAAACTTCTGCAGTATCTTTTTTTCTGTAAGAGCAAAACTGAAGTCATCCAAACAATTTGTCTTGTTGTGAGTAGAAGTAATATGAATATTCAGCTTTTCATTTTGTAATGAATGCTGTCAACAAGGCAGGTGCAGTTTCTAGATCAGATCATCAGTAGTTTTTCTTTTATATTATTTACCTTGGCTTGACTGTACCCCCCTCCTCACAGTTATCATTTGAATCTGCTCCTATTGACATTTCCGCCTCTAGCCGCAGCTGCAGCTGCAGTTGGGCCCAGGTGTTTCTGTCAGCTGTGTTGAAATTACACTTTCATTCATTGTACTGCCTCGTCTCACATAAACAAGCTGTCATCTGAGAGCAGGTGCCAGTTGGTCGCTTTATGTTGTAGCTAACAAAAGACAAAAGATAAGGTGTTGATTTTTACTAAAAAAGATTGAACATTTTATTTTAGTTTTTTACCGAATATTAGTAATGGAAGTAGTAATAGAGTGCCTTATTGTTATCTTAATCTGTTTAATTTAGACCTCATGAAACAGATTTCTTCACAAATTAACGCAGCTACTGTTTCCAGTCTCCTCTCATACCATATGTTTCTGTTGTCCCTTCTCTTTAGGTAGCCTCTTAAACTAATGATATTATCCTCCTGCGTTCCCCAAAATAACCTCTCAGCATGCAGGCGCTCACAGTAAAAACCTGCAAGGTAGCAATGGTGCCCTCTGGATGTTGGATCAGTCTCCAGAAAATGAACACGCTCAATAAAGTGGGCGTTGTGTCCCTGAGACAAACGTGTGCTATGAGAGTTTGCAAAGCGCTGCTGTTTCTATGGCACTCTTATACAGGATGATTTGCTCTTTTGTAGGGACATCCAGTAGTTTTTTTTCACCAAGCTGTTGCCAACCATTTTAATGATATTTATTAAAAAAGTAAACTGTTTTTATCTATTATTACTAAAATGCCGTCAGGCTTTTAAGACATTAATGGAAACACAGGTACTCTCAATAATTTTTGTCCTCTATATTTATTTTCTATTACATCTATTATTATATTATTTTCATTTTTTGCTATGTATTGGTAGAAACTCATTTTTAATGTTAAAAAAAAAATAGTTGCACCATAACATACCTGCCAGCAGAGGGCAGCAAGGCACAGACTAATTTAATGACTTTAATGTTGAATTCACTTCATTCAGGATTTTAATGTGGAGTAAATTAAGTATTTTAACTTTGTTAAACTACTGTGCATCACAGTTTCTGTACATCTTTGAAGTATGCTCAAGTACTTTAAAGAAAAAAAAGTCTTATCTTCTAAAGATTAGTATTCAGATTTTCAGTTCTTTGTTAGAAGTTGTGTATCTGGTTACACACACACACACACACACACACACACACACACACACACACACACACACACACACACACACTCAGAGAGAGTCAGGTCCAGAAGAAATGACAGTTTTTACATTTTTAACATCACCACAATGGATTAAGTAGAAGACTCAAGATATGATCAGAATCATGTTGTGGACTGAACCTTTCATGTGTACCGCTAGTGAGGGCTCTCTGGATGTAGGTTTGGACAGAGATATGTTATTGTATTCTTACTTTTGTTGGTGTCGTGAAGGAGAATTTACACATCATGGAATGCAATCATCCACTTCAGTCTTTTTTTTTTACCCCATATTCCCATTTAGAAATGTGGTATTTTTATAGATTTGTTTTTTGTTTTCCCCCCAGCAAATTAAAGGCATCTTTAACTTGCATTGGAATCTCATTGAACTTCATGTTGGCATCTCCAGTCAAACCGCTGCCAAAAGCCACCTGAGTACCTGATATCTGATTGTGGTGACAAATAAAGGCAAATCATTGTGTGTGTGTGTGTGTGTGTGTGTGTGTGTGTGTGTGTGTGTGTGTGTGTGTGTGTGTGTGTGTGTGTGTGTGTGTGTGTGTGTGTGTGTGTGTGTGTGTGTGTGTGTGTGTGTGTGTGTGTGTGTGTGTGTGTGTGTGTGTGTGTGTGTGTGTGTGTGTGTGTGTGTGTGTGTGTGTGTGTGACTCGTTCCAACACTCAGGCAGGGGTACTGTCATAAATTCTGTGAATATCTGCACTGCACCAGAACGTAAGTGGCTCCAAATTCACACACTGGCAAAGATGCAGTTCTATTCTTACAGTAAGACAGCACAAAAGTTAAATATGGAGACAGAGAAAAGTAAACATGCCTGCTTGATTGGCACATTGGACAAAGCATATAAGCTAATTCATGGCAATCCACATGTCGCACATATTATTATTCCCATTTAGGGTCTTTTTATAGGCATACATAGAATTCACATAACTTAAAGGATAAACAATTTAAGCGAGTGAAAATTTCACCTCAAGTTTTAGTTTAATTTCTTCCAGATTCAATCTTAGCTTGTGTATCTCTTACACGTTTGAGGCCAGTACAGTAAAGATCAATGAATTGTAGCCTTAAGCATTCCAACTGGACTATTCCCCAGCTGCTGCTTCTAGAAAGTGTTCCCACATACTTGCTGTAGTTCTGTGTGCTACAAACGGCTGAATCTACTCCACTTAAGACCATTACTCAGGGTCGTGTCCTTCAGAGAACACAGAAATGACCAAATTGATTTACCTCCGTTTCGTTCCAATTCAGTGGTAATGAATCCTCTTGAGGAAGTCCATCTATTATTGTTGTCAGGCACAGAACTTGAGCTTTAGGATGGATTACCACATTTCATAGTTGTTGCCTCCAAACCTAATTGATATTTCTGGCTAATCTGAAATAAATAAGATAATATGCTTTTGTTTTGATGCCATATCTACCAATTTAATATTATGGTATGATTCACAGTTTAAAGTATCCTTAAACCTTAAGATACATTACCAGAAAGTATGTTACTGTATCCTAATGAACTTGGATGTAAATGATGGAACTGCGAGGTGTATGTCCTCGATAAACATAATGATCACAATTTCTTGAATCAGAAATCAGAAAACCTCAGTTTTCTAATTTAATTGTTCCTGTTTTCAGTTAGTCCAGAGTACAGGCCTCTGTTGAACCAAGGGGGAAATGGGAAAAGGCAATGATGGATTAAAGGGGAAGCTGAGGCAGCATGTTGTCTCTCCGAAAAACACCAAGAACAAAAGGAGAGATTGCTGGTCAGCGGAAATGCAGTCATGTCCTAATGTTGTTATTCATTTGATGCATATGCTGTGTGAACGGCTACCGGAGGTGACAACAACATGCTGCATCGTCATGCTTGTAATAGTGCATCTAATTGATACACTGTTACTGACAATGGTTCAGTTGTTAAAGCAAGAAAACTATGTACAGCTGGCTGGCGCTTTGTGCTTCCACATGGGTGACTGTTGCAAGAAGTAGGCGTACATTCACTTTTCATTTGACATAAACAAATCTTCAAGTATCTCCTTTTGAAATGGTGTGATGCTCTTTATTAGAGTCAATGTTAATTGCGTCTTTGTCTTAAATGTCACATTCCTGTAACCGAAGAAGCCCTTTCCATTATGCCACACAACAGTGAGCCTGCTGCTGTTTCTCAGTGTTGACCATGACCTGCACCCCTTTGTTGATGGACGAGGATTAGCAGCTAACAGCCAGGGATTAGTGTGAGAACAGCCAACCTCAGCAAGTCATGTTTGTATAACACCTTAAAGTAGCTGTTGAGACAATAACTCTCACACTCCTTGCTGTCCGTTGGGTCTGCCTAACTAAGGATGCCAGTTGTCTGATTACATGAGTGTTTGCTGGTCTTGGCTGTGAGCAATACAGATCTTTTTGTTCAAGCTACAGGAATATCTCACAGCGCACATAATTAATTATTAATGTCCAGCTACTTGTAGATGCTTCTGTTTCCCACAAACTCTTCTTTACTTTATTAAACGGCTAACCTAGGCAGTGAATTTACGGCTTTAATATGAAAACGAGGTGAGATCATAATATAAAAACAAGATCATATATTACATTTATCCAGGTACAACAGAACATGACAAAAGGCCATGTTTATTTAATTAATTATTTTTTTGTTGATGTATTTGTTTGAAATTTGCACCTATTTTCTTTTTGTAGAATATGTTTAACTATAAAAAATAATGAATTGATGCGAACCCCGTCATAGCTCAATCTGTGGTTTAGATGTTGTTGCAGATCAGTCGTCTTTGCTTTAGAAATCCACCCTCAACCTCACAATCTTTTTTGATTGAAATTTATGGAAAATCATACAGCAGCTAACTTTTGTCTTGTTTTGTTTCTCTCTGTTGGGATCTGACA
Source organism: Cololabis saira (assembly GCF_033807715.1). Lineage (NCBI taxonomy): Eukaryota > Metazoa > Chordata > Actinopteri > Beloniformes > Belonidae > Cololabis > Cololabis saira. The sequence continues at coordinate 29,204,613 of NC_084606.1, forward strand.
CTATTACTCGCAATGTTTCTAGCTTTGACAGCTGTAGATGATCAATCACAGACCGGCAGACAGGTGTCAGTCAGGTGGTTACTAGCTTGTAATATTAAAGCAACATTAAGTCTCACAATAACCTCTGCTGTGATTTTAAATTCATTCACTGATTTTGGTGAAAGATTTATCCCATGTTTAAGCTTTTTATTATGCTACAGATTCATCATTATGTGAAAATTGTAAACAATTGGAGTTGCAACAGTGTAAGAACTGTATGGAAAACATCAAAATGTGATAATGTATGGGATTACTGTTATCAGCTAGAAGAAACTTCAAAGAAAGTAAAAGTGACTATAATTGAATTTATATATAAAAACAAACCAAACCATTTAAAGCTGCAAGACCTATAGAACTGTAACTGATAACTTTTGAAGAGTCAAAGGAAACTGATCCATTTAAATCAAAGCCATGAACTGAAAAAGTATGACAGATTGACAAAAAAAAGATCAGTTTGTGTGAAGAGCAGAAACATTTCTGCTTAATAACATATGTTGCTTCAAAAACGTATTGTTCGTGAAGTAGAACAGAGAGAGAGCCATTTTGAGAGATTCAAATTCTGAATGTATTCATAAAGTGCATCTTTACCCTTGGAAAGTTGTCCTGAAGTGGAGTTTGATTAATCATCTGCTTCTGCATAATTCATTCTCAACTTCGCCAACTTTTACTTCTCACGCACCTTCTCTTAATGTCTGCTGGTGATACAATCGTTTTCCAGTAACCTATTTCAGTCAAGCATTTGTATTTTTCCTAATTCTATAAATAGGCCCCCCTGATTGGTACCAAGAACAGTGAAACCTTGTAAGCCTTTGACTGCTGCAGCAGAGAAATGACTTTCTTGTCCTTGTATCGCATGCTTTAACACACCTGTCCCTGCCATGATGTCATTTATCTCCTGTGCTTTTGTCAGGCAGCAGCAGAACAGCAGACGTGAGTTCATGACCCGGGCTGGGAGATCATGCAGTCATATTTCCCTTGAGATGGTCTCTAGTAATTTGTGATACATTAATATTCAACACAACTGACGGACACTGAATGCCAACTATTTAAATATTTCTGGATGAGTAGAAGGTGATATATCCCAAAGATCATATGAAACAAATCTTTTCTGAAATTGTAGCCATATGATGAAAACTCGTTTGTCATTAAAGGGCTAAAGACGTGGCTCATAAGGGAGATTTTGCTTTAATTTTGAAGTTCTGACTAAAGGTGCTATTTTTCTTTGTAGTGCTGCATAAACTGAACTTTCAACATGTTGGTTTGCTTGTCGCAAGGTCTGTGGTGGGTGCAGGGAGCGTCAACGATATTGCAATTGATTTAATGTCACCATCTGTACAATTCCTCAGAAAGGCAGCTTGTATGCCAAACTCAAGTATGGCCAAAAAAAAAATATTCTAACTGAAGTATGGCAATAAATAGTTTTATCAGTACTGCATCCATCAAACTAGCTCTTTGGCTAGTTGCATCTCAATGTACAACACAGAGACAATCATGTTGACATCTTTTACCACTTGTTTTGAGGCATCCTTTGGGAGCAATCCTGTTATCTTGCAAAACAGGTGGATTATAATAAAATCACACTCAAGAGAATCATAAGATCCCCCATATATGTAATTTTGTGGCCAAAACACAAATACTTACACCAGCCAGTGTCCTATCCGGGTGGCTCATTCCTGTTATGGTTTTGATTTATTGGTTTTATTTTGAAATTCATATTAATTTGAAATGAGCTCATCCAACTAGCTGCACCTGTTCTTTGAAACAGCTTGTTTCAACAAACCATCTGGTGTATCAGGTCTGAGCTACATATCAGTGCAGCATGTATGATCAGCGTGTCATTTGAAACAACAGTTTGACTGTAATGCAAAAAAAAATTCTAAATTGGTATTTAGAAGAATACATCTGTTTAAGGTTTAGATTTCAAAGTACATATTTGAAGACAAATGACTGTCTGCTAGTTAAATTATTATGTAGGCTTCTAAAAGCAATGGCGTTGCAGTGAGATGTATAGTAATGTATATCTTGATTTTCAACAATTCTGCAGTTAAATGTGTTAAATGTTTTAGTATGCATGTTGTTAAAGAAGAGCTGTTTTCTTTTTAAAGACATTTGTCTCCACTCTGTCCTGTAGTTGGATCAGTTCACTAAAAAACATGGACAGACAAAAAAAACAGTCATAATTAGAAACTGAAGGCTTTTGAGGCCTAAATTTGGTTAAATATAAAATGACGTTATGGGAGGCTTTTAGAGATATTTTCTGCTTTGTAGAAGATCATTAGCACTTTAGCCGTTTGAATACTCTCCCAGTCAGCCCATTCAAAGCTCTTTCATGTGCCAGTACCCTGCAGTTGATCCCAGGAGACTAGTATTCAGGGTTTGATGTGTGAATGTGGAAGCAACCTCACAACCTTGTTAACCATTAACAACCCCCATCACCCCCCCCCCCAAAAAAAAAAGTGAGTTCAGGATGTTAAACTGAAAGAAAGACATATAAGACATTAGAGGAGACGAGGGAGAGAGGGTAATTAGCAGGAGCACTGGATATATTAGTGAGGACGAAGTATTCATGAAGGAAATGAGAGTTGGAGGAGGTCGCTCTGTTTGAAATGGAAGAACAAAAGAACATTTTACTGGGCAAAGCTGACAAGCCACACAAAAATAAAAACCGTTCCCTTCGGAACACAAGCAGAAGTCTGTTGACCAGATTGAAATGTCCTGGAGCCGTTCTGTTAAAGTTCAGACTTTTGTGAAATGTTCAATCAGTTATGTGCACAGCTTTATGAAAGCATACGGCTGGACAACAGGAAAGTGTGTTTCGACGATCGCTACCGATACTCTCATAAACAGAACATTTGTGTTTTATATATCTGTAATTCACCAAATATGTGCCGTGTTTTGATTATAAATCAATAATAGCTCAGCTATAAACAGTTTTTCAGGTGTATTGATATGCGTTTCCATGTTAAACATTCAAGGGTGTAAACCATATATGTCCATTCATCTACTTCCTATTCCCATTTAGGGGTCTGCTGGATCGTGTCTCAGCTCTCTTTGGGTGAAAAGCAGGGGTTCCTCCTGGACATGATCCTATTCCACTGCAGGGCCATTTACAGAGCAACATTCACTTCTGTTGGCAATAAAGAAGTTTTGTGAGGTTCCACCAACCTCTATGAAAGTGCTGTTGTTTTGCTTCAAGTACGGACATTACAGGTTAGGGTACATTTCCAGACAGTAGTCTCCCATTTAGACAATGATCAGTTTCAACTGGCAATGAAATGGAGTTAGTTTGTTTCTTCGGAAACCCTTTTGAACTAAGAAGTGTGAAATAAAAAAATACATTTTATCTTTACGTCATACTGAAGGTCCTATTGCCAGTCCTTTGTTGGCTTTTTCACAATGAAGAACGTTCCCTTAAGGCAGTGGTTCCCAACCTTTTTTCCTTGGAGCCCCCCCTACTTGTGTCTAAGACCAGCCGGGCCCCCCGACCCGTACGTACTAGCACCAAAATAGTCCTTAATTGAAAAAATGAACATTAATTATGTTTTTTTGATACATTTCGCTTTGGTTTACTCTGTATACATATGACTTGTTTTTTCTCCAATGTCACCAATGTATAAAATACGCACAAAAGGACATAAAAGGATATTTCTGAATTTTTTTTTTACATTTTTCCTTTAACAACCTGTCGGAGTAGATTAAATGTTGAGTAATGATATAATAATAAGGAATGAAATCATTTCCTGTGTTTGTCACCAGTGTATAAATAACACAAAAAATATTCAAGACATTCATAAATTATTCCTAACAATGTCTTATGAATGACTCATTCGCAAATATAATTTTTACAACTGCATATTTACAAAGCAGACAAAGTTTTGCGCCCCCCCAGAGATCTCTGGCGCCCCCCCAGGCCAATCTCCATATTTGCTGCTCCATTAATGGCACCAGACCCATTTGTTCTCACTTTGGGGGGAAAGCAGGAGTGTCTGGTTTCCTGGTGGATAAGAACTATCCTTCATAAGTTACTATTTGAGTCTGTTGCGTATTGGTCTACTGCCAGACATGCACTCTGTAGAGAATAGGTCAACAAATACACCTGGCCTCCCTCAAGAAACCAAACTAAATGAGGTCACGAGGAGGAATGGAATACGTTCTTGCCGTTGTTTAACATTATGAAAGACGGTCAAGTAAAATCACCTATTGTGCTTTTTAGAAGCTTTTTTTTTCTCCTCCATATACATGTGTGTGTATATATGTGTGTAATAATAATAATTTGTAATTTGTGTGAGTGTGTGTGTGTCCTCACACATCCACACACAAAACTCCTGAAAGTATGATAGCAAAATAGTCTAAAGATGTTCTAAAGAAAATTTTAAGAGAAATATACTGTATACTAGTTTTTCTAGCATGTGCAACCAGGGGAGAAATTGGCTTTTTTTTTTTTTTTTTTTTTTTTTTTGTTGCTAGATCAGAGGACTAAACCACATAATGGAGTTTATCCTTGTAACTCTAAAAGTGCTTACTGGCAATCCAATTCCACTGATGAATTTCAAACATGATGGTCTCCCAGTAATTATAGTGCTAATGATCATTTGTAATGTGTTAGTGGGTGTAATTTGACCATTCCCATGGCAGCGACTATTTTGTCTTGTTTTTCTCTTCTTAAAGGCAGTCATTCAGTAAATAGCTTTTTTTTTTACATGATAAGTTAGGGCTGTGTCACTAAGTGTTAAAGTTTAATGAAGGCCCTCATGAATGGATGTAGACTAAATTATTTTGAAATGTGCTCATGGGATGAGTGTCTAAGTGCAGGATATTACTATTCTTCTACTGAAACTCACATCCCAAGTTAAGGTTGCAGAAGTTTCTTGCCTGAAAATATCCACAGTATCAAATACAGCCAGCAGCTGCATAGCTCCCAAATATAAATGACATCACGAAAATTAATAAGGAAATGTGTGATGTCCATCAGAAATCCTAAGCACAAGTTGAAACATCATCCAGTAAGGATAAAATATGGTATTCCAGTCTCGCCACAATGTATTCAATCACACTGGTCTAATATGACTAAATGCACATATGTCAACTAATTGAAGTCAATTTTTCCACTGTATTTGATTTTGATGCTGGAAGGTGCTACCGAGCTGAAACAGATGTCCCAGGGATGGGCAAATGCTGCTGCACCAGCTTTGTCATTCTGGGAAAATGTTTTAATTGGTTTTTAAGGGAATCAAGAGTCCTCCTTGGCAGAGATGCAGTGGTGCGTATTTATGGTGTATTACATTCACCTCTGGGCACATACCAGCCTAAAAATATCCACAGATGGGTATAAGAGCACATCTGGCAAAGTAAGGCCGCAGGGCCAGCATGTTACAGCGTTGACATGCAATCTTTTGTGTTTCCTGTAGAGTTTGGCTTCAGCCTTGAAGGTGATGCTTCCTCCCAGACGTCATTAGCGCTCAGGCAAAACAATTATATAAGTGAAGATAAGTACCGTCTAAAACATCCCTTTTCTTGTCATATATAACCCATAAACTCAGCTAAACTATATTTACAGTCAATCTCAATTAATTAATATCTGAATATAAAAACTGACTTTTACAAAAATGTTAATGAAACACACATGTGCAGTGTGTATTTTATATATATATATATATATATATATATATATATATATATATATATATATATATATATATATATATATATATATATATATATATATATATATATATATATAGTACATGTATGATATATTAAACCTTTTGAGCTTACTCACAGCATCATATTTAAGCATGAAAATGTGTATTCTAGCGACGCATTGAATGATATGCAGGCATCTGTGCACAAAATTAAGTGAACAAATAAATTAACATGATTTTAATTAAAATTGTTATGTTTCGTTAAACGAAGACATTTATTTCCTTTGGACTGTGCGGTAACTTCTTAAAGATAACATGTTTTATCACACTAAAGATTAAAATGAAAATTACTGAACATAGAGAGCAACAAGTTAGCTAATTTAATCTCATGTAGCTCATGTGAGTTTCCTCTGACGGTGGATCAGTGATAAATGAGGAGGAATAAAACGGTGTATTGAATACATGCCTATTTGTCACAACTACACCCTCCCCCCTTCTTGGTCAATGATGATATATGTGCTAAATAGATTTCATCTCTTCACTTTGATGCATGGATAAAGTTATCAACAAGGTCACCTTCTACATTACTACCTGCCAAAATAGATTTAATCGGATACAGTGGCTCCCTCCAGCAACTACCACCTTAAGCCACTGTATAGATCGCCTACAGCCAACGATGTAATGGGACTGTAGGTCGCTACTCTTATACAGATCTGGGAAGATACTTTCCTTGTAAAGAACGTTTTGAATAGTACAGTACACAGAATTAATATTTAGCTATCTACATGAGCAACATATTAGCTTTGTTATTGACAATGAAACCAGTAAAGATATTTTACTCTACAGTGTGAATAAATAAAACTTTAGTTGGCTAATTAGATATTTTTGATGTTTAAAACTCAAATATGCAGAATCAAAATACTCAAATAAATTGGCTGAAGGACAGCATCCATTCACCAGAATCTCCATGACTTTAGTGAAGACTGAAATATCTGGACAATTATTAGACTTGGAGTCCACGCAAGATGAATCCTGATGACAACAGTGACCACTGCTTCTGTTGAACAAAATCTCATCTTTCCATGAACCTACTTGTAAAGAGGAATTCTATTAATGATCATGTCATGATGGACATTCTTGTCACTCTTAATAGTAATTTTCTCATAGGCAGATATTTTCTCATGTGAATGTGCTGCAGTAATATTGGGAGCCACCTGACTAGTAATGTGCCATTAACAGTTTTATATAATTTTCCCTGTGAACAAACGTATCTTGTTCTGTCAGTGAGAGTTCAGTGTAGCCAAGTCTTTGATCTGCAAAACATAACTCACTCTGTTTTTTGCTGAGTAATTCTTCCTTCGGTCCTCAAGAGCTTCTTTTGTTGCCACAGTCTGCATGATGCATAATAATGGTTGCTGGTGAGACTTTGCAGTTTACTTCTAAATCCTGAGGAAAAAGCAGCTGCAGATCAGGAAACCCAGCCTGCAGCCTTGTGTTTTTCCTCTCCTCTTCATCATTGCTCAGGGCCACTTGGGCCATGTTATTAGAGACCCAACAAAAGGTGGCCTTGCTGATTTTGCCTCAGCGCACTACATCTTTTATTTATGATTTAATGCTTCGGGATTGATAGTTGCCCTGACAGCCCGTTCATCCTATGGTCTAATGACTCAAAGATTTGCGAGAATTCGGTGTTTAAGGACTTATAAAAGGAGAAAACAGAATAAACAAAAGTTATTAATACAGTTCAGTCCCTTTTAAGAATGCCTACCTGCTGACTGGTGGTTTTAAAAAATGGTACCTAAATGAATGTTTCATTTGATGAAAACTCACGCCTCTGACAAAGTATCTCTTCCTTACTTTGCAGGGGCAGAGGAATAAAGAGCATTTTTCCTGGCTCTGGATATTATAAAAATACTGTGTATGTACAATGTTTGCTCAGTTTTCACTTGCATTCGGCGCTTTGAGAAGACTCATTAGCTAAACGTTAGATCAACCAAACTCTCACAAGTTTACCATATATGCAGCTAAGACTGTAAATGTAATTAAAAATGTGTTAAAGTTACTAGATTTAAAAGAACATTGGACTTTTGGAAAAAAAAAGGAGCATCTTTTCTTTACTTTGAAGAGAATAAGCTTTAGTTGCAGCACTCTCACTTGGCTTATCTGTAGGGAGATTTCTTGGCCAGCTTATTAAGATCAATAACCTTGTATATCTTTGATTTTATTCAAACCAGAGATTTGTGTGAGATTTGCATCAAATTTCACATAATAAAAAGCTTTCTGGGCACATCCAGACCATATAAAGTGCTAAAATAAAAGAACACACCTTACAATGGACAACCTTATCAAAACCTCGACAGTCTGTGAATTTCCAGCCTTTTTAAATCTCTTTTTCATAGTATTTTTCATTTTTCAAGTATAAATTAGCCAAGGTTACAACAGTAACCACAACTAGACAAAAGATGAATATATTAAAAAATTATAATTAAATTAAAGTAAAATAACAAAAGAATAATGAAATAAAAAAGGAGGCAGAGGCTGCCAGACACCTGTAGAAAATATCTCCTTTTACATTTGGCTCTG